>NW_022437015.1:9069027-9545075 GCF_009761245.1 Sapajus apella
AAGAAAGAAAGAAAAGAAAGAAAGGAAGGAAGGAAGGAAGGAAGGAAAGAAGGAGAAAGAAAGGAAGGAAGGAGAAAGAAAGAAAGAAAAACAGAAGGAGAGGGATGAGGACAGGGAGAGAGAGAGTGACAGAGGGAGAGAGAAAAAGAAGGAGATAGAGAGAGAGACAAAAACTTTCTGTCTCTTGAAGAAAGGAAGTGAATTTTTTCTTTTTTTTTTTTTTTTGAGACAGAGTCTCGCTCTGTTACCACGTGCCAGGCTAGAGAGCAGCGGCGCAATCTCGGCTTAGTGCAACCTCTGCCTCCCGGGTTCAAGCAAGTCCTCAGCCTCCAGAGTAGCTGGGACTACAGGCGTGCACCACCATGCCCAGCTAATTTTTGTATTTTTAGTAGAGACAGGGTTTCACCATGTTGGCCAGGATGGTCTCGATCTCGATCTCTTGACCTTGTGATCCACCCGCCTCGGCCTCCCAAAGTGCTGGGATTACAGGCGTGAGCCACCGCAACCAGCATGAATTTTTTTAAAATAGTTTTTTGTTTGTAATTTTTTATTTTTTTTTTTTTTTGAGTCGGAGTTTCCCTCTTGTTGCCCAGGCTGGAGTGCAATGGCGCAATCTCGGCTCACCGCAACCTCCGCCTCCCGGGTTCAGGCAATTCTCCTGCCTCAGCCTCCCGAGTAGCTGGGACTACAGGCGTGCGCCACCATGCCCAGCTAATTTTTGTATTTTTAGTAGAGACGGGGTTTCACCATGTTGACCAGGATGGTCTCGATCTCTTGACCTCGTGATCCACCCGCCTCGGCCTCCCAAAGTGCTGGGATTATAGGCGTGAGCCACCGCGCCCGGCTGTAATTTTCAATCTGAGTCCCCAGTACTTTGCAAAATAAGTTCACTAAGAAATATGTTAACTGATTAGATGAGTGAACCCATTAGGTAAAATTAGTTCAGGGTACTAATGGAACAGGACACCAATCTAAAATGCAAACAGTTCCAGAATTATCTAAAGGAATGTGATATGAGATGAGCCATAGAAATAAAAAGAGACAAATGTAATATGTGAAAATATTTATTTTAAAAATCCATAGAAATTTTAGAAGTCTTCAGAATTTAGGTTCTCCTTTTTGGTGGTAGATGAAAAGTATAGTGAAAAATATTAGAAAATAAATTTAACGTGCAGATGGAGACTTTGTAAGTGATCTATAGTTGAGATTTTCAGATGAGAAAGCTATGGGAAATATGGAGGCTGAGGAATGTCATTCCATAAAATGGTAAGAGCTACCATATGCTGTATGCAATAGTTCTAAGACATGTTAAAAGGAATATCAGCAGGGTAGTCAAGAATCATACAATTTGGAGTATCTTTTTTTTTTTTTTTTTTTTTGAGACGGAGTTTTGCTCTTGTTACCCAGACTGGAGTGCAATGGTGCAATCTCGGCTCACCGCAAGCTCTGCCTCCTGGGTTCAAGCAATTCTCCTGCCTCAGCCTCCCAAGTAGCTGGGACTACAGGCATGCACTACCATGCCCAGCTAATTTTTTTTATTTTTAGTAGAGATGAGGTTTCACCATATTGACCAGGATGGTCTCTATCTCTTGACCTCGTGATCCACCCGCCTTGGCCTCCCAAAGTGCTGGGATTATAGGTGTGAGCCACTGCACTCGGCCCTATTTGGAGTATCTTAATGGCAGTAGGTGCAATGGTTTTGTTGCTAAATGTTAGAACAACATGAACTAAGCTATATATTCTGATTCTTCCAGATCACATATTTGCATCTGATCTTTGAAATGTTTTCTTATTTATGTAAGCCTTAGTATTCTTATCTCTAAAATATGTGTTGCAAAAATATTTACAGGTTTTTGCTCTGGATAACAAAAAGTAGACACACCTCTTCTTGTTTTCTTATTCAATATACCTGTAGAAGCTGGACAGAATGCATGTAACAGCTATTTGAGAACATTGACAAGTAAATAATAGTAAATTAAATAGAAAAAATCAAAATGCTACTAAACTACCATTAATTTGCCATTTAAAAAATTTTGTTATGTTCTATCCAAGAATCAATATAACTTAAAACCTGGAGGTAAGAGTTTGCAGTAACGCAGAGATCCAGAACTAATATTCTAATTATGGGTCAAGGAATATAGAATATGAATCTAATTCTAAGAAAGGAAATAAATTCATTGACATTTTTCCTTTCTAAATTTGATTCCTACTTCCTATTAAATTGTGTAGTTGTCAGAGAAAGCAATAGGAGCCGACAAAAGTCAAAAAGACTGAGAGAAGTAGATCTTTCTTTCTTATCAGAGGGTCTGTAGACCCCAAACTGTTAGAAAAGCCATGTTTTCTTTTTTGCTCTCTGTCTTTTCATAGCTTGCCTTTATGTGTGAGCACAGATACATGAATTGCTCAAGGTAAATAAATCCTCAGGTCTCTGACTGAAAAATCAAGATGAGAAGGCCCAAGAAATAATACAGTACTTGCTAGATTACAGAGAGAATGTAATTCTGGAAACCAATTATACAAAGATTTTAATAAATTCCTAGGCTCATCCTAGAGTGATGCATGCTTATATTTGACCCTATTGGGCACAGCAGAGGCAATAAGATCATAAAAATATAGGCAGATTTTGTTCCAGTTATTCAGGCTGAAAACTAAGGCAAACATATATGAGGAACTCCTAAATAACAATGCAAATAATTTAAGAATGGAATTGATGTTGAAACTATTACCCACGGACCTTGAGGCCTGAACCAAAAAGTTCCACGGCATGTTAAAACAGAAATAAAATAAAATAAAATAAAATGTCTAATGATGTGATATTCACACCTTGCAGAATACAATACAAAATTACTATACATAATAAGAATAAAATAAATGACTACGGATAGACAATAAGAATCTCAAGATACCAACACTGCAAGGCAAAATTTTTAGAAGTGCTTGACAAAGACTTTAAAGCTACTATCACTAAAAAAATTTGTATAAACTAAGAGCAAACACTCTTACAAAAAATTAGAAAATCTCAAGTTGGAATTACAAAATATAAAGCAGAACTAAATGGAAATTTTTGAGAAACAGTGGGAGGAAGGGTGGGGAAAGATTATGTGGGGAGAAATGTCAGGTATAGGTGATGGGGGGATGGAGGTAGCAAACCACATTGCCATTAATGTATCTATGCAACAATCTTGCATGATCTGCACATGTACACCAGAACCTAAAGTATAATAAATAAATAAATAAATAAGGCATCCATAAAAAAATACAATAGGCAAAATCTAAAACTCACTTTCAGATGTAACAAAATGGTACATTAAAAAAAGACCTGAATTTCTGCCTCCCTATAAAATCAATAAAAAGTTAGGAAAATTTAGAACTAACTTTTGTTTTCAAATTTTTTAATTAACCACAGATTATCAGAAAAAAAGAAGTAGTCTTTTCAAAAAACATGGCTGCATCCCACTAAGAACAGTGAACATTTTAGAATTTTAAAGGATCACATTTCCATCTCCTTTTCTTTAGTATATCAATATCCTTGGAAATAATAGCCTGAATTTCTGGTATGGAAAGTTGTGGAATAGATTTTATTCGCAGTTTAAAACTGACACAAGAACAGAAAACCAAATACCGCATGTTCTCATAAGTGGGTGTTGGACAATGAGAACACATGGACAAAGGGAGGGGAACATCACACTCTGGGGCCTGTTGGGGGGTGGGGGCATAGGGGAGGGATAGCAGGGGGTGTGGGGATTGGGGAGGGATAACATTAGGAGAAATACTTAATGTAGGTGAAGGGGGAATGGAGGCAGCAAGCCACTATTGCATGTGTATACCTATGTAACAATCCTGCATGATCTGCACATGTACCCCAGAACTTAAAGTATAATTTAAAAAAAGAAAAAAAATTGAACAATCTGGTATATTCCTAGAAGACAGACTCAAAATGTTTGTCTTTATTTTACAAAACTTAAATGTACCAGTTATAAAGATGCATGTGATAGGGGAGATTTTTTCAAAAGATTTACAGACAATTATTTTAGGGGAATGCTGCCTGAGGTAATAAATGACAGTGGAGGAAACAATAGGGTAACTAAAATGATAAAGAGGAAGAATGAAAAAAAAAATGAGATAACCACAATGGCTTTGAAAAGCTCTGATGTATTCTTGGGAATGTGGAATTCCATCTGACTATTCAGGGCTGCACACAATCTTAGGAAAGACATGAGGATGTCCAAAGATATAAGTGTGATTGACCTTAGCTCTACATAACATGTTGAGAAGACTAAGGCATAATAGTAAACTTCCTGACTGAGTGTGAAAGACATGCCCAATATGTAAACAGATCCCATGGCAAAAAAAAAAAAAAAAAATGGTTTCATAAATTTTAAAAAATATTTCTCTTATTTGCTGATCACTAAGCTAATGGAACAGAGACTGTAATGTCCCCATATGGCAAATTATACACAGTTCACATAAGTTTAGACTGTTTTGTCATTTCTCACCTGTTAGAATTGAAACAGCCTCATGGTCTGGGGTGATACCCGATGTTCATTGTCTCACATCATGGAGAATATGGATGCAGACACAGAAAGAGTGATGTTGAGAATAGAAGTTTAACAGTTGACAGAAATAAAACAGCTCTCCTACAGAAAGGGGTCCTGAAAAAATGGCTTGCCAGTCCTCAGAGAAATGCAGAGGGATTTATAGACGAGTGGAAGGGAGGTGGTGTATGATGTACATAGCTCACAAAAAACTGGTTACAAGAGGTGTGCCATTTGCATAGGGCATACATTTCTGGTAGCCCCCAACCTAATCTTTTATAATGCAGGCTGGGTCTCTTCCTGAGCTATGCCATGTTGCCAATTTCTTTGTTTCTGTACACGTTGTAATAAAAAAAGGATATGAAGCCTCCATGCTGGACATGACTGGTTCCCAGATAGCCGTTTTCTATTGACGCAGCTGCCAGCATTCCCCTGTGCAAGCTTCTAGCTTCCTTATTTATGTTTGCAGCTCAGTTTTTCAGGCTGCTCTTTGTTAGAAAAAAGAAAGGATTTCGGGGGATACTTTTTGTTAGAAGATAAATTCTGCCAAGAACTCTTTTGCCCTCACTATTTACTTAAATAATTTCTTTCTACCTCCTGTGTTATCTCCCCCATGAAGAGTGGGAACTCTAATTGCTCTTGGGTGGGGGTAGGGAGCGGCTGAACGATGACTCCTTATGACTACTTTCTGCTGGAGAGGGCATCGTGTGGGGAACAGCATCTCAGGCTCCTCCTGGGGTTAATCTAAGGGTCCTCAGAAGAAAGGCATGTCCATGCGTGATTCCATCTGCAGCACCATTCGGAGCTTAATAGCTTCTGGCAAGAAGAGATGTTTTACAAGGTTTAGAATAGAGGTTTTGAATATGAGTATTACGATTGCCACTATTAGTAGGCGTACCATCAGCCATAACCATGACAATAAGAGTGTGATACTTGTTAGCCATTACGGTGGAATGTAATACTCGTTGCTTCCACGAGATGTCACTGTACTCTACCAAAAGTGTTAACACAAAAGCAACATTTTTTTCTTTGAAAAAAACATATTCCCCTTTGACTTCTTGTTAGAAGATAATTTTAAGTCTGGGCCATTTTTTTATAACTTGCAACATGATTGGGAGAAATATGTCATTGGATGGTTACAGTAACTTTAGTGTTAACTTGGGCTAAATAATTCCTGGGATTATTAATCCTGTTATAAAGATGAGAATTAGCCAGGCTATTAGAGCTATCAGAATTTTCCATTTAGAATTCCACATTGCAGGTGCCTCACCCTACTATAACTAGTAGGGTGAGCATAACAAGTTGCACATGGATGGTGTAGTAAGTAAATAATTTCCATCTGAAGTTCTACTCACCAAGATATAAAATTTTTCTTTAGGGGTGTAGGAAGTTACAAATATAATCCCACAGATAATCAAAATCTCCCTGAAAACATGCATCAAAAAAGTTCTAATACCTGTCAGCAAATTTTGAGAGGGAAGGTAGAGATAACTGAAAGTATCTGGTAAGGTAGGATGTTACATGTAATCACCGTGGTTACCACAAATGAAATATCTGTAAAATATTTATTAAAAAATGAGATGGTAATCAAATGAATCATTACCTAAAAATCAACTAGACATAAAAGATAGCAGTAATAGAGGTGATTAAGAACCAAAAGACCATAAAACACAATAAACACATACCTAAATGGCACAAATAAGTTATTTCCCATTGGTAATTACATTAAGTAGTAGTGATCCAGCTCTAAAATGAAAAGTCAGACATTAGGAGAATATACTAAAGATAGTACGATTCAACTATATTCTTCCTAGAAAAGGTTCACCATAGATCTAAAAGTGCAGATAGGTTAAAATTAAAAGATTGAGACAGCATATTTCAGACAGTAGTAACAAAGAAACATCTGGGGTGGCTATACAAATATCACATAAAATAAGCTTTAAGACAAAAACTGTTACAAGAAACAAGAAAGGCATGGTATGTTGATAAGAACATTAGATTATCAAGAAAATTTATTCATTAAAAACAGAAATGTATCAAGCAAGACAACCTCTAATATACAAAGCAAAAGTTGACAGAACTGAAAAAAGAAACACACAGCCCTACAGTAAGAGTTGATGAAACTGACACCCACAATCAGACATGGAAAAAACACTCAGCTAGGAAATGAATACAAAAATAAATAACTTAAACTTATTATATGGCTATTAGACCTAATAGACATACACAAAATACTCTACTCAACAATAACATAATATGCATTTAAAATATTAAATGAAACATTCTATTTTATAGACCATATGTTGGACTGAAAAATAAATCATAATAAAATATATAAGATTAAAGTAATAAAAAGTTTATTTCCAATTTTTCTAGGATGAAACTAGAAATCAATAGAAGAAAAACTAGAAAGTTCACAAATATATGGAAATTAAACAACACACTCTAGAATAATCAATTTATCAAATAAAAAATTAGCATGGATAAAAGAAAACACCTTAAATCAGATGAAAACAAGAATACAACATAATAAAATGAACATGCTATAGCAAAAGTGATACTAAAAATAAAATTTATAACTGTAAATGAATATATTACATAAAAAAATTGTATGCCAGTAACCCAGTTTTGCACCTTAAGGAACTATTTAAGCAAGAGAAAACTAAGCCCAAAGCTTGAACAAAGAAGAAGATAATAAATATTTAGAGCAAACGTAACAATTAAGAATTTAAAAAATTTTAAAAATAACAGAACTAAGAGTCTGTTCTTTGAAATTATAAACAAAATTGAAAAATCTTTATCCAGTTGACTAAGAGAAAAATAGAGAAGACTCCAATAGCCAAAATCAAAAATAAAAGTGGGACATTACAAATTATAGTAGAGAATTTAAAACAGTTGTATTGAAGTACTATAAAATATTTTATACCAAAAAATTGGATTGTCTAGATTACATTGGAAGCTTCTTAGAAATACAGAACCTATCTAGACTGATTAATAAAAATAAAAATATAAATGTCTGCAGCTAGCTAAGAGATTGAATCAATAATCAAAACCTTCAAACAAAAGCTCTCAAACAAATTACTTAACTGGTGAAATCTACCAAGCATTAAAGAAGAATGATCAGAAATACTTTAAAAATTATCCAAAACACTGAAGGAGTAAACACTTTATAACATAATCTATAAGGCCATCATTACTATGATATGAAATACAGAGAAAGACACTACAAGAAATAAAACAAAGACTGATATCCCTTATTAATACGAATGCAATCAACCTCAAAAGTAGCAAACTGAATTTAGCACCATATTATAAGGATTATGCATTATGACCAAATGTAATTGATTCAAGTAATGAAAAAATATTTGAACAAATATCAGTTAACATAATACACATTATTAGCAAAATAGAGGTAAAAACATGATTATCGTGAATAATACATAAAAACATTGGACAAAATGTAAGAAATTTCATAACAAGAAACAATGAACTAGAAATAGAAAACTACCTTAATATAAAAGGTCATGTATAAAAACCGCACAGCTAACATCATACTCAATAATAAAAGACTAAAAGATATGTTCCTAAGATAAGGAATAAGACAAGGACTCCCTCTTTCACTACCTCTATTCAATATCTTAGTCAAGTCTTAGAAAAACAATTATAAAGGAAAGTAAATAAAAGTCATCCAAGTTAAAAAGTAGGAAGAAAAATTACCACTGTTAATAGATGACATAATATTTTATGTAAAAAAACTTTAAAGACTACTGAAACACAAAATTTTGGAAACTAATAAAGAAATTTAGCAAAAATTTTCAATATAAAGTAAACATACAGACATCTTTGCATTCTACACGCTAGCAAAATAAATGAATAAATTCCATTTACCCTTTTGATAGTATCAGTAATAAAATACTTGGATATAAATTTAACACAGGAATCAACAGACTTGTAAACTGAAAAGTACAAATATTGTTGCAAAAAATTAAAAAAGACAAAAATAAATGGAAAGATATCCCATCTTCATGAATTAACAGACCTAATAATGTTAATATGTTAATAGTATCCAAATAAAGCTGCAGATTCAATGTAATTCCTATCAAAGTCCCAGTGACATGACATTTTTAGAAAACAAAAAACAAAAAAAACAAAACAAAACAAAAAAACTATTTCTAAAATTTGTAAGAAAACTTAAGGCACTCCAAATAGCCAGCAAACTCTTAAAAAAAAAAATAAGTTGGAGAACTTTCACTTTCTGATTTCAAAACATACTAAAAATATACATTCTTCATTATAGTGTGGTAGTAGAATAAAGACAGACAATATTGACCAATGACAGAATAGAGAGCTCAGAAATAAAACTTCAAATATGTAAATAATTTTTAGTGTCAAGACCATTTGATAGAAAATGTACAGTCTTTCAAGAAAGTATGGTTAGAAGGTAGAGCAAGATGGTCAAAAGAAACTGCTACCAATCATCCCTCCCATAAGAAAACAAAATTTCGCAGCTATCTACACACACACACACACACACACAAGAAAACACCTTCATAAAACCCCAAAATCAGGTGATTATTCACACTACCTGATTTTAACTTCATATCACTGAAAGAGACAATGAGGATAATAGGAAAGATAGCTTCAAATTACTGATACCACCCCTTCCCCATCACCCAGCAGTGACTATATAGCATGGCCAGAGAATTTGTGCACTTGGAAGAGAGAGAATGCAGCAATTGTGAGACAATGCATAGAACTCAGTGCTGCCCTGACACAAGAGAAAGTAAAACTGGGCTGACCTCAAATGATTTTCAACCATGGAGGAAGTATTCAAACTATCTCTAGCAAGAAGGAAATTGGCCATTCCAGTGGTTAGTAATTGAGTTTTCACAAGCTTTGCTATCCCAACCTAAATTTCTTTGGGGCCCTAAGTAAACTTGAAAGATAGCCTAAACCACAACAGCTGAAACTGCAAGGCAAGTTCTAGTGTAGAACTGGGCTTAGAGCCAGTGGACTGAAGTGGAATGTGACCTAGGGAGACACCAACCACGTCAGTTAAGCAAGTGCTTGCTTCACTCCTTCCCTTACTCCGTGAAGCAAAGCTCACAGCAACAGAAGTAAATCATCTCCTCTATGTGATGAGAGGAGGAAAAAAAAAATAAAGAGGACTTTTTCTTGCATCTTGAATACCAGCTGAGCTACAACAGGATAAAGAACTGGCCAAAGCTATAAGTCCTCTTTTTCCAGCCCTGTCTTCCAGATGGCATTTGTAGACATACCCTGGACAAAAAGGGAATCTACTGCATTAAAGGGAGGGACATAGTTCTGGCAGGACCCATCACCTGCTGAACAAAGAGCCACTGAGCTCTGAATAACAAGCTGTGATACCCAGGTAATATGCTGTGGGCCTTGGTAGTGTCAAAGACTTCCTGGATTCAGGTGAGATTCAACACATTACCAACTGTGGTGGATATGAGGAAACATTCTTTCTGCTTGAGAAAAGTGGAAGAAAAAGTATAGGGGAATTCATCTTGCACCTTAGGTACCAGCTCGGCCACCAAAGGGAAGAGTGCAAATGGACACTTGGGGTCCCTTATTCTAGGCCTTGGCTCTTTGACAGAATTTCTGGGTCTGCTCGAGGTCAGAGTGGAGCCCACTGCACTGAAGGGTAAATTCCAGGCCAGGCAGCATTCTCCAGCTGACTAAAGAACCCTAGAGCCTTAAGGAAACATCAGTAGTAGACTGGTAGTACTCCCCATGGGCCTAAAAAAGGGAAATAACAAGTGTTAGAGAGGATGTGGAGAAATTACAGTCATTGTTCATTTCCAGACAAAATGTAAAACGATATAATCAATGTAAAAATAGTATAGGGCTTCCTCATACCCTTACACTATTTTTTTAAAGTTAAACTTAGAACACCATATTATCCATTCATTTAATTTATGTGTTATATATCTAAAATTATTAACAAAAGGAAGTGAAACAGATACTTGTACACAAATGCTCACCACAACAGTACATATCTCTTACAGGTGATAACTACCCAAATATCCATTGATGACATAGATGGAGAAACAATGTAGGACACATTTATACAGTATACTATTATTTAGTCTTAACAAAATTTCTAATATCTACCATAACAAGATGAAACTTGAAAACATATTAAGTAAAATAAGCCAAGTGAAACAGTCAATATTGTATTTCATTTGTTTGAGGTACTTAGAATAGATATATTTATAATGGGAGAAATGATAATAGTGGTTGCAAAGGGCTGAATGGTGGGTAGAAAGAGAAGTTATTATTTAGTAGGTATGCAGTTTCATTGAAAAATATTAAAAATATCTTGGATATTAATAATAGCAACATTTGTACAATATTGTGAATGTACTTGATGCCACTGAACTGTACATTGAAAAATGTTTAAGACGGTGAATTAAAAAAATATTCTGTCATAATAAAAAATACAAAAAACCAGTAAAGGGTAAGTCTGAAAGAAAATGTAGAAGCAGTATGAACTTAAAATAGAACATGGAAAAATTTATCAGATGCTGTCAACATAGTGCTTAAAGAAAAACTTAAGGCATTTAATATTTATATAAACAATATGGAGTGCCTGAGAATTGGCCAGCTCTGCCTTCCAGTGCCTACACAGATTATAAGGGGTCTTGGAAATTGACCTTCCCTGCACACCACTGCTGGCATCTGTATGCTCTTCCTAGAGGCTTGAGGATGGGTTCATCCAGATAGCCAAAGACACCACCTCCAGCACCCACCAACATGTGACATCTAGGAGTCTGGAGACTTACTCAGACAACCCACTGCTGCCACCATTGCCACATATGCCTGGTTTCTGGAGTTATGAGGCTTGGCTGCCCACCACTACTGCCATTGCTGATGCCTCATATGTTTCCCAGGGACACACTAACCTGCCCAGCCCACTGCTGCCACAACCAGAACCCAAGATAGCCTTCTGGAGGGTCAGAAACTAGTTTGTTCAGACCTGTTTCCATTAGTGCAGTGTACACCATCTGTTGCTTCAAGGACCTGTATCTTCAGCCCTGTCTCCACCACAACTGAAGCCCAAAACTTGGCTTGCCTGGTAGCTCTGTCCACAACAAAGCCTCACCATAGTCTCTAATAATAAGTGCATCCTGGGCTACTGAACAAAATTGCAGACATAATTGACACTATTTACAGCTGAAGAAATTATATAGAGAATACACTAGTGCAGTCAACCAGAATCAAACTCAAAGTACCTCATCCAGCCAACATTATAGATACATCAATAGAAAAAAGTCTTACTGGTTGGGCAGGGTGACTGGTGACTGTAATTCCAGCACTTTGGTAGGCTGGGACAGGTTTATTGCTTGAGCTCAGGAGTTCAAGACCAGCCAGGGAAACCACGTCTCTACTAAAATTAAAACAAACAAACAACAAAAACAAAAACTAGCTGGGCATCATGGCCTACACCTGTGGTCCCAGGTACTTGGAAAGCTAAGGTGAAAGAATCACTTGAGCCTGGGAGATGGAGATTGCAGTGAGCTGAGGTGATGCCACTGTACCGCAGCCTGCATGACAGTGAGACACCATCTCATTAAGAAAATAGAAAGATCTTATGTTTAAATCTTTAATCCATCGGGAGTTAATTTTAGTGTAAGGTTTCAGGAAGGAGTCCAGTTTCTGCTTTCTGCACATGGCTAGCCAGTTTTCCCAACACCATTTATTAAACAGGGAACCCTTTCCCCATTGCTTGTTTTTGTCAGGTTTATCAAAGATTGGATGGTTGTAGATATGTTGTGTCGCCTCCGAGGTCTCTGTTCTGTTCCATTGGTCTATATCTCTGTTTTGGTACCAGTGCCATGCTGTTTTGATTACTGTAGACTTGTAGTATAGTTTGAAGTCTGGTAGTGTGATGCGCTTCCATTAAGTTCAGTGTGCCAATTGCATTTTTCAATTCCAAAGTTTCTGCTTCATTCTTTTAATAATTTCCATTTCTTTGCTACATTTTTCTCATGGAATTTTGAATTTCTTCACAGTGCTATTTTTAACTTGAGTTTCCTCAAAATAGATATTTGCAAATTCTCTGTCTAAAAGGTCACATGTCTGTTTTTCTAGGATCCGTTTATGGTGGTTTATTTAGTTCATTTTGTGAGTTTATGTTTTCATGGCTAATCTTGTTGCTTGTAGACATTCATTGGTTTCTGGGCATTGAAGAGTGAGATTTTTTTTTTGTAGTCTTTGAAATCTGGCATTCACAATCTGTGCTTATATTTTCAGGGAAGGCTTTCCTGGTATTCAAACTCACTTGCTCTCCTAGTCCAGTGATGCTGTGGTTCTTGCAGGCTTTAGAGTTATCACCTTGGTGATACCTTGGGCACAAATGGCATGTCTCTCCTGTGCTGAGCTCCCTGAAGATGGGAGGAAAGTGACACAAGCAACCCCGTGTACACCACTACTGAATCTGCCATGGTTAAGGTCTTAAAAATCTACGTGGTGGTCTTTTTTTTTTTCTTTTGAGACGGAGTTTCACTCTTGTTACCCAGGCTGGAGTGCAATGGTGTGATCTCGGCTCACCACAACCTCCGTCTCCCGGGTTCAGGCAATTCTCCTGCCTCAACCTCCTGAGTAGCTGGGATTACAGGCACGTGCCACCATGCCCAGCTAATGTTTTGTATTTTTAGTAGAGATGGGGTTTCACCATGTTGACCAGGATGGTCTCGATCTCTTGACCTTGTGATCCACCTGCCTCGGCCTCCCAAAGTGCTGGGATTACAGGCTTGAGCCACCGCGCCCGGCTCATGGTGTTCTATTCTACTTTGGTGAAGCTGCATTCAAACCACAAGATGTCATTCCAGCTCTTTCCTCCCCCTTCTAAAAGCAAAGAAGCTCCTCCTCATGGCCATCACCACCACTGGCCGATGAGCAGTTCTTTAATGTTTACTTAAGACCCAAGAACTCTTCAATCAGCTTGTGGTGAACATTGCCAAGCCTCAGAGACACCCTTGACAGGCCCTGTTGGCCAGCATAGGTCCAGAAATGCTGTCTAAGACCCTGGACCTTGTCTGAGAGACACCAGGAGCCCATTTTGTGTGCTCTACTCCTCTAAGGTTGAGCTGATACCTGAAACCAGGACATCTCAGCCTCACCCAAGGCCTATGGTGTAGTACCTAAGTATCACTACTGGTTATTTAGGGCCCCAGGGATTTTTAGTCAGCTAGTGATGTACCTTTCCAGAATTGGGTTCTTTCCTTCAATGCAACAGGTTGCCTTCTAGTCCAGAGTTTGCTTAAAATTATCACCTAGAAGCTGGGCCCTGTGATGGGAACTCCATGACTCTGTCTGGTGCCTATACTGTGGCTGAGCTGATATCCAAAATGCAAGACAAAATCTTCTTCACTCTTCTCTCTCCTTTCCTCAAGAAGAAGACATTAATCGCTTTAATTACTGTGAACTGCAATTCCTTTGTTTGGAGGATGGGTGGTGCAGGCACTACCCCATTCATTCTATCTGTTGTGTCACTAGGTAACAAAATGTCCCAGTCCACACTAAGCCCAGCACAGCATCAGGGGTTGCCTAAGAATTGCAGTCTTGTGTCCTAGACTGCCTTTCATCTTTACTGAGGATGCCAGAGCACTTTAACTCACTATGGCAAGGCTTGCCAAAACTCATAGGTAGGTGTCCACCTACCTATGCTGGTTCCAGTGCACCCTCTCTGGGTAGCTACTGTCTGATTACAGTATGGTTTTGCTTTCTTCTGTAACAGAACAGCAGTGACTTCAATGCAAGCTTTCCCAGTCCCTTAGTTCTCCCTTTACTGATTCTTCTCCACATATTCTCCATGCTATGCAGCCACTGCTGGGGGAGAGAATAGTGGTGGCATTGGCAATTGAAGACAGTCTTTCCTGTCCCCTTCAGTGCCTCTTTAAGTGATATGTATTTAATGCCAGATATTGTTATTGCTCAAATAAATTTTGGTTTTATGGAGGTGCTTTTTATGTGGATAGTTGTTAAAAGCTGGTGTTTATGCAAGGGGTTGATTGGTAAAGGTTTCTATTTGATCATCTTGCACCACCCTAACATACTCTTCTCAAGTGTATTAAAACATTCCTCATGATACTTTATATGTTTGACCATAACCAAGATTTAATAAATTGAAGAATATTGAAATCAAATTAAGTACTTTTTACAATGACAATAATTTATATTAGTTTTATAAGTAAAAAATATCAGCTAAAGAAGTCCTGAAATGTTAAAGAAAACTAAATTTAAACAAATTACTTTTGAACAACTAATTGATCAAAAATAAATGAAAGAGGAAACAAAATATATCTTGAGACAAACAAAAATGAATACCAATATACTAATTTTATAAGATACAGCAAAGGCAGTTCTAAGAGGAAGATTTACAGCAATAAATGTATACATTAAAAAAAATAAAAATCTCAAATACACAGCATAGCTTTACACCTCAAATAAGTAGAAAAAAACTAAGTCCAAAGTAAATAAAAGGAAGAAATTCACAAAGATCAGAACTGAAATAAAATACATTAGAAAAAACAATAGAAACAATCAATTAACTGTTTATTTTTTGAAAAGATAGACACAGTTGACAGACTCTTCTAACTAATAACAACAAATATTCAAAATAAGTAAAATTAGAAATAAAAGAGTAAACATTACAACTGATGCCATAGATATATAAATTATAGAAGAGTAAAATAAACAGTTACATACTAGCAAATTGGATTATGTAGATAAAATGTATGAATTCCTAAAAACATACAACAAACAAATACTGTTTTACAGAGAAATAGAAAATCTGAACAGGCCAATAAAAAGTAATAGATTAAATAATTAATAAAATGTCTTTCAGCAAAGGAAAAAGAAAACATGAACCTGTTGGTTTCACAGTTACATTTTACCAAATATTTAAAAAATTAATACCGGTCTTTCTCAATATCTTCCAAAAAAAATGAAGAGAAAAAAAATTTTTTATATTTATTTTTCCACACTAGAATTACATTCACATTTAAGGCATATAAAGATATCACAGGGAAAGTAAATTACAGGACAGTGTCTCTCATGAACATTTGTATTAGTAAGCATTCTCCAGAGGAACAGAACTAATAGGATATATGTATATATGGAAGAAAGTTTATTAAGGAGAATTGACTCACACAATTACAAGGTAAAGTCACAAGATAGGCTGGCCATCTGCAAGCTGAGAGGCAAGGAAGGCAGTAGTCACTCAGCCCAAGCCCCAAAGCCTAAAAAATAGGGAAGCCAACAGTGCAGCCCTCAGTATGTGGCTTAAGGCCCAAGAGCCACTGGCAAACCACTGGTGGAAGTCCAAGAGTTGAAAGGCCAAAGAACCTGGAGTCTGACATTCAAGGGCAGGAAGCATCCAGCAGGAGAAAGATGAAAACCAGAAGACTTAGCAAGACAGGTTACTTTACCTTCCACCAGCATTTTCTAGGCCTGCTGACAGCTGAGTGGATGATACCCATGCCCACTCCATTGAGGGTGGGTCTCCCTCTACCAGTCCACTGACTCAAATGTTAATCTCCTCTGGCAACACCCTCACAGACATATTCAAAAACAATATTTTACATCCTTCAATTCAATCAAGTTGACATTTAATATTAACCATCACAACATAAATGCAAATACCCTTAACAAATTATTAGTAAATGAAATTCAGTAGCACATTAAAAGGATCATATACCATGATCAAGTGAAATTTATCCCTGGGATGCAAGGATGGCTCACCAAACATATGCAAATCTATAAATATGATACATCATACTGACAGAATGAAGTCTAAAAATTATATCATCTCAATATATGCAGAAAAAAAATTTGATGAATGAAAATGTCATTTAATATCAAATGAAATATGATAAAAACTTTCGAGTTAGGTGTAAAAGCAAATTACATCAAAACAATGAAAGCCACGTTACAAGCCCACAGTTAACATCATACGCTTTTCCTCTAGGATCAGGAAGAAGAAACAAATACCCTCACTTCTATTCAGCAAAACACTGGAAGTCCTAGCCATAAAAAGTAGGCTAGAAAAAAATCTGCATCAAAATAAAAAAGAAAGAAATTAAAATTTTTCTGTTTGCAGATTGCATAAATTTACATACATATGACCCTGAATGCTACAGAAAAAACTTGTTAGCAATAATAAGAAAATTTAGTAAGTTTTATACTCAATTTAGCATTCTTTCTATAGACTAACAACAAAGCATTACAAAAAAATTTATAATCTCATTTACAATAGCATTCAAAAAATTTAACCAAGAAGGTGAAATATTGTACACTGAAAACCACAACACTGATCACAGAAATTCAAGATGACACAAACAAATGTAAAGTTATCCCATGTTTATGGATTGGGAGAATGTATATTGTTAAAATGTCCTTATTTCCCAAAATGATCTACAAATGTAATGTATTTCTTATCAAATTTTAATATTTTCCCAGAAATGGAAAAAAATTCCAAAATATGTATGAGTATGCAATAGACTCAGAACAACAAAGCAGTCTTTTTAAATTTTTATTTATTTATTTATTTATTTTGAGACGGAGTTTCGCCCTTGTTACCCAGGCTGGAGTGCAATGGCGCAATCTCGGCTCACCGCAGCCTCCGCCTCCTGTGTTCAGGCAATTCTCCTGCCTCAACCTCCTGAGTATCTGGGATTACAGGCACGTGCCACCATGCCCAGCTAATTTTTTGTATTTTTAGTAGAGACGGGGTTTCACCATGTTGACCAGGATGGTCTCGATCTCTTGACCTCGTGATCCACCCACCTCAGCCTCCCAAAGTGCTAGGATTAGAGGCGTGAGCCACCGTGCCCGGCCAACAAAGCAATCTTGAACAAAAATAACAAAGCTTCAAGCATAACACTACCTATCTTATAAAGTATACTACAAATGTAGATTAATTAAAACTATTATAGTAGCATAAAAACAAGCACACAGACTAATCAAATAGAATGAAAAACACAGAAGTAAATTCACAAAGGTACTGCCGCTTATCTTTTACAAGTTGCCAAACACACCCAATGGGGAAAGGATAGTCTTCTCAACGAATCACATTAGAAAAACTTGGCATTAGCTTACTGAAACTTAAATTTGACATTTATCTCAAACCATATACACCAATCAACTTACAATGCAATAAAGACTTATATGTAACACACGCTACTTTAGAATTGCTAGAAGAATGCATATGAGAAAATTTTTTTGGATATTTGTTTTGACAAATATGTTTTAGATATGACCCCAAACACAGGCAAGCAAAACAAACACAGAAAAATTAGATTGTATCAAAATAAAAGGCATCTGCACAGCAAAGAAAAACAGTGAATATAGTAAAGATGTAAGCTATAGAATAAGATAAAGTATTTGCAAACCATAAATATGACAATGAACTAATATTCAAAATGTATTGGGAACTCATACCACTCAATATAAATTAAATAATCTGATTTTTTAAAATGGGCAATTTACCTGAATAGACATTTCTCATGTGAAGAGATACAAGTGGTCAAGAAGTATATTAAAACAGTGATCAACCTGTTGATTATTAGAAAAATTCAAGTCAGCACCATGATAAATTGTTATCTCACATCCACTAGGATGTTTTTTGTCAAAATGACCAAAGATAGGTGTCAGTGAGGATCTTGAGGAAAGACAAGTTTTGTAAGCTGTTCACAGGTGCTATGGTTTGGATATGGTTTGTTTGTCTCCACCAAAACTTATGTTGAAATTTGAACCACAGTGTGCCAATGGTAAGAAGTGGGGCCTAGTGGGAGGCATTTGGGTCATGGAGGCAGGTACTTCATGAATGGTTTGGTGCTATTCTGAAAGTAAGAAGTGAGTTCCTGCTCTCATAATACTGGATTAGTTACTGTGGGAATACATTAGATTCTGCCAGAGCTGATTTTTATAAATCCAGAATGCCCCTCAGGTTTTGTCTTTTTGCATGTGTTTGCTACCTCTCTGAGAGATTGCCATGTTATGACCAGAAGCTAGGACAATGCCCTTGAACTTTCTAGCCTGCAAAACTGTGAAATTAATAAAACTTAAAACATATATATATGTTACCAAGTCTCAGGTATTCTGTTATAGCAATGTAAAATGAACTAAGTCAGTGGGAATGTAAATTAGTATAGCCACTATTGTGAAAAGTATGACAGTTCCTCAGAAAAATAAAAAATAAAATAGAACTAACATATCATCAAGCAATCTCTCTTCTGTTTATTTATCCAATGGAAATGAAAACAGCATGTCAAGGAGGCATAAGCACTTCTATATTCATTTTAGCATTATTCACAATAGCCAAGATATGGAATCAGCATATGCGTCTGTCAATCAATGAATGGACAATAAAAATATTAACATATATATGTACATCTGTAAATAATATATATAAACAATAGTATACTATTCAAACTTTAATTTGATGAAAATTCCGGCTTTTATGAAAAAAAAGATGAACTGAAAGACATTAAGTGAATTAATCCAGGCAGAGAGACACAAATATTGAACTTATATGTCGAACCCAAAAATGTCATACTCATAGATTCAGAGACAAGAAGGGTGGTTTCTAGCTGCTGGGGTGTGGGGAAATATTGAGATATATTGATTAAAAAGTACAAACTTTTACCTTGAAAGGAGGAATAGGTCCTAAATAATTAGTGTAGAGCATGTTGATAATAGTATTTTTTTTTTCTTTTTTCAACCTTTACTTTAGGTTCAGGGGTACATGTGCAGGTTTTTTAAATAAGTAAATTTATGTCATAGGGATTTGGTACACAGAATATTTTATCACACAGGTACTAAGCAAAGTATCTGATTTTTTTTTTCTTTTTTTATTGCATTTTAGGTTTGGGGGTACATGTGAAGAACATGCAAGATTGTTGTATAGGTATACACATGACAGTGTGATTTGCTGCCTTCCTCCCCTTCACCTATATCTCGCATTTCTCCCCATGCCATCCCCCCCACCACCCCATCCCCATCTGTCCCTCCCCTATTTCCCCCCAACAGACCCCAATGTGTAGTGCTTCCCTCCTAGTGTCCATGTGTTCTCATTGGTCAACACCCGCCTATGAGTGAGAACATGCGGTGTTTGATTTTCTGCTCCTGTGTCAGTTTGCTGAGAATGATGGCTTCCAGGTTCATCAATGTCCCTACAAATGACATGAACTCATCGTTTTTGATGGCTGCGTAATATTCCATGGTGTATATGGGCCACACTTTCCCTATCCATTCTATCGTCGATGGGCATTTGGGTTGGTTCCAGGTCTTTGCTATTGTAAACTGTGCTGCACTGAATATTCTTGTGCATGTGTCCTTATAGTAGAATGATTTATAATCCTTGGATATATACCAAGTAATGGGATTGCTGGGTCAAATGGAATTTCTATTTCTAGGTCCTTGAGGAATCGCCACACTGTCTTCCACAATGGTCGAACTAATTTACACTCCCACCAACAGTATAAAAGGGTTCCTATTTCTCCACAACCTCTCCAGCATCTGTTGTCTCCCGATTTTTTAATACTCACCATTCTAACTGGCGTGAGATGGTATCTCAATGTTGTTTTGATTTGCATTTCTCTAATGACCAGTGATGATGAGCATTTTTTCATATGTTTATTGGCCTCATGTATGTCTTCGTTTGTAAAGTATGTGTTCATATCCTTTGCCCACTTTTCAATGGGCTTGTTTGGTTTTTTTTCTTGTGAATCTGTTTTAGTTCTTTGTAAATTCTGGATATCAGCCCTTTGTCAGATGGGTAAACTGCAAAAATTTTTTCCCATTCTGTTGGTTGCCGATTCACTCTAATGACTGTTTCTTTTGCTGTGTAGAAGCTGTGGAGTTTGATTAGGTTCCATTTGTCTATTTTGGCTTTTGTTGCCAATGCTTTTGGTGTTTTGGTCATGAAATCCTTGCCTACCCCTATGTCCTGAATGATTTTGTCTAGAATGTCTTCTAGGGTTTTTATGGTGTTAGGTCTTATGTTTAAGTCTTTAACCCATCTGGAGTTAATTTTAGTGTAAGGTGTCAAGAAGGGGTCAAGTTTCTGCTTTCTGCACATGGCTAGCCAGTTTTCCCAACACCATTTATTAAACAGGGAAATCTTTCCCCATTGCTTGTTTTTGTTAGGTTTGTCAAAGATCTGATGGTTGTAGATATGTTGTGTTGCCTCTGAGGCCTCTGTTCTGTTCCATTGGTCTATATCTCTGTTTTGGTACCAGTATCATGCTGTTTTGATTACTGTAGCCTTGTAGTATAGTTTGAAGTCTGGTAGTGTGATGCCCCCCACTTTGTTCTTTTTGCTTAGAATTGACTTGGCTATGCGGGCTCTCTTTTGGTTCCATATGAAGTTTAAGGTGGTTTTTTCCAGTTGTGCGAAGAAGGTCATTGGTAGCTTGATGGGGATAGCATTGAATCTGTAAATTACTTTGGGCAGGATGGGCATTTTCAGGATATTGATTCTTCCTAACCTTGAGCATGGAATGTTTCTCCATCTGTTTGTGTCCTCTCTTATTTCATTGAGCAGTGGTTTGTAGTTCTTCTTGAAGAGGTCCTTTACATTCCTTGTTAGTTATATTCCTAGGTATTTTATTCTCTTTGTAGCAATTGTGAGTGGAAGTTCATTCTTGATTTGGCTCTCTTTACGTCTGTTATTGGTATATAGGATTGCTTGCCATTTTTACACATTGATTTTGTATCCTGAGACTTTGCTGAAGTTGCTTATCAGTTTGAGAGTTTGGACTGAGAAGATGGGGTCTTCTAGACATACAATCATGTTTTCTGCAAATAGAGACAATTTGATTTCCTCCTTTCCTACATGAATACCCTTTATTTCTTCTTCTTGCCTGATTGCTCTGGCTAGAACTTCCAGTACTATATTGAATAGGAGTGGTGAGAGAGGGCATCCTTGTCTAGTGCCAGATTTCAAAGGGAAAGCTTCCAGTTTTTGCCCATTCAGTATGATATTGGCTGTTGGTTTGTCATAAATAGCTTTTATTATTTTGAGATATGTTCCACCAATACCTAGTTTATTGAGGGTTTTTAGCATAAAGGGCTGTTGAATTTTGTCAAAGGCCTTCTATGCATCAATTGAGAAAATCATGTGGTTTTTGTCTTTGGTTCTTTTTATGTGGTGAATTACGTTTATGGATATGTAGAGCCAGCCTTGCATCCCTGGGATGAAGCCTGCTTTATCGTGGTGGATAAGCTTTTTGATGTGCTGTTCCAATCGGCTTGCCAGTATTTTACTGAAGATTTTTGCATCTATGTTCATCATGGATATTGGCCTGAAGTTTTCTTTTCTTGTTGAGTCTCTGCCGGGTTTTGGTATCAGGATGATGTTGGTCTCATAAAATGATTTGGGAAGGATTTCCTCTTTTTGGATTATTTGGAATAGTTTCAGAAGGAATGGTACCAGCTCCTCTGTGTATGTCTGGTAGAATTCAGCTGTTAAACCATCTAAACCTGGGCTTTTTTTGTGTGGTAAGCTCTTAATTGCTGCCTCAACTTCAGACCTTGTTATTGGTCTATTCAGGGTTTCGACTTCTTCCTGGTTTAGGCTTGCGAGGATGCAAGTGTCTAGGAATTTATCCATTTCTTCCAGGTTTACTAGCTTATGTGCATAGAGTTGTTTGTAACAATCTCTGATGATGGTTTGAATTTCTGTGGAATCTGTGGTGATATCCCCTTTATCATTTTTATTGCATCAATTTGGTTATTCTCTCTTTTCTTTTTTATTAATCTGGCAAGTGGTCTGTCTATTTTGTTGATCTTTTCGAAAAACCAGCTCCTGGTTTTATTGATTTTTTGAAGGGTTTTTTGTGTCTCTATCTCCTTCAGTTCTGCTCTGATCTTAGCTATTTCCTGTCTTCTGCTAGGTTTGAGATTTTCTGATCTTGCTCCTCTAGCTCTTTCAATTTTGATGATAGGATGTCAATTTTAGGTCTCTCCTTTCTTCTCATGTGGGCACTCATTGCTATATATTTTCCTCTAGAGACTGCTTTAAATGTGTCCCAGAGGTTCTGGTATGTTGTGTCTTCGTTCTCGTTGGTTTCGAAGAATGTCTTTATTTCTGCCTTCATTTCATTTTTTATCCAGTCAACATTCAAGAGCAACTTGTTCAGTTTCCATGAGGCTGTGCGGTTCTGAGTTAGTTTCTGCATTCTGAATTCTAACTGGATTGCACTGTGGTCTGGGAGACTGTTATGATTTCTGTTCTTTTGCCTTTCCTGAGGAGTGATTTATTTTCTATTATGTGGTCAACTTTAGAGTAGGTGTGATGTGGTGCTGAGAAGAATGTATATTCTGTGGATTTGGGGTGGAGAGTTCTGTAAATGTCTATTAGGTTTGCTTGTTCCTGACCTGAGTTCATGTCCTGGATATCCTTGTTAATTTTCTGTCTGGTTGATCTGTCTAATATTGATGATGGGATTTTAAAGTCTCCCACTATTATTGTGTGGGAGCCTAAGTCTCTTTGTAAGTCATTAAGAACTTGCTTTATGTATCTGGGTGCTCCTGTATTGGGTGCATATATATTTAGGATTGTTAGCTCTTCTTGTTGCATTGATCCTTTTACCATTATGTAGTGTCCTTCTTTGTCTCTTTTGATCTTTGTTGCTTTAAAGTCTATTTTATCAGAGATGAGAATTGCACCTCCTGCTTTTTTTTGCTCTCCATTTGCTTAGTAAATCTTCCTCCATCCCTTTACTTTGAGCCTTTGTGTATCCTTGCATGTGAGATGGGTTTCCTGGATACAGCACACTGATGGATTTGGCTTTTTATCCAATTTTCCAGTCTGTGTCTTTTGATTGAGGCATTTAGTCCATTTACATTTAGGGTTAATATTGTTATGTGTGAATGTGATACTGCCATTGTGATGCTAGCTGGCTTTTTTGCCCATTAGTTGATATAGATTCTTTATTGTTTTGATGCTCTTTACCATTTGGTTTCTTTTTGGGTGGTTGGTACTGTTTATTTCTTTCTATGTGTAGAGCCTCTTTCAGGAGCTCCTATAAAGCAGGCCTGGTGGTGATGAAATCTCTGAGTACTTGCTTGTTCACAAAGGATTTTATTTTTCCTTCACTTATGAAACTTAGTTTGGCTGGATATGTAATTCTGGGTTGAAAGTTCTTTTCTTTAAGGATGTTGAATATTGGCCCTCACTCTCTTCTGGCTTGTAGGATTTCTGCTGAGAGATCTGCTGTGAGTCTGATGGGCTTACCTTTGTGGTTAACCCAACCTTTCTCTCTGGCTGCCCTTAGCATTTTCTCCTTCATTTCAACCCTGGTGAATCTGAGAATTATGTGCCTTGGGGTTGCTCTTCTTGAGGAATATCTTTGTGGGGTTCTCTGTATTTCCTGGACTTGAATACTGTCCTGCCTTGCTAGGTTGGGGAAGTTTTCCTGGATAATATCCTGAAGAGTATTTTCCAGCTTCAATTATTTCTCTTCATCACATTCAGGTGCACCTATCAAATGTAGATTAGGTCTTTTCACATAGTCTCACATTTCTTGGAGAGTTTCTTCATTCCTTTTTACCCTTTTTTCTCTAATCTTGCATTCTCATTTTATTTCATTGAGTTGATCTTCGACCTCCGATATCCTTTCTTTTGCTTGGTCAATTTGGCTGTTGAAACTTGTGCATGCTTCATGAAGTTCTCGTGCTGTGTTTCCAGCTCCATCAATTCACTTATATTCCTCTCTAAGTTATCCATTCTCGTTATCATTTCGTCAAATCTTTTTTCAAAGTTCTTAGTTTCTTTGCATTGGGTTAGAACATTCATTTAGCTCCTGGAAGTTCCTTATTACCCGCCTTCTGAAGTCTGATTCTGTCACTTCATCACACTCATTCTCCATCCAGCCTTGTTCCTTTGCTGGTGAGGAGTTGTGATCCCTTGTAGGAGGAGAGGTATTCTGGTTTTGAGTGTTTTCAAGCTTTTTGCGCTGGTTTCTTCTCATTTTTGTGGATTTATCCACCTGTCATCTTTGTAGTTGCTGACTTTCAAGTGGACGTCCAATTTGTTTATAATGAAATTATCAACAGTCTGGCCCCTCTGCTGTAGGGCTGCTGAAGTCCAGTTCAGGCCTTGCTTGCCTGGGGGTCACCAGCAGTAGCTGCAGAACAGTAACAGTTACTACCAGTTTCTTTTCTGCTATCTTTGTCCCAGAAGGACACCCGCTAAATGTCAGTCTGATCTCTCCTTTATGTGGTGACTCTTTGGATATATGGGGGTCAGGGAGCTTCTTGAGGAGACAGTCTGTCCTTTATATGAGCTCAAGTGCTGAGTTGTGAGCTCCGTTTTTCATTCAGGGCTACTGGGCAGGTACGTTTAGGTCTGCTGCAGCAGAACTCATAAACACCTTTTTTTTTTTTTTCCCCCAGGTGCTCTGTCCCAGGGAGTTAGGGCTTTATTTATGAGTTTCTGTTGTGCTGCTGCTTTTTTTTCAGGGCTGCCCTGCACAGCAAGGAGGCAGCCTAGTCACTGTCTGCCTGCAGAGGCTTTGCTGAGCTGCTGTGGTCTCCACCCAGCTGTCGTGTGAACTTCCCTGCAGTCCTGTTTATATGTGTGTAGTTAGAACTGTCTCAGTATTGGTGGCCCGCCTCTGGAATGATGGACTCTTGCTGTAATGGCAGGTTGCCTTGGCAATGGCGGGCTGCCTCAGCAATGGCAGACTACCTCCACCAGGCAATGGTGGATGCCCCTCCCACACAAAGCTGGACCTTCCCAGGTTCAGCTGTGCTTGCTGTGAAACTCTCAATCCAAAGAGTTTCTGATTGCTGTTCTTTTGTGGGGATGGGACCAGCCAAGCCTGATCACCTGGCTCCCTGCCTCAGAGCCTATTGGTTTTTAGTTGAACGGTCAACTCCCAGGTGTTCCAGTCACCTGTTGAAAAGTCCCCGGGATCTTTGTGATTTCCCATGCCACGACTCACTGTGCCGGCTTAAACAGCGGGCTGAGATTCGTGGGCCTTTTTTTTTTTTTTTTTTTTTTTTTTGCCTGGGAATCTCCTGGCCTGTCTCCCTGTTTCAGACCCCTTTTTAGACAGATGAATGGGCGACTGTGCCTTCCCGGGGCTCCAGTCACCTGTTAAAAGGGCACCCGGGCCAGTGTATTTTGTGCATAGAACTGCCGTGACGGGGTGCCACAAAGCAGCCGCGCAGGCCAAAACAGCCAAGGGGACCGAACCGGTCATGCAGGCCAAACAGAAATGCAGGCAACCTGTGGGGCTCCTCCGCCTGGGAATCTCCTGGTCTGTGGGCAATAAAAGTCTGTCTGGAAATGCGGCATCCACTCACCCTCTGTGCTTTCACTGCGATCTGCAATCCTGAGCTGTTCCTAAATGGCCATCTTGGATTGGAAAAACCCTGATTTTTATTTTTATTTTATTTATTATTTATTTACTTATTTTAGAGCTTAATGAAATTTCATTTTGAAAAGATGGCAAGAGTCTAAGGCACTTCAAACATTTTTTTTCCCATTTATTTTATTGCATTTTAGGTTTTGGGGTACATGTGAAGAACATGCAAAATTGTTGCATAGGAACACACGTGGCAGTGTGATTTGCTGCCTTCCTCCCCATCACCTACATCTGGCATTTCTCCCCTTGCTATCTCTCCCCAGCTTCCCACCCCCACCGTCCCTCCCCTATTTGCCCCCAACAGACCCCAGTGTGTAGTGCTCCCCTCCCTGTGTCCATGTGTTCTCATTGTTCAACACCCAACTATGAGTGAGAACATGCGGTGTTTGATCTTCTGCTCTTCTGTCAGTTTGCTGAGAATGATGGTTTCCAGGTTCATCCATGTCCCTACAAAGGACCCAAACTCATCATTTTTGATGGCTGCATAATATTCCATGGTGTATATGTGCCACATTTTCTCTATCCAGTCTATCATCGATGGGCATTTGGGTTGGTTCCAGGACTTTGCTATTGTAAACAGTGCTGCAATGAACATTCGTGTGCACGTGTCCTTATAGTACAATGATTTGTAATCCTTTGGATATATACCAAGTAACGGGATTGCTGGGTCAAATGGATTTTATATTTCTAGGTCCTTGAGGAATCGCCACACTGTCTTCCACAATGGTTGAACTAATTTACACTCCCACCAACAGTGTAAAAGTGTTCCTATTTCTCCACATCCTCTCCAGCATCTGTTGTCTCCAGATTTTTAAATGATCGTCATTCTAACTGGCGTGAGATGGTATCTCAATGTTGTTTTGATTTGCATTTCTCTGATGACCAGTGATGATGAGCATTTTTTCATATGTTTGTTGGTCTCACATATGTCTTCTTTTGTAAAGTGTCTGTTCATATCCTTTGCCCACTTTTGAATGGGCTTGTTAGTTTTTTTCTTGTGAATCTGTTTTAGTTCTATGTAAATTCTGGATATCAGCCCTTTATCAGATGGATAAACTGCAAAAATTTTTTCCCAATCTCTTGGTTGCCTATTCACTCTAATGATTGTTTCTTTTGCTGTGCAGAAGCTGTGGAGTTTGATTAGGTCCCATTTGTCTTTTTTGGCTTTTGTTGTCAATGCTTTTAATGTTTTGGTCATGAAGTCCTTGCCTACACCTACGTCCTGAATGGTTTTGCCTAGATTTTCTTCTAGGGCTTTTATGGTGTTAGGTCTTATGTTTAAGTCTTTAATCCATCTGGAGTTAATTTTAGTGTAACGTGTCAGGAAGGGGTCCAGTTTCTGCTTTCTGCACATGGCTAGCCAGCTTTCCCAACACCATTTATTGAACAGGGGATCCTTTCCCCATTGCTTGTTTTTTTCAGGTTTGTCAAAGATCAGATGGTTGTAGATATGTTGTGTTGCCTCTGAGGCCTCTGTTCTGTTCCATTGGTCTATATCTCTGTTTTGGTACCAGTACCATGCTGTTTTGATTACTGTAGGCTTGTAGTATAGTTTGAAATCTGGTAGTGTGATGCCCCCCACTTTGTTCTTTTTGGTTAGAATTGACTTGGCTATGTGGGCTCTCTTTTGGTTCCATATGAAGTTTAAGGTGTTTTTTTCCAGTTCTGCGAAGAAGGTCATTGGTAGCTTGATGGGGATAGCATTGAATCTGTAAATTACTTTGGGCAGTATGGCCATTTTCACGATATTGATTCTTCCTAACCATGAACATGGAATGTTTCTCCATCTGTTTGTGTCGTCTCTTATTTCGTTGAGCAGTGGCTTGTAGTTCTCCTTGAAGAGGTCCTTTACATTTCTTGTTAGTTGTATTCCTAGGTATTTTATTCTCTTTGTGGCAATTGTGAATGGAAATTTGTTCTTGATTTGGCTCTCTTTAAGTGTGTTATTGGTGAATAGGAATGCATGTGATTTTTGCACATTGATTTTGTATCCTGAGACTTTGCTGGACTTACTTATCAGTTTCAGGAGGTTTGGGGCTGAAACGATGGGGTCTTCTAGATATAAATCATGTCGTCTGCAAATAGAGACAATTTGACTTCCTCCTTTCCTGTTTGAATGCCCCTTATTTCTTTTTCTTGCCTGATTGCTCTGGCTAGAACTTCTAATACTATATTGAATAGCAGTGGTGAGAGAGGGCATCCTTGTCTGGTGCCACATTTCAAGGGGAATGCTTCCAGTTTTTGCCCATTCACTATGATATTGGCTGTTGGTTTGTCATAAGTAGCTTTTATTATTTTGAGATACGTTCCATCGATACCTAGCTTATTGAGGGTTTTTAGCATAAAGGACTATTGAATTTTGTCAAAGGCCTTCTCTGCAACAATTGATTGATTTTTATTTTTTATCATTTCCATCCAAACATACATCCATCTAGATTTGTTATAAGGAAGGAATTCAGATTCTGTCTTCTGCATATGGCTAGCTAGTTTCACAGCACCATTTATTGAACATGAAATTAATTCCCCATTGCTTATTTTCATCTGCTTAGTAAAATATCAGATAATTTTAGCTGTGTAGCATTATTTCTGGACTCTCTATTGTATCCCATTTGTTTATGTCTTTGTTTCTGTACCAGTAGCATGCTCTTTTGGTTACTGTAGCCCTGTAGTATTGTTTGAAGATGGGTAACATGATGCTTCCAGGTTTGTTCTTTTTGCTTAGATTCGTCTTGGTGATTTGGGGCCTTCTTTGCTTCCATATGAATTTTCAAATAGTTTTTCTAGTTATGTAAAGAACGTCATTGGTAATCTGATACAAATAGCATTAAATGTTTAGTTACTTTCAGTGGTATGGGCATTTTAACAATATTAATTTTTGCTATCCATTAGCATGGGAAGTTTTTTTTTTTTCATTTGTTTGTGTCATCTCTGATTTATTTGAGCAATGTTTTATGATTTTTGTTATAGCATTCTTTCACCTCCATGGTTAGCTATATTCCTAGGTGTGTTATTATTTTTGTGGCAGTTGTAAGTGTTTCACCTTCCTGGTTTTGCTCTCAATTTGGATGTTGTGGTGTAGAGAAATGCTGCTAAGTGTTTGCCTGTTTATTTTGCATTATTAAATTTTGCTGAAGTTGTTTATTAGCTCAAGTATTTTGGGGTCAGAGATTATAGTGTTTTCTAGACATAGAATAATGTCTAGAAATAGGAATATTTGGCCTTACCCTCTTCTTGTTTATATGCCTTTTATTTCTTTCTCCTGCCTGATTTATCTTCCCAAGACCTCAAACATTATGTTGAATAGTTAAGGACTTCCTTACTTTGTGCTGGTTTTCAAAGGGAATGCTTTCAGATTTTGCCCATTCATTAGGAGATTGGCTCTGGGTTTCTCACAGATGGCTCTTATTATTCTGAAGTATGTTACTTCAATATCCACTTTATTGAGGATTTTCAACATGAAGGGATGTTGAATTTTATCAAAAGACCTCTCTGTTTTTATTGAGATAATCCTGTTGTCTTGGTCTTTATTTTTACGTGATGAATCAAATTGAATGATAACTCATAGTCACATGGGGGACCAACCTTGTATCCCAGGTATAAATCCTGCTTAATTGTGCTGGAGTAGCCTTTTGATGTGCCTCTGAATTGGTTTTCTTGTATATCATTGAGAATTTTTGCATCCATGTTTATAAAGGATATTGCCCTTAAGAATGTGTGTGTGTGTGTGCGTGTGCGTGTGTGTGTGTGTGTGTGTGTGTGTGTGTGTGTCTGCTAAGTTTTGATATCAGGATACCGTGACTTGACCTGAAAAGGAGGCTTGCTTCCTCAATTTTTTGGAATACTTTCAGTAAAAATTGTACCCGCCCTTCTTTGTACATCTGGCAGAATTTGGCTGTGAATTCATTGGTCTTTTTTTTTTTTTTTTCTTTCTTGTTACACTATTACTGGTTCAATTTTGGAGCTCATTATTGGCCTTTTCTGGGATTCAACTTCTTTCTCATTCAGTTTTGGGAGGGTGTGTATGTCCAGGAATGTATCCATTTTTCAAGATGTTCTAGTTTGTGTGCATAGAGGTGTTCATAATAGTCTCTGATAGTTATTTGCATTTCTTTAGGCTTAGTGGTAAATCCCCTTTGTCATTTCTAAATACGTTTATTTGGGTCTTCTCCTTTTTCTATATTCATCTAGTTAGTAGTCTATCTTATTATTTTTTTCAGAGTGACTCATGAATCTGGTGATATTTTGTATGTTTTGTTTTGTTTTTGAGATGAAGTCTCACTCTGTCTTCTAGTCTGTAGTGCAGTGGCATGATCATGGCCCACTGCAACCTCCACCTTCTGGGTTCAAGCTGGGATTACAAGTGTACATCCCATGCCTGGCTGATTTTCTGTATTTTCAGTAGAGATGGGGTTTCACCATATTGGCCTTCCTGGTCTCAAACTCCTGATCTCAGGTGTTCCACTTATCTTGACATCTCAAAGTTCTGGGATTACAGGTGTGAGCCACTGTGCTTGTATGTTTCTCAATTGCCTTCTGTTCAGCTCTGATTTTGTTTCTTTCTTTGCCTGCTGCTAGCTTTGAGGTAGGTTTGCTCTTGCTTCTTTAGTTCTTCTAGTTATGATATTAGGTTGTTAAATTGAGATTCTCCTAGCTTTTTGATGTGGGAATTTAGTGCTATAAATTTCCCTCTTTCTACAATCCCAGCACTTTGGGAGCCTGAGGTCAGTGGATCACGAGGTCAGCCTGATCCACTGTGGCAATATTGGCCAGATTGAGACCAGTCTGGCCAATATGGTGAAACTCTGTCTCTACTAAAAACACAAAACTTAGCTGAGCATAGTGGCGGACACTTGCAGTCTCACCTGCTCAGGAAGCTGAGGCAGGAGAATTGCTTGAACCTGGGGGACAAAGATTTCAGTGAGCTGAGATTGCACGACTGCACTCCAGCCTGGGTGACAGAGCAGCACTCTGTCTCAAAAACAAAACAAAACAAACAACAAAAACAAAACAAAACAAACAAACAAAAAAGTCTCTTAGTACTTCCTTAGCTGAGTTCCAGAAACTCTGGAATGTCAAATTTTGTTGTTATAACATTCTAATAACTTCTTGATTTCTGCCTTAATTAAATGTCCAAAAGTCATTCGGGAGCAGATTATTAAAATGTTATGTAACTGTAAGGTTTTGAGAAGCTTTCTTCATTTTGAATTTTACTTTTATTGTGCTGTAGTCTGAGGGTGTTGTTCGTATGATTTATGTTTGTTTGTTTTTTAATTTGCTGAATATTGTTTTTTGCCCAACTGTGTGTTTGACTTTAGATTAAGTGCTATGTAGTGATGGGAAAAATGTTATTCTGTTGCTTGGGGTGGAGAGCTCTTTAAATATCTATTATTTCCATCTGGCCAAGTGTTTAGTTCAAGTCCTGGGTATCTTTGTAAATTTTTGTCCTTGCTGATCTGTCTAATACTATCAGTTGTGTATTGAAGCCTCCCACTATTATTGTGTAAAAATCTAAGTCTCTTCATAGGTCTCTAAGAACTTTTTTGAATCCAGGTACTTCTGTGTTTGGTGCATGTTTATTTGGGATAGTTAGGTCTTCTTGTTGAATTGAAAGCTTTATCATTATTTACTTCTTGTGTTTGTCTGGATCTTTGTTGGTATAAGGCTGTTTTATTTGAAATTAGGATTGTGACCCCGGCTTTTTTCTGTTTTCCATTTGCTTTGTAGATTTTCCTTCATCTTTCTACTTTGAGTTTGTGGGTGTCGTTGCATGTGAGATGGATCCCTTGAAGAAAGCATACCATTGGGTCTTAGTTCTTTATCCACCTTGCCACTTTACATTTTTTATTTTATTTTTCTTTTCTTTTTTTTTCTTTAGTTAATTGCATTTTAGGTTTTGGGGTACATGTGAAGAACATGCAAGATTGTTGCATAGGTACACACATTGCAGCTTGATTTGCTGCCCTCCTCCCATTCACCTATATCTGGCATTTCTCCCCAGCTATCTCTCCCCAACTCCCCACTCCCACTGTCCCTCCCCTATTTCCCTCCAACAGACCCCAGTGTGTGATGCTCCCCTTCCTGTGTCCATGTGCTCTCATTGTTCAACACCCACCTATGAGTGAGAACATGTGGTGTTTGATTTTCTGTTCTTGTGTCAGTTTGCTGAGAATGATGGTTTCCAGGTTCATCCATGTCACTACAGAGGACATGAACTCATCGTTTTTGATGACTGCATAATATTCCATGGTGTATATGGGCCACATTTTCCCCGTCCAGTCTATCATCAATGGGCATTTGGGTTGGTTCCAGGTTTTTGCTACTGTAAACAGTGCTGCAATGAACATTCATGTGTATGTGTCCTTACAGTAGAATGATTTATAATCCTTTGGATATAGACTCAGTAATGGGATTGCTGGGTCAAATGGAATTTATATTTCTAGGTCCTTGAGAAATCGCTACACTGTCTTCCACAATGGTTGAACTAATTTACACTCCCACCAACAGTGTAAAAGTGTTCCTATTTCTCCACATCCTCTCCAGCATCTGTTGTCTCCAGATTTTTAAATGATCGTCATTCTAACTGGCGTGAGATGGTACCTCAACGTAGTTTTGATTTGCATTTCTCTAATGACCAGTGATGATGAGCATTTTTTTCATGCTTTTTGGCCTCATGTGTGTCTTTTTTTGTAAAGTATCTGTTCATATCCTTTGCCCACTTTTGAATGGGCTTTCTTTTTTCTTGTAAATTTGTTTTAGTTCTTTGTAAATTCTGGATATCAGCTCTTTGTCAGATGTGGAGACTTTAAAAATTTTTCCCACCCTGTTGGTTGCCAATTCACTCTAATGACTGTTTCTTTTGCTGTGCAGAAGCTGTGGAGTTTGATTAGGTCCCAATTTTCTATTTTGGCTTTTGTTGCCAATGCTTTTGGTATTCTGGTCATGAAGTTCTTGCCTATGTCTATGTCCTGAATGGTTTTGCCTAGATTTTCTTCTAGGGTTTTTATGATGTTAGGTCTTACTTTTAAGTCTTTAATCCATCTGGAGTTAATTCTACTGTAAGGTGTCGGGAAGGGGTCCAGTTTCTGCTTTCTGCAAGTGACTATCCAGTTTTCCCAACATCATTTAATAAACAGGAAATCCTTTCCCCATTGCTTGTTTTTGTCAGGTTTGTCAAAGATCGGATGGTTGTAGATATGCCGTATTGCTTCCAAGGCCTCTGTTCTGTTCCATTAGTCTATATCTCTGTTTTGGTACCGGTACCATGCTGTTTTGATTACTGTAGCCTTGTAGTATAGTTTGAAATCCAGTAGTGTGATGCCTTCTGCTTTGTTCTTTTTGCTTAGAATTGACTTGGCTATGTGAGCTGCCACTTTACGTTTTTTAATTGGGGAATTTAGCCGATTTACATTCATGCTTGATATTGATATTTGTGGATATGATTCTATCATCATGTTGTTGGTGTTTTTTATGCAAACATATTTGTGCTATTGCTTTATAGTGTCACCTGTCTGTTGTAGTATGCTGTTCTTGCATTGTTATAAATAAATACCTGAGACTGGGTAATGTATTTTTAGAATAGTTATATTTGCCTCACAGTTCTGCAGGCTGCACAGGAAGCATAATGCTGGCATATGCTCAGCTTCTAGGGAGGCTTGAGAAAACTTACAGTCATAGCATAAAGTCAAGGGAGAGTAGACATGTCTTAGATGGAAGCAGGAGGAGCATGAGCGAAGGGGGAAATGTGCTACAAATTTTTAAATAACCAGCTGTCACAAGAACTCACTCATTATCACAAGGTCATTACTAAAAGGGAAGATGCTATACTGCTCTTGAGAAATCCAACTGCATAATTCAATCATTTCCCACCAGGCCCCATGTTCAACACTGGGGGATTACAAATCAACATGAGTTTTTATGGGGTCACAAATTCCAACCATTTTTTTTTACCCCTGATCCCTCTTAAATCTCATGTCCTTCTCACATTGCAAAATACAAGTGTTCCTTCCCAACAGTCCTCCAAAGTCTTAACTCATTCTGGCATTAACTCAAAGGCCCAAAGTTCAAAACTCATCTGAGTTAAGGAAAGTCGCTTCTACCTATAAGCTTGTAAAACAACAATAAAAAAGTTATTTACTTCCAAAATGCAATGGGAATATAGGCTTTGGGTAAATACTCTCATTTCTAAAGGGAGAAATTGAACAATAACAACAAAAAGAAACCTACAGTCCCCACATATCTCAATCCCAGCAGAGAAGTCAGTAGATCTTAATCCTCTGACATAATCTCCTTTGACTTCATATCCCACATCCACAGCACACTATTGCAAGGGGTAGACACTTGAGGTCTTGGGTAGCTTCAACCCTGTGCCTTTGCAGGGTTCAGCCCACACAAATGCTCTCATTGGGTGGCATTGAGTGGCTGCAGTTTTTCCAGGTACAGGGTGAAAGCTGTCAATGGATCTACCATTGTTTCATCTGGAGAATTGTGTCCACAGATCCACTAGGTAGTGTTCCAGTGTGCACTCTGTGTGGGATCTCCAATCCCACATTTTCCCTCCACATTGCCCTAGTAGATGTTCTCTGTGAGTACCTTGCCCTGACAGATACTTCCTGGAAGTGCAGGATGTTTCCCACATCTTCTAAAGTTTAGGCACAGGCTTCCAAGCCTCAACTCAGCTTCCTGACCCCCGTAGAACCAAAGAGTAACATCATAAAAGAGAGCTCAGGCTGACATCTGGCAGGTATCCTTCTGGGACAAAGATAACAGAAGAAGAAACTGGCAGAAACCCATATTATTCTGCAACCACTGCAGGTGATCCCCAGGCAAGCAAGGTCTAGAGTAGACCTCCAGCCATCCTACAGCAGAGGGGCCTTACTGTTAGAAGGAAAACTAAAAAACAGAAATAAATAACTTCATCATCAACAAAAAGAACGTCCACTCAGAGACCCCATCCGAAAGTCACCAACCACAAAGACCACAGGTAGACAAATCCACAAAGATGGGAACAAACCAGTGCAAAAAGGATAAAAACACCCAAAACCAGAATGCCTCTCCTCCTCCAAGGGATCACAATTCATCACCAGCAAAGGAACAAAGCTGGATGGAGAATGAGTCTGATGAATTGACAGAAACAGGCTTCAGAAGGTGGGTAATAACAAACTTCTCTGACCTAAAAGAAGATGTTCTAACCCAATGCAAAGAAACGAACAACTTTGAAAAAAGGGTTGATGAAATGCTAGTGAGAATAAACAGCTTAGAGAAGAATATAAATGATTTAATGGAGCTGAAAAACACAAAACGAGAACTTTGTGAAGCATACACAAATTTCAATAGCCAAACTGACCAAGCAGAAGAAAGGATATCAGAAATTGAAGATCAACTCAATGAAATAAAATGAGAAGGCAAGATTAGAGAAAAAATTAGTGAAAAGAAATGAACAAAGCCTCCAGGAAATATGGGATTATGTGAAAAGACCCAATCTACATTTGATACGTGTACCAGAGTGTGACAGAGAGAATGACTCCAAGCTGGAAAACACTCTTCAGGATATTATCTGGGAGAACTTCCCCAGCCTAGCAAAGCAGGCCAATATTCATGTCCAGGAAATACAGAGAACACCACGAGATATTCCTCAAGAAGAGCAACCCCAAGGCACATAATTCTCAGATTCACCAGGGTTGAAATGAAGGAAAAAATGCTAAGAGCAGCCAGAAAGAAAGGTTGGATTACCCACAAAGGGAAGCCCATCAGACTCATAGCAGATCTCTCATCAGAAACTCTACAAGCCAGAAGAGAGTGAGGGCCAATATTCAACATCCTTAAAGAAAAGAACTTTCAACCCAGAATTTCATATCCAGCCAAACTAAGCTTCATAGGTGAAGGAGAAATAAAATCCTTTATGAACAAGAAATTTCTGAGAGATTTAGTCAGTACCAGGCCTGCCTTTCAAGAGCTCCTGAAAGAAGCAGTAAACATGGAAAGGAACCACCAGTACAAGCCACTCCATAAATGTACCAAATGGTAAATAGCATTGACACAGTGAAGAAACTGTGTCAACTAGTAAGCAAAACAACCAGCTAGCATCAAAATGACAAGATCAAATTAACACATAACAATATTAACCTTAACTGTAAATGGACTAAATGCCCCAATCAAAAGACACAGACTGGCAAGTTGGATAAAAATTCAAAAGCCATAGATGTGCTGTATCCAGGAAACCCATCTCACTTGCAAGGACACACATAGGCTCAAAATAAAAAGATGAAGGAAGATTTACCAAGCAAATAGAGAGCAAAAAAAGCAGGAGTTGCAATCCCAGTGTCTGATAAAATAGACTTTAAACAAATAAAAATCAAAAGAGACAAAGAAGGGCATTGCATAATGGTAAAAGGATCAATGCAACAGGAAGAGCTAATGATCCTAAATATATATGCACCCAATGCAGAAGTACCCGGATACATAAAGCTATTTCTTAAGGACCTACAAAGAGACTTAGGCTCCCACACAATAATTGTGGAAGAGTTTAACACTCCACTGTCAATATTAGACAGATCGATGAGACAGAAAATTAACAATGATATCCAGGACTTGAACTCAGATCAGGAACAAGTAAACTAATTAGCCATTTAAAGAACTATCCACCACAAAGCCACAGAATATACATTTGTATCAGGACCACATCACACCTACTATAAAACTGACCACATAATTGGAAACAAATCAATCCTTAGCAAATGCAAAAGAATGGAAATCATAACAAACAGTCTCTCAGACCACAGTGCAATCAAATTAGAACTCAAGGTATAAGAAATTAACTCAGAGCTGGACAACTTCATGGAAAATGAACAACTGACTCTTGAATGATTACTGGATAAACAATGAAATGAAGGCAGGAATAAAGATGTTCTTTGAAACCAATGATAATAAAGACACAATGTACCAGAATCTCTGGAACACATTTAAAGCAGTGTCTAGAGAAAAATTTATAGCAATAAATGGCCACATAAGAAGCAAGGAAAGATCTAAAATCAACATCCTATCATCAAAATTAAAAGAGCTAGAGGAGAAAGAACAACAACAACAAAAAAATCTCAAAAGCCAACAGAAGACAAGATATAACTAAGATCAGAGTAGAATTGAAGGAGATAGAGACACAAAAAATCGTTCAAAAAATCAATAAATCCAGGAGCTGTTTTTTGTAAAGATCAACAAAATAGACAGGGAGCTTGTCAGATTAATAAAAAAGAAAAGATTGAAGAATCAAATAGATGCAATAAAAAACGTTAAAGGGGATGTCACCACTGATTCCAAAGAAATACAACTGCCATCAGATATTACTACAAACAACGCTATGCACACAAACGAGTAAACCTGAAAAAAATGTATAAATTCCTGGACACTTGTACCCTCCCAATCATAAACCAGGAAGAAGCTGAAACCGGCAATAGACCAATAACCAGAGCTGAATTTGAGACAGCAATTCATAGTCTAACAACCAAAATAAGCCCAGGTCTAGATGGGTTCACAGCCAAATTCTACCAGACATACAAAGAGGAGTTGGTACCACTCCTTCTGAAACTATTCCAAACAATCCAAAAAAAGGGAATCCTTCCCAAATCATTTTATGAGACCAACATCATCCTGATATCAAAAACCTGGCAGATACTCAACAAAAAAGAAATGTTCAGGCCAATATCCATGATGAACATAGATGCAAAAATCTTCAATAAAATACTGGCAAACCGATTGCAACAGCACATCAAAAAGCTTATCCATTACGATTGAGTAGGCTTCATCCTGGGGAAACAAGTCTGGTTCAACATATGCAAGTCTATAAATGGAATTCACAACATAAGCAGAACCAAAGACAAAAACCACATGATTATCTCAATAAATGTACAGAAGTTTTGACAAAATTCAACAGCCAATTATGCTAAAAACTGTCAATAACTAGATATTGACGGAACATATCTCAAAATAATAAAGGCCATTATGACAAACCCAGAGCCAATATCATATTAAATGGGCAAAAACTGGAAGCATTCTCTTTTAAATTTGGCACTAGACAAGGATGCCATCTCTCACCACTCCTATTCAATACAGTATTGGAAGTTCTAGCCAGAATAATCAGGCAAGATAAAGAAATAAAGAGTATTCAATTAGGAAAGGAGGAAGTCAAACTGTCTCTATTTGCAGGCGACATGATTGTATATTTAGAAGACCCCATCATCTCAGCCCAAACTCTCCTTAAACTGATAAGCAACTTCAGCAAAGTCTCATGACACAAAATCAATGTGCAGAAATCACAAGCATTCCTATTCACCAATAACAGACTTAAAGAGAGCCAAATCAAGAACGAACTGCCATTCACAATTGCTACAAAGAGAATAAATTACCTAGGAATACAACTAACAAAGGATGTAAAGGAACTCTTCAAGAAGAACTACAAAACACTGATCAAGGAAATAAGAGAGGACACAAACAGATGGAAAAACATTCCATTCTCCTGGTCAGGAAGATTCAATATTGTGAAAATGGCCATCCTGCCCAATGTAATTTATAGATTCAACACTATCCCCAACAAGCTACCTATGACCTTTTTCACAGTACTAGAAAAAATCACCTTAAACTTCATATGGAACTGAAAGAGAGCCTGCATAGCCAAGACAATTCTAAGCAAAAAGAACAAAGGTCGAGGCATCATGCTGCCTGACTTCAAACTACATCACAATGCTATAGTAATCAAAAGAGTATGGCAGTGGTATCAAAACAGAGGTATAGACAAATGGAACAGAACAGAGGCCTTGGAGGCAATGCCACACATCTACAACCATCTAGTCTTTGACAAACCTGACAAAAACAAGCAATCGGGAAAGGATTCCCTGTTAAATAAATGGGGCTGGAAAAATTGGCTAGCCATGTGCCTAAAGCAGGAACTGGACCCCTTCTTGACACCTTACACTAAAATTAACTCCAGATGGATTAAAGACTTAAACATAAGGCCTAACACCATAAAAACTCTAGAAGAAAACCTAGGCAAAACCATTCAGGACATAGGCATAGGCAAGGACTTCATGACTAAAACACAAAAAGCATTGGCAACAAAAGCCAAAATAGACAAGTGGAATCTAATTAAACTCCAGAGCTTCTGTATAGCAAAAGAAACAATCATTAGAGTGAGCCAGCAACCAACAGAATTGGAAAAATCAATTTGTGATGTACCCATCTGACAAAGGGGTAATATCCAGAATCTACAAAGAACTAAAAGAGATTTACAAGAAAAAAAAAAAAAAACAAATCCATTCAAAAGTGGGCAAAGGACATGAACAGACAGTTTTCAAAAGAAGACATTTATGAGGCCAACAAACATGAAAAAAAAACTCATCATCACTGATCATTAGAGAAATGCAAATCAATACCACATTGAGATACAATCTCATGCCAGTTAGAATGGCAATCATTAAAAAGTCTGGAGACAACAGACCCTGGAGAGGATGTGGAGAAATAGGAACACTTTTACACTATTGGTGGCAGTGTAAATTAGTTCGACCATTGTCGAAGACAGTGTGGTGATTCCCCAAGGACTTAGGAATAGGAATTCCATTTGCCCCAGCAATCCTTTTACTGGGTATATACCCAAAGGAGTATAAATTATTCTATTATAAAAATACACACACATGTATGTTCATTGTGTCACTGTTTACAATAGCAAAGACCTGGAACCAAACCAAATGCCCATAGATGACAGACTGGACAAGGGCATTGTGGCACACATACAACATGGAATACTATGCAGCCATAAAAAACGATGAGTTAATGTCCTTTGTAGGGATGCAGTTGAATCTGGAAATCATCATTCTCAGCAAACTGACACAAGAACAAAAAATCAAACACCGCATGTTCTCACTCATAGGCAAGTGGAGGGGAGCATCCCTGTGGTGGGGAACATCACACTCTGGGGTCTGTTGGGTGGGAATGGGGGTGGGACAGTGAGGGGTAGGGAGATTGGGGAGGGATAACATGCGGACAAATGCCAGATATAGGTGATGGGGATATGGAGGCAGCAAACCACATTGTCTTGTATGTATTTATGCAACAATCCTGCATGTTTTGCACATGTACCCCATAACCTAAAGTGCAATAAAATATTTAAAAATATATACATTAAGAGGCTTGTATCTAAAATGTATAAAAGTATTTCACCTCAATAAAATATAATAACCCAAGTAGTAATTGGTAAAATATCTGTATAAGCATTTCTCTCAAAGAAGATATAAAAATAGTGTATAATTATATAAAGAATGCTCAAAATTATCACTCATAATAGAAATGCAAATCTGAACCATAGTGAGATACCACCTAACACCACTGTGATGGACATCATAAAAAAACATGGAAAATATTAATTATTGCTAAAGATGAAAAAATTTGAACCCTCATATATTCCTGGTATAAATATAAATTGATATAGCCACCTTGGGAAACTATGTAACAATTCCTCAAAAAGTTAAACATATCCTTATCATATGAACCAGCAATTCTACTCCTAGTTACACACCCAAAATAAATAAAATCTCATGTCATCATAAAAATGTATGCACAAATGTTCATAGAAGTAGCATTGTAAACAAAAGCCAGTTGGTGGTAATATCACAGATGTCCATCAACTGATGACTAACTAAAAATGTGGCATACTCATACAATAAAATATTATTTTTCCAGAAAAATAAATGAATTACTGATTCATGCTACATTTTCAAAACATGAAAACATTACACTAAGTGAAAGAAGCCAGACAAAATGTTTACATATTATATTATACGATTTAAAAAATATTCATATTTATATAGAGAAAAATATGATTAATAACTTTCAGGTGCTACAGGCCGAGGGGTGAATTAACAGTGATTGCTTATTGGATTGGATACGTGGTTCATTTATGTGTTGTTTTTTTCTGCAACCTCCACCTCCCGGGTTCAAGCTATTTTCCTGCCTCAGCTTCCCAAGTAGCTGGGATTTCAAGCGTGTGCCACAACGCCTGGCTATTTTTTGTGTTTTTAGTAGAGACAGGATTTCACTGCATTGGCCAGGCTTGTCTCAAACTCCTGACCTCAAGTGATCCGCTCCCCTCTGCCTGCCAAAATGCTGGGATTACAGGCATGAGCCATTTATTTTTTAATGAAAGTATTTTAGGATTAGATAGTCATGTTTGCATGCTATGAATATACTAAAAATAACTGAATTGTACACTTTAAAGTGGTTAAAATGTCAAATATTAAGTGATACACATTTTATACCTATTAAAGAGAATTATATATTAATATCTATATCAATATTCAGAATACATTTAAATGCAACAAAACTAAATAAAAAGAAAGCAAGGGAACAATGAAAATGAGATTCATGGTAAGTGACCCAGGAAAATAGACCGAAGTGGAGAAGGGTACAATTAAATGTAAGTTATTATCAAGGCCTATGTTTAGTTTTGGATGTTGAATCTGTGAGTGCTTATTACATTATAAAAGGTAACTTGCTAAATTTAAAACACACCTTGGACTGCGTTCTTCTCCCCCAATTTTTTTTTTTCAGTTTGCAGAGTGCTTTTTTTGTGGTTTATTCCTATTTAGAAGTCCTGCATTTCCTTTCATGTTTGAAAAATATTTCAAGTCTCTTGTTACTGTAGTATGATTACATAGTTCTAGAGAAAATTCTAGGATTTGGGCAATCTTTTCTTTAGCTGAATGTGGGCGGTTCCAGGAGACAACAAAGTTTGTTGCTCAGAGGTTTGGGAGCATCTCAAATCAGATGGATAATTTTAAGGTGCTAATGCATATTAATGGCATAAGCCATAGAAATGTAGGACACTTTATAGCAAACACTTTCTCAAAAAGACAAAAGTGGCACACTCATAATGATTGCATCTTTTCCTCTGGGTGGGGGGAACACTGTATTGTTCTTATGGGGAAGTAATTTTTTATGATAGTGGAAGAAGGCTGTCTAAGAAAAGAATAAAAATAAAGTTGGTATGTGGGGAGTCTTAAACAAGAAGAAACAATCATAAACATTCATCTGTACATAGCCACTTCTTTCTCCTGGACCTGAGACATCATTTTACCTCCTCCCAAGAAGCCACTGTGCATTGCAAAGTAATAAAATTTAATTATTCATATTAGTCACTTTCTTCACTTCATTTATATCACGCTATTAAGTTCATCTTCTCAGAGAGCATTTCCCTCACCATCTGATTGAAAACACATACCCTATTCCATTACTACTTCTTTTCTTTATATTTACTTTACAACATTTATTATGGTGTATTATATTGTCTTACATTTATTTATTTATTTTTTATTTTTTTCTCCCCTACTATGTAAGCTCCATGAGAGTAAAGGCTGTTTTGGTCATTGCCTTTTAACAATTTATTTTAGTGACTGGAGTCTTTCTCTGTCACCCAGGCTGGAATGCTGTGGCACGATCACACCTCACTGCAGTCTCAAACTTCTGAGCTTCAGCAGTTCTCCCATCTCAGCCTTTATAGTAGCTGGGACTATAGGTGTGCACCACTACATCTGGCTCACTGTTGTATCTTCAAAACTTAGAATCGTGTCATTCGTTGCTGAATGAGTGAGCAAATGAATGAACTTCTGGGGCTTCTCTGGAAGGCCATGGCTATCAAAACAAGGTATGAAAGTATCTCAGTACCAGCAGGAAATATACCTTTTATAGTGGTAGTATTAGTGGTGCTCTAGTTTTTAGAAAAAAATAAAATGAGACTTGAAGTTTATTATTCTTTGGTTCATGTGCATAGACATTACTAAAATGTGAAAATCAATCTTTGGAAATGGAAATTTTGTTTCTATGTATATTAGATTTCTATTGTTGCTGTAACAAATTACAACAAACTTAATGGCTTAAAACAACACACATTTATTTTCTTATAATCCTGGGTATCAGATACCCAAATTGGGTCTCATAGGTGTATTAGCCAGGGTTATCCAGAGGGACAAAACCAATAGGATATAGGTATATATAAAAGGGAGTTAATTAGGGGTAATTGGCTCACACAATTACAAAGGGGAATCTCACAATAGGCCATCTGCATTCTGGGGAAAGAGAAAAGCCAGTAGCATGGACTCAGTCTAAGTCCAAAGGCCTCAAAATCAGGAAGCTGACAGTGCAGACCTCAGTCTGAAGCTAAAGGCCCAAGACCCGCTGGGAAGTTAGTGGTGCAAGTCCCAAAGTCCAAAGGCCTAAGAACCTTGAGTCTGACGTCCAAGGACAAGAGGAGGGGAATCAAGCATCCAGTATGGGAAGAGAGAGAGAAAGCCACAAGGCTCAGCAAGCAAAATTACCACACCTTCTTCCACCTGCTTTTTTCTTGCCATTCTGGCAGCCAGTTGAATGATGTCTACCCACACTGAGGATGGGTCTTGCTCCTCTAGTCCACTGATTCAAATGTCAGTCTCCTCTAGCAACACCCTCACAGACACACCCAGGAACAATCCTTCACCAGCCACCTGAGCATCCTCAGACTAGTCAAGTTGACATCTAATGTTAACCATCACGCTAGGCTAATATTAAAATATCAGCAGGGCTGTGATTTTTTTTTCTGGGGTTCTAGAGGAAATTTCAGTTCCTTTATTTTTCCAGTTTCTAGAGGCTGCTCACATTCTTTGGTTTTTGTCCCCTTCTTATCTCTTCAAAGCCAATAAGCACCAGTCAAGCCTTTCTCATACTACCTTATTCTGACATTGACTAATTTACCTTCCTTTTCCATTTTTAAGAGTCATTGCGATTACCTTAGGTTCACTTGAATAGTTCAAGATAATAGGTCAAATTATTAATATGAACAAATGGTTAATAACTTTAATTTTACCTATACCTTTAATTCCATTTGCTTTGTGACATTACATATTCACAGGTGCTGTAGATTATAACACGTACATTTGAGTGACCACTATTCTGCCTATTGCACTATACCACTACCAGCCATTCTTTTATATATGTTTATCTTCTTATAGGCCAACTCAAATACCTTTCTAAAAGTAGATAAATTACAATTGTAAATTTATTTATTAAATGTGGTCCATTGTTCATCAAATTTCCATTGATTTGTTTATTATCTATGGAACACTTACTATGTGTTAGATATAACAAACATGATATGCTCCCTGTTCTTAAGAAAATATTATTTATCCACCGAGGTTGAATTTTAAGAAGCACATGCCCATGTTTTTGGATTTTGCTTCTCTGCTTCTTAACACAGTTGTTCTGTATAGTTAATAAAATGTAAGCAGATATGTAAAGGTATTTAGGACAAACTATAATTAAAAGAGCCCCGCATGAATGTTTATGCATAGCAAATCATTCTTTCATCATGAAAACAATCACTTTCTGATGTATCCATCTTGTAACATATTTCACATACCTAAAACTCACCACTTGGAGAATGCCTGCCCAATATTACCCTTCATTTCAGTCAAATCAACTACAAATTGCCTGGGCCAAGAGTATAACTCACCTATTTTCATAGAAAGCAGCCAAAATTGCTTTTATATTTTTTTCTTTTTTCTCCCTTAAGGGGATTATGCCTGCTCTACTTTTCCTTTTTTCTCTGTGTCTCTTCATTCATAGTTCTGTTAGTTTTACTTTAGGCAATTCCCTCCATGGAATCTTTAATTCATTTTTTTCTATTTTTTGCAAACTTTTACTCCCCTTCATTACATAAAAAATATCTCTTGTTTGCAAGCCACATTTTGTTCCATTATGAAATCATGTGTAATAATCACATATCCTAGTCATAATTTATAGGGTTATACACAAATGTATATTATAGAAGCTTATCACATATTCTTATGGAGTGCTTGAGAGTGAAACCTATCATAAAAAATAACCAATAGTATCAACTACCAAAGTACCTGAAAGTGTCCAGAAGTTCTCAGTGGGATCATTCCAAAAGAATATTACTCTCTCCTCATCTTTGTTAAACCTAGAGGTTAATACCATTATGCTTAAGGTCATAGGTCACAGCACACTAAGACCGTGATGATGAAGCACATACATAGCAACCCTGATGTAAACCGATTCTCCATAATAAAAAGGAACCACACAAAACTGTGGCAAGACTTATCTCCATGACACCCTAGCTGGGGTTTACTTTTAGCTAGAGAAGAAAGGGCTCTACACACTTTGAAACTTATTATCTGTTTAAGCTTGGGCAACCTGTAACTTCTCTAAACCCCAATTTCAACCTCTTCCAGGTGAAGACAGCCTTATCCTTTGCTCACAATATTATCTCATTTTTCTTTTCTCTCTAGAAATCATAATTGTTAGATAAACTAGAATCTTCTATGAATAAAGAGTAGCACACTCAAACCATTGAATTACATTTATCTAAGCCAAAAGACTGGGATATGATAGACCTTCATACTCAAAGTTTACCAAGTAGAAGCAGAATCAGCAAAGAAATTCTCAACTTATTATCATCATCATGACTATCACACACACCGAAATTTTAACCATAATATTTGATTGTCTATTTGTTTGAGGTTCCATGAGAGGAAGACAGGTGGCCTTAAAGAGCTGAGAGATACCCTTTACGAATAGCCAGCAAGAAAATAGGGATGTCAGACCTACAACCACAAGGAACAAATTCAGCCAACAACCTGAATGAGATTGGAAACAGATTCTTCCCAGCCTCCAGATGAGAGCCCAGCCCAACCAGCATCATGATTTCAATCTTGTGAGTCCCTGAGCAGAGGATCCAGATAAGCCTACCAGGACTTCTGAACTACAAAACTATGAGCTAATAACTGGGTCTTGTTTAAGCTGCTAAATTTGTGATAATTTGTTACACAACAATAGAAAACTAATGCAGCTGATGACTTTAATACTTACCATCTTTGTTGTTAACTACTCATCAGGAGAAAGGAAGGCAGAAGTTAGTGAAATAGAAGGGAGATAGTTATGAGAGACAAATGTAATCTCCCAGTTTTACTGAGGTCCAGTCTTAAGTATTGTGATATAAATTACCTTAGATTATAACAGTGTGCAGCTTTTAGTTTGGCCTAGTCAATTTTATTCAGTGGTTTTCAAGCCTGAGTCTCAAGTGAACAGGCATTTCTAATAACCACATGTAATAACTTAAACAAAACCTTCCACTCAAATTAATTATCCTGCAACCAATTATAAAGGCTTGTTATCAATTTGAGTTACTATAGCCACCCCTCATTCTTCTTTTCGAAGGTTAAACATAATCTATACACTAATCAATTATCACTACAGAGATTAGTAGAAACATTTGCACGTCAAAATTCAGTTGGTACAATGTTAATAATTATTTCTTGCAAACAATTATTTCAGCCTGAGTATTCCAAGATTAAGCAAGGAATTGGCTCAAAATTTGCCAAATGTATCTGATTTTGAGGTTTTACTGTCATTCTTTCCTAAAGTGCAGTCGGGACACAATGCTTGCAGCATGTTATTTTTAAAATTCATTTCAGTTATATAGCACTTTGTGGCTATGACTAAATATATTGTGAGATCTTTTGTCACTATGTATTTCTATTTGCTCATCAAGGTCAGTATCCACAGGTGATTTAGCCTGTCTAGAGTATAATCTCAAATTTCTTGGAGCAAGGGCTTTCAACAACTGCATTTCCCAGTTACGGAATTGAGTTCCAACTTCTGCTTGTAGAGTATCATCTGTATTGTAATTTAAAATTACATGTATGACATATCTGTTTGCTGATGCAGTCAAATACTCCTTTTTTTATCTTTATGTCACATTATGTGATATAATTTTATTTTATCATTATTATTTTATACTTGAAGTTCTGGGGTACATGTGCAGATCGTGCAGGATTGTTACATAGTTATACACATGCCATGGAGGTTTGCTACATCCATCCCCCCGTCATCTACATTAGGTATTTCTTCTAGTGCTATCACTCCCCAATGCCCCTACCTACCATTATCCCTCCCCTAGCTCTCCCACCCTCCAATAGGCCCCAATGTGTGGTGCTCCCCTCCCTATGCCCATGTGTTCTCATTGTTCAACAACCATTTATGAAAACATGTGGTGTTTGGTTTTCTGTTCTTGTGTCAGTTTGCTGAGAATGATGGTTTCCTGATTCATCCATGTCCCTGCAAAGGACACGAACTCATCCTTTTTATGGCTGCATAGTATTCCACAGTATATATGTGCCACATTTTCTTTATCCAGTCTATCATTGATGAGCAGTTGTGTTGGTTCAAAATCTTTGCTATTCTGAACAGTGTTGCAATGAACATACATGTGTGCATGTGTCTTTATAATAGAATGATTTGTAATCCTTTGGGTATATACCCAGTAATGGGATTGCTGGGTCAAATAGTACTTCTATTTGTAGATCCTTGAGGAATCACCATACTGTCCTCCACAATGGTTGAACTAATTTATACTCCCACGAACAGTGTAAAAGCATTCCTATTTCTCCACATCCTCTCCAGCATCTGTTGTCTCCAGATTTTGTAATTATTGCCATTCTAACTGGTGTGAGATGGTATCTCAATGTGGTTTTGATTAGCATTTCTCTAATGACCAGTGATGATGAGCATGTTTTCATATGTTTGTTGGCCTTATAAATGTCTTCTTTTGAAAACTGTCTGTGGACTTTTTAAAATCTTCCAAAACCATGTGGCTTTTTTTTCTCTCAAAGACAATTCAAGATGCTTATAGTGTTGCTGGCTGTTTTAGTGTTTGTTTTTAATAACTTGGAGAAAATCTACACCTACCCCCAACAACAATTGCTGCCAGTTAGAGACTGGTAATTTTTAAATCTATCATTGAATTATATCATTTCATAAGATTAGAACGGTGTACCTGAGAAGCACATAAGGCAGCTATCTTTCACCTTCCAGCTCCCATCCTGAAGGCCTGTGGTAGTGAGAGGTTCTGCACCTAAGGTCATCTTGTCAAGAAACATTTCACTGGGTAAATAAGTAAACTACAGTATGTGCTTTCATTGTGCATTGTTGACTTCTGCAGGCATGACTTAGAACACATTATTATTAATATGATATACAGCTAATGTAAATGATGGAAAACCATAAGTCAATAATATCATAATACATACTGCACTTATTTATCAAGGCTAGAAAGAAGAGAAGATGGAATTGCAATTTTACTATTCAATTACAGGACTTAGAAAATATTGTGATGCCTCTGCCTGCTCTCAAGTAGCTTTGTCAACAATTTCTAGGGAACACATCTCATCTTGCTAAATAATAGATGAAGTATCATGAACTTTTACTAAAGGGTACCACTAAAAACATAGTCTATATTATTCAGAAACCCTTATATAAAATGTACACAATAGCTATCTTTTCAAAATTCAGTTCCAGAGAAAATTTCCCCCTCCTGGTGACCTGACCCATTTCCTTCTGTCAGCCAATTCATTTTGTCTTCCACCATGACTGGCACAACTTACAGAGCTAAAAGATAGCTCAAATAGTTCATATTAAGTTAGTTATTTGGTATGCTTATGTTCTCTCATTTTAGCTTTTTATAAATGTTTCAGCAATTTAAAACATTTATTAGCCTCTCACACTTCATAAGACTTATTTTATCCTTTATAAATCCAAAGATGTAAATAGATGATCCTTTTGTTATTTTAAAATGCTAATTTGAGGATTAATTGAGGGAGTAGACAATGGGCAGGAGAGAGACTAACACCCTTCCCAAGAGTACCAGAAACTACTCTACTATGTTTTAGCTAATATGTCTTAGAGATCTAGACATTTAGAGACATTATTTGATTACTTCATTTACTTTTGCAACAATTGTTCACATAAACTTACTTTTTATGGTCTATCATCTTGTGTGTTTCTGTAGTTATTCTTGTGTTCAGACCAGTGAGATTCTAAAATCACATTCCTCCTTGGACTTTTTAATGTCACTGCCAACAGTTATCTAGTATTTTTTCTTAGGTTCTTTTCATATACAGCTTTTTGCCATTATTTCAATTTACCAAGTTTTAGGGAATAGGGATCTCCATGTTTGAAAATAAAACAAACATTGTTTTAGAATTTATATTTGTAAAGAAGGCTTTATTTTGGTCCAGAAATCTTAAAGTAAGTAGAAATCTAGTGAAATATGTTGTATTGACTCATTCATTTGACAATTTTGAGAACCTATATGAGTAAAGCATTGTTCTAGGTGATGGCAGTACAGTAGTAAATTAGAAAAATCAGTCTTTCCTATCAAAGATCTTGCATTCTCATGGTAAAAGACAATAAATATCTAGATAAGAAAATAAATACTTTCTAATAAGAAAACATACTAATAAGAAAAAGTTTAGGAGGGTAATTAGGTGGAGAGTAATGTAGAAAGTTAGTGGAGAGGTTAGAAGCTTTTGCTAAGGGAAACTGGAAAAGCATCTCAGAGAATGTGATATTTGAACTCAGAGTTGAAATATGAGGGGGCTTCTAAACATTTGTTGAAAATTTGAATAAAGTATAAAAAATAAAAGTAAAAACTTTATTTTTCAACATAAGTGCCATCAAGTTCATGACAGTTGTGTAGGTAATCATATATGACATTCAGTCCATCTTTAAGTAACTGAGGGTCCTGGGAGTTTAACCATGTCAGTATAGTCATTTTTACCTTATTAACTGAAGAAAATTGGTGTCATTTAAAGACATTTAAAGATGAGATAACAAAATGAAGTCAGAAAATGCCAAATCAAGACTATAAGCTGGATGCCTAATGACTTCCCATTGAAACTCACAAAGTTCCCCTTGTTTGGTAAGGTGAATGAGCAGGAACATAGTTGTGGTAAAGAAGGACCCTCTGGTGAAGCTTTCCTGGGCATTTTTCTGCTAATGTTTTAGCTAACTTTCTCAAAAACACGCATAATACACAGATGTTATAGTCCTTTGGGCCTCCAATAAGAAAACAAGCAAAATACCTTGAGCATCCAACAACAACAACAACAAAACAGCCTACTTTTGCTATAGGTGGGCCATTTCCACCTTTTGGTAACCATTGCTTTGATTGCATTTTGTCTTCAAGAGTATACTCGTAAAGTCATGTTTCATCTCCAGTTACAATTCTTCAAAGAAATACATCAGGACCTTGATCCCACTTGTTTAAAATTTCCATTGAAAACTCTATTCTTGTCTGCAGTTAATCTGGGTGCAATGGTTTTGGCATTCATTGACTGGAAATTTTTCTCAACTTTAATTTTCCAGTCATAGTTGTGTACACTGAAGCAGTTGAACCCTCTATGGTGTTGTTATTGTTTCTGTTGTTAAGCATTGATGCTCTTCATTTAGGGCATGAATAAGATTTTTTTTTTATCACAAATTTATGTGCGTGATCTGCTGCAACAGATTTCACATTTACCATCACCTCATTCCTTCAAGAAAATAAATTATCCATATGTAAACTGATAATTTCTTTGGGAATATTATCCCTATAAACTTTAATTAAAGTATTATTGACTTGGACATTCTTCCATGCCAGTTTCACCATAAATTTGAGATTTGTTCTTGCTTTAATTTTAGCAGAATTTATGTTGCTCTGATAAGGGATCTTGTCAAACTAATGCCATATCTTTGTTAGTGCCTCAAACTAGATTCTGTTCAGATTTGATACAAAAAGTTACTATGAATTTATTTTGGTGCAAAATAACTGGAAATACATGAGGAATTTTTTAAATTTAATTTAATTTAAAGTTCTGGGACACATGTGCAGGACATGCAGGTTTCTTACACAGATAAACGTGTGCCATGATGGTTTGCTGAATCTATCAACCCATCACCTAGGTATTTCGTCCCACATGCATTAGCTTTTTTTTTTCTGATGCTCTCCCTGACCCAATAATCCCCAACAGGCCAGTTTATGTTGTCCTTCTGACTGTGTCCATGTGTTTTCATTGTTAAGTTCACACTTATAAGTGAGAACATGCCACATTTGGCATTGTATTCTGGTGTTACTTTGTTGAGGGTAATGGTTTCCAGGGCCACCCATGTTCTTAAAAAGGACATGATCTTGTTCCTTTTTATGACTGCATAGTTTTCAATGGTGTATATGTATGATGTTTTCTTTATCCAGGCTATCATTGATTGACATTTGAGTTGATTTCACATCTTTGCTCTCATGAACAGTGTTGCAATGAGCATACTTGTGTATGTCTCTTTACAATAGAATGATATATATTCCTTTGGATATATACCCAGTAATGGGATTACTGGGTCAAATAGTATTTCTGGTTCTAGGTCTTTGGGGAGTTGTCACACTGTCTTCTACAATGGTTGATCTAAAAGATAGACTAAAGACTTAAATGTAAAACCCAAAACTATAAAAACTGTATAAGAAAATGTAGGCAATATTATTCAGGACATAGGCATTAGCAAAGATTTTATGACAAAAACATCAAAAGCAATTTCACCAAAAGCAAAATTTAACACACGTTATCTAATTAAACTAAAGAGCTTCTGCACAGCAAAAGAAACTATCATCAGAGTGAGCAGACAACATACAGAATGGGAGAAATTTTTGGTAATCTATCCATTTGACAAAGGTCTAATATCCAGAATATGCAAGAAGCTTAAACAAATTTACAAAAAAAGAAAAAAAAACCCATTAATGAATGGTCAAATGGCATGTACAAACACTTCTGAAAAGAAGACATTTATGTGGCCAAAAAACATATAAAAAAAATCTCAACATCACTGATTATTAGAGAAATGCAAATCAAAACCTCAATGAGATACCATCTCATGACAGTCACAATGGATATTATTAAAAAGTAAAGGAACAATAGATGCTGGCGAGGCTGTGGAGATATAGGAACACTTTTATGCTGTTGGTGCAAATGTAAATTAGTTAACCATGTTGAAGACAGTGTGGCAGTTCCTCCTAATTTTTTATGATGCACACTTTTTCATGAACTTCTTGAAGTCCCTTTGTATATAATGTTAAATACTTGTGTTAATTACATGTCCATTAATTGAACAAATAGTTATTAAAATATTTCTTTTGTCAGGCACTGTAGATAAACAAAAGTGAAAAAAACAGACATGTCCTGTGGGATTTTATAATTAGCAAATATTGACAAATAATAAATGGTAATGAAAATCAGTCTAAATAATGCAGTTTATCAAATTAAATGTGATCATGCCAGAAAAGTATATAATAATGTAACTTGTCAAATCATACAAATGATAACAGAGTTGTAATATGAAGGACAGGTAGGAATTATTTACAGCCAAAATGGGGAGAACATTCCAGGCAAAGGAAACAGCATAGGCAAAGGCCTTACATTGGATGAAAGAATGACATATTTGATAAATCAAAATAAAAATTATGGTTAACAAGAGAAGGAAATACATTTCTTGATATAATATGTGACTGAAGAATTAGATTGGGTTATACTATACAGGGCCTTTTAGCAATGTTAGGAATTTTACTGTGTATTACAAAAACAATTGAATTCTATCAAAGATTTTAAAGCAGATGAATGACAATTATACTGGTATTTCTGGAAACAAAACTATAGCTTCTGTAAGAAGGATTGGTTATGAAAATTAGATGTGGGGAGGCTATTTCAGAAAGTTATACTGTAGTTTTGATTAAGGTAATGGTGTCTTGAGATTTGGTGGTTACAGTGGTGGTAGAAACATGGAGGGAGGGCCCATTTCAGTGATATGTGGCAGATAAAATCCACAGAATTACTTGAAAGATTGAGAAGTGAACTGAGAGAAAGGTCTTCATAGGATAACTTCTACATTTATAAATTCTCAGTTTAATTGATGGCAGTGTCATTTTCTAAGATAAAAAATACTTTTGGATGTGTTTAATTTTATATATGATTATATCATGTTCATGTATTTATAGAATGCTGTTTGTGACACAAGTATCAACCCAGCATTCCAAACTGGGACTAGTGAAAATACTGTCCCAATGCACTTTTTTCAAGAAAGTGCTCATGGGGACTTATGCCATGTGAAACTCCTGCTGTCATGTCCCTCCTAATCTCATATCTCACAGAGCTTTTATACAAGCTTATATAAGATGTTATACAAGGCTTACAGCAAGATTGTCCCAAATTTGGCATAGTGGGTATTGTGGTACTTAAAGCCAATATTTACTTAGCACTTACTCCATGCCACAAAATATTTTAATAATTTTATACGAATTATTCCATACAGTCCTCTTATCAATCCAGTGAGAATATTTGTTATAATTTCATAGCTGTAGCAAAAATGTATTTTTCATATGTGTAATATTATTGACAGTTTTATTATTCTGTTACCGCATTGTTATAAATAACTACTTGATACTGGTTAATTTATACAGAAAAGAGGTTTAAGTGACTCACAGTTCTGCAGGTTGTACAGGAAACATGGCTTGGGAGGCCTTGGGAAAGGAAGCAAGCACATCTTACCATGGCAGGAGAAAAAGGAAGAGAGAGGAGGGGGAGGTGCTATACACTTATAGACAACTAGATCTCATAAGAACGCAGTCACTATTACAAGAACAGCAAGGGAGAAGTCCACCTCCATGAGCCAGTGATCTCCCACCAGACCCTTCCTCCGACATTAGGGATTACCATTAGACAAAAGATTTGGGTGGGGATACAAATCCAAACCATATCACCAATTGATATCTAAGAACAATTTGATATTAACTTATATAAATATAAATTCTGATAACACAAAGCATTGGTAAAATAAAGGAAAACAAGGCATTTCATATATTGCCTGTGGGAGGAAATCTGTATAAAATTTTGAACAATATATTTGTATAAAAGTATATTAACTGATTTCTTCAAATTATCAATCTTTTAAGATGACCATTGTCAAGAGTGAACAGGTCTTGTTTACTCTTATTACAATAATGTATTTTGTTTTGATTTTTAAATTTTTACTTGTGCAATATCTAAAACATACATAAAATAATATGGTGGATGTGTAATCATAAACCATATTAAATAGGTTTGCGATTTTATATGTTTGCACTGGGTGTTTTTCTCAAAAATTTTTAAAAGATTAAACATGAATAAAACAGCTGAAGCTACACTATCATCGCCCATCTTTTTCACCTCAATTTACACAGAGGTAACAAAGTATCTTAAAGTTGGGACATATTATGCCAGTTAATAGTTTTGTACTTCTACTATATGCAGTACTGTATATGACAATGTATAACTTCCTTCTTTCTTAGTTGTTTTTTAGTTGTATCCCTGTTATTACCTAGAATAGCTATGCATTATGACAGCGGTATAATATTCATTTGAATATATAAATGACAGTTTATTTACTCATTTACATATAGGAGAACAGATCACTTACGTATTTTCACTATTACAAACAAGGTTTTGGTAAATCTCATTTTGGTTGTTTTCTGCACACATATATGAGGGTTTCTTTAGGAAAGATTTCTGGGAGTAGATTTTCTGAACAACAAATATACGTATTTTTAATTTAAAGAGATATTGTCAAATTGTTCTTCAAAGCTTTTATACAGATTTACACTCCCACAGGCAATATATAGGATGCCTTGTTTCCCCATATTTCACCAACATTTTCAGTTACCAGACTTACTATTTGCTGAGTGGGAAATGCTATCGCATGATAGATTTAATTTGCATTCTCCTATTGTTATTGAGATTAAACCACTTTTAACATCTAGTGACTATCCTAGTATGCATAAAAACACGTATTTACAGGCCAGGCGCAATAACTCACACCTGTAATCTCAGCATTTTGGAAGGCCGAGGTGAGTGGCTCACCTGAAGTCGGGATTTTGAGACCAACCTAACCAACATAGAGAAACCTCATCTCTACAAAAAATACAAAATTAGCAGGATGTGGTGGCGCATGCCTGTAATTCCAGCTACTTGAGAGGCTGAGGAAGGGGAATAGCTTGAACCCAGGAGGCGGAGGTTGTGGTGAATCGAGATCATGCCATTGCAATCTAGCCTGGGCATCAAGAGTGAAAGATTGTCTCAAAAAAGAAATATATATATATAAAATATTATATTATACATGTATCATAAATTACACTTATATATTATGTATGTGTTATATATTATATGTATAATATATTATATATATTTTATATATTTCATATAATAAATATATATTTATATATTATATATTTTATATAAATGTTATCTATATTATATATGTATAATATATGTATATATAATATATATAAAATATTTGTTTGATATATGATATACATACGGCATTTACTTCAGGGGAGGCCTTTAATTTTGAACTTTTTTTTTCCATTTATTTATTTTTTTGCATTTTAGGTTTTGGGGTACATGTGAAGAACATGCAAGATTGTTGCATAGGTACACAGGTGGCAGTGTGATTTGCTGCCTTCCTCCCCATCACCTACATCTGGCATCTCTCCCCTTGCTATCTCTCCCCAGCTCCCCACCACCCACCATCCCTCCCCTATTTCCCCTCAACTGACCCCAGTGTGTAGTGCTCCCCTCCCTGTGTCCATGTGTTCTCATTGGTCAACATCCGCCTATGAGTGAGAACATGTGGTGTTTGATCTTCTGCTCTTCTGTCAGTTTGCTGAGAATGATGGTTTCCAGGTTCATCCATGTCCCTACAAAGGACCCAAACCCATCATTTTTGATGGCTGCATAATATTCCATGGTGTATATGTGCCACATTTTCCCTATCCAGTCTATCGTCGATGGGCATTTGGGTTGGTTCCAGGTCTTTGCTATTGTAAACAGTGCTGCAATGAATATATGCTTTATACTTCAATTATTCCTGGAAACATTGTAATGCAAAATAGCAACCTCCTATTTATCCTTCCCCAACTACTAACCAAGATCTCCAGAAGCAATACAGAGCCAATAATAATACTCACATAGGAGATGGAGGACTATATTGAAGGAATAGCTGAACTTCCCTTCCCAATAAAAGTAAAACCACCAATCACTCTCAAGATGTTCTAAATTTCTAATAACTGCAATACGACCCAAGCTAAGGAATGAGAACAAAACAACACAAAAAATATAGGTCATTATAGAACTGTTATTGCCAGAGCCCTGGTGAATCTTTAGAAGTCTGGAACATACTAAAACAGCACGAAGAAGCCTAATCTATACAACTGAATGAGCCAGACTGGAGGATATATGTGGGCCTGCCATCTGACTCTCTTTATCAGAATACAAGGGGGTGGGAAGCTGGGGAGAGACAGCAAGGGGAGAAATGCCAGATGTAGGTGATGGGGAGGAAGGCAGCAAGTCACACTGCCACGTGTGTTACTATGCAACAATTTTGCATGTTCTTCACATGTACCCCAAAACCTAAAATGCAATAAAATAAATAAATGGGGAAAAAATTGAAAACCACTTTGAAGACTCAATCTTCTGCATGGGATAGTTGATATCAGAAATAGTTAAGGTCTATGGTATTGTGGTTGACATTTAAAAATATATTTAGGCAGTAGATAAATTTTCTCTAGAATGTTCCAATGTTATGACAATTAGTTGGTCTTCCTTGGCTGTTTTAGAACCCCAATGAATGAAAAGTGATATGTTCTTTAAGGAAACAATGTTAATTAGCTATTACATTTCTTGACGTTGCACTGGCCTTGGATGCCCAGTGAGAGGTAATATAATATAGCTAGTGAACTACATTTTAATATTAAACAGAAGTAAGGAGAAGAAAGTCATGTGAATACCACCACAAATGAAAGAAATTCCCTTAAAGTGGACCAAAGCAATTCACAGAACCACCAGATGAGCCTCCATTTAAGAATATTGTATCGTTATTACTGTGAGGTCATGGGGTCAAATATGATGAGATTGATGGCATCCCTAGCCCTCCTGATTTAAGAAGTAAACTCTATGTGTCAAATCTTCCCACTCCCCCCATGAACAAAGGATGGATGCAAGTGGACTGATTAATTTTAATTTTTAAATAAAGTTTAAATAAATACATAAACTAATAGTTCAACAAATCCTCCAAGTCTCGAAAATCCTCTATCAGTAAGTTTTACTCTTTTGGGAGTCTTTTTTCAGAGCTTTTAGTTTAAAAAGAATTGAATTAAAATTAGATGAAAATTTAACTTTTTATTGATATTTTAATTTATAATTAGTATATAAATTAATGTGCACTAAAAGATTGCTGGGTAATATGAGGAAGTTCTAGCACTTACCTTTGGTAAATAATTTTACCTCTCTGGAGGTCTATACAATGACTAAGTTAGGCTAGGTAATTTTTAAAAATATTCTAAGATTTTAACATTCTATAATCTTTCTCCTTTTAGGAATTATTATCTACTGTTCTGTAAAAGAATTATGCCCTTGGGGGCTTTCTGAGCATTGAGAAAGCTTATTCGTACTCCAAAAGACTCTGAATTGAACTACAGATCATTTATCTTGTAAAACTAAAATATTTCATCAATTAAACAGCAGTCTCCAATTACCACCTGCCCTCTGGCCCCTAATGATCAAGATTACGTTATTTGCTTCTATGAGATTGACTATAATAGATACTTTATATAAGTGGAATCACAAATTATTTGCCCTTATGAAACTGGCTTATTTCTGAACATAATGTCTTCCAGGTGTATCCACAAATTACAGGATTTACTTAATTTTTTATGGATGAATAATATTATATTATGTATATAGGTATCTTTAATACAATATATTGTGTATATTATATATATATGATATTTATCTATACAATTATAGATATTAAATTTTGTGCTAAGTTTTTTTTTTTCCCTGCTAGGAAATTTATAGCTTCAGGTCTTAAATTTAAGTCCTTATCTATTTGAGTTTGCTTTTGTTAATAGTGTAAGACAGGAGTCCAATTTTAATCAGTTTCATATTAATATCCAGTTCGTACAATACCATTTGTTGAAGAGACTCTCCTTTTCTCTTATGTATTATTGGTGCCTTTGTTGAAAATCAGTTGATCTTTTATAAATTTGTTTCTTTTGGAGCTCCTTATTTTATTTATTTCACTGATCTATGTCTGTCTTTGCTCCAGTATCATACTGTCTTGATTATTAAAACTTTGTAGTTTAGTTTGAAGTCAGAAAGTGTGAGGTCTTCAGTTTTATTGTTTTTCCTTGAGATCACTTTGCCTATTCTGGATCTTTTGTGATTTCATATAAATTTTGTGTTGTTGAGGGAGGATCCCAAGATGGGTAGAATAAGAGGCAGCTCCAGAAAGCAGCTCCCAGAAAGAGAGATGCAGAAGCCAAGTGGCTTCCACAATAACAAAGTACCAGGTTCATTTTGTGGGTCTTCTGGGACAGTGGGTATATCCAAATAGGACATATGAAAAAATGCTCACCATCCCTGGTCATTAGAGAAATGCAAATCAAAACCACATTGAGATACAATCTCACACCAGTTAGAATGACTGTCACTAAAAAATTTGCAGACAACAGTTGCTGGAGATGATGTGGAGAAATAGGAACGCTTTTACACTATTGGTGGGAGTGCAAATTAGTTCAACCATTGTGGAGGACAGTGTGGTGATTCCTCAGGGGCCTAGAAATAGAAATGTCATTTGACCCAGCAATTCCATTATTGGGTATATACCCAAAGAATTATAAATTGTTATATTAGAAAGACACATGCACACGTATGTTCACTGCTGCATTGTTTACAATAGCAAAGACCTGGAACCAACCCAAAGTCCATCATCAATAGACTGGATAAAGAAAACGTGACACATATACACCACGGAATACTATGCAGCCATAAGAAAGGATGAGTTCGTGTCCTTTGCAGGGACATGGATGAATCTGGAAACCATCATTCTCAGGAAACTGAAACAAGAACAGAAAACCAAAACCTTATGTTATCACTCATAGGTGGGTGTTGAAGAATTAGAACATGTGGACACAGGGAGAGGAGCATCACACACTGTGGTCAGTTGGGGCAGGCTAGGGGAGGGACAGTAGGGGTCCGGAGGGTTGAGAGGGATAACGAGGGGAGAAATGCCAGATATAGGTGATGGGGGGATGAAGGCAGCAAACCACTTTGCCATGTATGTACCTATGCAACAATCCTGCATGATTTGCACATGTACCGCAGAAACTAAATTACAATAAATAAATAAAAAATCTCTTTTTTTAAATTTGCATTTATTTATTTATTTAATTCTTTTTTAAATTTTATTTTACTTTAGGTGCATACTATATCTGGCATTTCTGCTCATGTTATCCCTCCCCACCCTCCCCTCCCACCCCACCCCCTGTTGTCTCTCCCCTACCCCCTGCAACTGTCCCCTGTGCGTGATGCTCCTCTCCCTGAGTCCATGTGTTCTCATTGTTCAACACCCACCTATGAGTGAGAACATATGCTGCTTGGCTTCCTGTTTTTGGGTCAGTTTGCTGAGAATGATGGTTTCCAGATTAATCCAAGTCCCTGCAAAGGACGTGAACTCATTGTTTTTTTTGGCTGCGTAGTACTCCGTGGTGTATATGTACCACATTTTCTTTGTCCAGTCTATCATTGATGGGCATTTGGGTTGGTTCCAGGTCTTTGCTATTGTACACAGGGCTGCAATGAACATACATGTGCATGTGTCTTTATAGTAGAACGATTTATAGTTCTTTGGGTATATACCTAATAGTGGGATTGCTGGGTCAAATGGAATTTCTATTTCTAGATCCTTGAGAAATCGCCACACTGTCTTCCACAATGGTTGAACTAATTTACACGCCCACCAACTGTGTAAGAGTGTTCCTATTTGTTGATTTTTTATCATGTGAAGGTGATGAATGTGTCAATTGCTTTTCCTGCATCAATAAGAAAATTATATAAATTTTATTCTTCATACAGCTAATGTTATTGTATGACAGTGATTGGTTTTCATATATTGAACAATCTTTACATCTTAGGATAACTCCTAATTGGTCATGGTGTATAATTCTTTTGATATGCTGTTGAATTCGGTTTGCTAATATATTGTTGAGTCTTTTTCAATGTGTGTTCATTTAATTTATTGACTTGTAATTTTCTTTTACTGGAGTGTCTTTGTCTGATTTTGGTGGCAGGGGAATGCTGGCCTCACAAAATAATTTTGGAAATCTTCCCCATTCTCCAAATGTTTGAAATAATTTTAAAAGGTTTGGCCTTATTTCTTCTTCAAATATTTGATAGAACTCACTAGTGAAACAAACTGATCCTGAGATTTTATTATTGTTGAGATGTTTTAGTTACTAAATCTTCTTATTCATAATTGGTCTGTCTATACTTTCAATTTTTTCTTGATTTTATTTCAGTATGTTGTATGTTTCTAGGAACATATGCATTTCCTCTAGATTTTCCAGTGTGTTGTCATGTAGTTGTATATTGTAGCGTCTCATGATCCTTTATATTTCTGTACCATCAGTTGTAAGGTCTTCTCTTTAATTTCTAACTTTATTTATTTGAGTCTTTTCTCATTCTTTCCTAATTTTCTAAAGATTTGTTAATATAGTTCATCATTTACAAAAATTAATCTTTTGTTTTGCTGGTTTTTAATTGTTTGTCTTGTCTCCATTTTATTTCTGCTCTAATCTTTATTATTAATTGCTGTCTTTGTTTTTTGTTTTCAGTTCTCTGAAATTTACTTTTAGGTTGTATATTTTAAATATTTCTACTATTTTAATGTAGGCATTTATTGCTACAAACTTCCCTATGGTACAGCTTTTGTTGCATCTCATAATTTGGGTATGTTGTACTTTCACTTTCAGTTGTATTAATATATTTTTTGATTTCCATTATGACTTCTTATTTGACAAATTTAATTTCTACATATTTTTAAGTGTTTCAATGTTTCTTCTGTAGTTTCTCATTTTATATCTTGTGGTCACAAATATAGTTCATATTATTTAAATCTTCAATTTGTTAAGACTTGTTTCATGGTCTAACATCTCTACTAGAGATGTTCTGTGTTCTGTGTTCACTTGAGAAAACTGTGAATTCTATTGCTGCTGAATGGAATGTTTTCTATAAACGTATAGTATATGTATGTGTATGTGTATGTTAGGTCCATATATGTATGTGTGTGTGTGTGCATGTGTGTGTGTGTGTATGTTAGGCTCATTTTGTCAATGTTATTCAGGTCTCCTTTTTTCACTCATTGATTTTCTTTTCTGATGTTCTATCCATTGTTGAAAGTAGAATTTTAAAGTCCTCTATTATTATTGAATTGTTGTCTATTTCTCCCTTCAATTTTGTAAATATATGTTTTATATACTTAGGCTTTCTTATGTTGGGTACAGACACACACACACACACGCACACACACACACACACACACACACATATATGTTACATTTTCTAGATGAATTGACCTTTCTATCATCATATACTCTTTCTTTGACCTCAATTACACTTTTACTTTTTTTTTACTTTAAATTCTGGGGTACATGGGCAGAACGTGCAGGTTTGTTACATAGGTATACACGTCTTGTTGGTTTGCTGCATCCATCCCCCTGTCAGGGACATTAGGTATTTCTCCTAATATTATCCCTTTCCAATCCCCCCACCCCCTGCTATCCCTCCCCTAGCCCCCACCCATTCTCAACAGGCCTCTTTGTGTGATGCTCCCATCCCTGTGTCCATGTGTTCTCATTGTTCAACACCTATGAGTGAGAACATGCAGTGTTTTGTAACAAATTTCCTTGGTTTTTATTTCCCTAGGTAAGCCTTTTTTTTTTTTTCTTTTGCCTTAAAGGGACAGTTTTGCTGAATATAGTATAGAACATCAGGGTATATATTTTTTTCCAGCACTTTGTATATATCACTCCCCTTTCTTCTGAAATGCAAGATTTCTGCTGAAAAATCTGTTTCTAGTCCTATCGAAGCTCCCTTGCATCTGAAGAGTCAATTTGGTCTTGCTTACTTTAATATTCTCTTTGTTTTTGACTTTTCAAAATTTGATTATAATGTGTCTCAGTGTAGTCTTCAAACTTACTTTACGTAGTGTCCTTTAGACTGTACAAAAATGGACTTCACTTACCTCTTCAGATATGGGGGGATTCAGGCCTTTATTTCTTTAAAGTAGTTTTCTGCTCATATCTTTATTTTTTCCTTCTGTAAATCTCATAATGCCTATATTGGTTTACTTCATGGTGTCCCATAAATTCCATAGGATTTCTTCATTGTTTTAATTTTTTTTTTACCTATTTGTTCTTTCGGTGGAATAATTTCAAATTACCTGCCTTTGAGCTTATTGTTTCTTTCCTATGTTTGAAGAAGTCTTCTTTGATACTCTCTACTAATTTTTTTCAGTTCAGTTACATCATTTTTCAGTTTCAGAGTCTGTTTCATTCTTTATATGGTTTCTATATTTTTGTTGGTATCCTTATTTTGTTAATGGATTATTTTTCTAATTTTTGTTTAGTTGTCTATATACCTTCTCTTGTAGCTTATGAAGCTTCTTTCAAACAATTGTTTTGAATTGTCAGGCAATATACAGATCTCCATACCTTTAGAACTGATTACTGGAGATTTATATTGTTTCTTTGATAGCTTCATATTTTCTTCATTCTTCACGTTCTTAATACTTTTGCATTAGTATCTGTACGGTTGAAGAACCAGCCATATCTTCCACTCCTTATGAAGTTGCTTCAGCAGGAAAACATGTCCTCATTTAGCCCAGCTACAGATTCTGGGTTTCTCTCAAACATTTTCAAGGGACATATGTTCCTCACATCTCTCCTTTCTTGGGAAGGAGGCAGTCTCAGGATTGTGCACTTTCTCCCAATCTTTCATAACCAGCTTAGTGCTGAAAACCACCCAACCAATTTTCCTAGGTCAGTATACTGAGATGCTACTTTCTTTTGGTGAAAGTTCCCTTTCCTTTTTCCCTTCGTGAAACAGATGTCTCAGGATTTTATGCCTTCTTTCAGTTCTGCTGAGCTGATCTGACTGACGAGATGTCAGCTGAGAGCTATACCATCTTATAGCAACATTTCAGCTGTGACAGCTGTTGAGTTGCATGCCATCTGATGAAATCTGTGTCAGCTTCTGGAATCCATGTCAGCTGCTGAAAGATACATACTAAGTTGAGAACTGTGCCATCTGCTGAAATGAAATCATGCTGTCTGGCAAAATCTGCACTGGATGCTGAGAACCACACAGTCCACTGGGATCCATGGCATATAGTGAGAGCTGTGCTGCCTACTGGGATGTGCACTGTCAGCTGAGAACTGCAACAGGTGTTCAGATATATGCCATCTGCTGAGTCTGCGTCAGCTGCTGAGATCTGTGTTAGCTTCTGAGAACTGGGACATTATCTGAGAGTAATAGTGTAGTCTGAGATCTGTACCAGCTGCTTAGAGCCACACTGGCTATTGATATTTATACAATCATCTAATAGCATTGTTGGTTGCTGATAATTGTACTGTCTGCTGAGGCTCATGCTGTCTGCTAAGATCCATGTAATAATCTACTGAGATCCACACTAGCTGTTGAAATATGTGTCATAGACTGAGCCATGCCACCTTCTGAGAAACACTTCCTCATGGCTCTTAGCTTCCTTCACTCGTTCCAATTATTCTGGGTTCCCTTGGTGCTCTAGGTCAGTTGAGATAGAAGCAGGACTTTTGAGTAGCACCCCATGTACTTAGGGATGCTGGAAGCATACTTTTCTCTCTATTTTCATCAATTTCTTGGGAGAAATCACAGGTCAAGCTGATCTCTCTCTACATGGAGCTGTGCCAGATTGGGGTAGGGTATGGAATGGGCAAAGTGGAACTGCTCCTCTTATCTGTTTCAATGTGGCTGTTCTTAGTCTTTGACTTCTCTGGGATGCTACAAATTCTTCACTGGATTCTCATGAAGGTATTTTTGTCTATACATGCTTATTTAATTGGCATTTTTTCTGAGGGAATCATTTGTAGGGCATTTTATTTTTTTGTCTTGTTGACATCACTCAATATTTGATTACAGTACACAAAATTCCTTAGTTGATAATCCAAAGATTATTTTATGACTTTCTTACAAATACTATTTCATGAGAATGGAGACTGCTGTTCCTGCATTTACCTTATTTCCACACTCTAAAAGAATGGTAGAGTTTCTACTACTAGACATCTCATGACTAATTAAATGAGTTAACAATATATAGGGAAAGTTCGTTCAGATCTTCCAGTGTCAGCATCTCAAATTTGTATTGCATTATCTTCTGTTGGATTGTGCAAATTATTCCAAACTTTAGTACATTAAATTCTCATATTAAAAACTACCAAATTTACATAGATTACTCTTTCATTATGCCCCTTAATATCTGACGGGCATTCATTCACATCCTGTATTTTCACACTACTATAAGGAACTGCCCAAGACTGGGCAATTTATAAAGGAAAGAGGTTTAATTGACTCATAGATTAGCATGGCTGGGAAGGCTTCAGGAAACTTACAATCACACCAGAAGGCAAAGGGAAGCAAGACACCTTCTTCACAAGGCATCAGGAAAGAGAAGAAACACAGGAGGAACTACTAAACGTTTATAAAATCATCAGATCTCATGATAACTCAGCCACTATCATGAGAAATGCATGGGGAATAAACCACCTTCATGATTCAATTACCTCCATATAGTCTTTCCCTAGACACATGGTGATTATGGGAATTGTAATTCAAGATGTTATTTGGGTGGCGATATAGCCAAACCATATCACAGCCCAAGATAGAAATACAACTATACTATCACATAATCACAAATGCAAAGGAGACCAAAAAGTGGTATAAAGTATTTATTATCTTTCCCTTTGTATCAGTTTTGTGTATCTGCAAAGCAAATTATCACATACTTAGTGACTTAAAACTACAACTATTTATTAGCTCATAATTCTATAAGCCAGAAATCCAGGCATTTTTGACTGAATTCTCCTTCTAAGGACATCAACAGACTGAAATCAATGTGTCCACTATGCCATACTCTTATATGGAGAATCTGGGAAAATATTAGCTTATAAGCTCATCCATATTGTTGGAAAAAATTCAGAGTAAGGTTCTCGGTTTATTGCTTGCTGGCTACCAGCTGGGAATTTTTCTCAGCTTCTGGTGGCCATACTTAGGTCCTGAGCTGTGGTCCACTTAAGATCAGAGCTCACAAAGGCATGGTAAATATTTCTCACATTTCAAATTGCTTTGACTTCCTTTTTTGCTAACAGCAAAAACAAATTTTTAAAAGGGGCTTGAGTGATTACATTAGGCTTATTAAATAAGGTTTCTGATTAATAAGTCATCTGAAAAATCCCTTTTGCCATGTGTATTAGTCCATTTTTATACTGCTATGAAGAAATACCCAAGATGGTATAATTTTTAAAGAAAAAAGTTTAATGGACTCACAGTTTCACATAGCTGGGAAGGCTTCACAATCACAGTGGAAGCCAAAGGAGAAGCAATGTCACATCTTACATGGCAGCAGGCAAGAGAGTGTGTGCAGGGGAACTGCCCTTTATAAAACCGTCAGATCTCATGAGACTTATTCCCTATCATGAGAACAGAACAGGAAAAATCTGCCCCCATGATTCAGTAACCTCACACTGAGTCCCTCTCTTGACACACGGAGATTACGGGAGCTACAATTCAAGATGAGATTTGGGTTGGGACACAGCCAAATCATATCACCATGTAATGCAACAGAATCACTGGAGTAACTCCAGAGGTCAAACATTACAGGGGCCAGCTTAGAATTATGTGTAGCACATACATTTAAATATTGAGCCTCAGATCTATGCCTAAGGGTTCCTGTTATCTGATATCCTCTTGGTATATTTTGTTTCATGTATCCCTATCCACCACAGGCATTGCTCAGTTTTGCAGCAAGGCTTATCCTTGCAACAGTGAATTATGTTAAGAACATTAAATCCATGATTCCTGACTCTATTCTGTAGTAGACTCTGAAGCCAATAGTAGATGATGAAGACCATAGTATTCTTTTTTAGAAGTGAGCTTAAGTCTTTCAAGATTCTTCAGAGTAGAGCATGCTTAATACAAACTAACCTTGGTATTGGACATACAGTCCCCAATTTATGATCATGCACCTCAAGATTTTTCAACGTTATCATGGTGGAAAATCAATATACATTCAATAAGCATATTTCTTGTCTTACAATAAGGTTATATACAGATAAACTTATTATAAGTAGAAAATATGGTAAGTCAAATATGCAATATTGCAAATTTCACTTACCATATTTTCTGCTTACAACAGGTTCATTGAGATGTAACCCCATCAGAAGATAAACGACATCTGTACTTATTTTCTCTTCTGCCATGGCTTCAGTGTATTATTATGATAAAACTATTATATCATTCTCCAACACACACAAACACCCTAGGTAAAAGAAAAGAAAAGAAAGAACAAATTTACTGTTGTGAACAGAAAATCCATAGAGTTTATCCTCAGTGTTTCCTTAGGAAAATTAATAACACAGTTTAGCAATCAAAAATAATAGATAGTATCTATGTTATTTGCTTTCTTCTTTTGATTATGTTTTGAAATTGGGACATATTATTTCTTGTGGCTTTTAGGTAATATGCATACAACTTTTTCATAAACCTCTAGATATACTGAATTAAATTTTTCCTGAAAAACTCATTTTGTATGATTATTTATTTTGTAGTCATTTTCAATTATTTTGTAAGCTGAATTTTGAATTGACGTTAAGTTTCTACATATCCATGAAGAAAATGACTATGACATGTCATTTATATTCATAAACATGAGCATGAGTATAGCTCTATGTTGGACACCACAATAATGTATCAAGCGATTTTTAAAATATGAATCTCTAGTCAATAGGTTCATGTATTTTGTTAGAATATATATTTACCAAAGTTTTTCAGAATATTTGAAATATCAGAACAGAAACACTATTCACAAAATTACTATATTAATTGCTATAAAATAATATTATATCAGTGGCTGGCATAAAAATTTTGTAGTCTCACTTCTCCCCTAACTGATAATCTTCTGCGTGTCATCATGATGCATACAAATATGAAAATTATTTCCACGCACATTTTATCATATTCTGCCTTTCCAATTTTATTATTGAGATACCCAGAGTAACCCATTATTCAATCTTTTCGGAATCAGTAGTTGTTTCCTTAACTGCTGCTTTTCTTTTCTTTTTTTTTTTTTCACATTTCTTCCTTTGCTCTCTGAAACTGAGGTTCCACCAATTTTCAGGGGAAAGGAAAATTTATTTTTTTGCCTGTCCATTGCCATCTTTAAATGTCTTTCCCCAAATGTCTCTAGCTCCATTTCTTTACTGTCAGACAACATGTAGTTAACAGACCAAGATGGCAGCAGTTTCTTACAAACCATAATCTAGACTCTTTTACCATTGGCACCTCACCCAGTGTATCACCTTGGGTAAATAGCCAGCCAGACAGACAGACAGACAGGCAGGCAGACAGACAGACAGACAGACAGACAGACAGACAGATAGATAGATAGATAGATAGATAGATAGATAGATAGATAGATAGACAGATAGATAGATAGATATTCTCTTTTTTTTAACCACAAGGAAATTGTGGGTTGAGTCTTTAGGGAAAAGTGGCATGACAGGACATGGTTTTTTGTTGAATTAGCCCTATAATTCTTGTCAAAGCCAAGAATCTGACTTGAACTACAAAAAAATTAATCTGTGCATGAATAAAATTGGAAGAACGTTCAGTTTTGGAAAAATATGTGTATATACATATACACACAAACAAGGAATCCCTGTTATTTTAGTTATAATTTGCTCATACATTTTCTCTCCACTTCAGCTTCCATGCATTATTTAAACAAGTCACGTTGTAAATTGTGTATGAAATACATTACCTGCATGTTCTCACTCATAGGCGGGTGTTAAAAATGAGAACACATGGACACAGGGAGGGGAGCACTACACACTGGGGTCAGTTGGGGAGAAATAGGGGAGGGATGGTGGGTGGTGGGGAGCTGGGGAGAGATAGCAAGGGGAGAAATGCCAGATGTAGGTGATGGGGAGGAAGGCAGCAAATCACACTGCCACGAGTGTACCTATGCGACAATTTTGCACGTTCTTCACATGTACCCCAAAACCTAAAATGCAATAAAATAAATAAATGGGGGAAAAAAAGAAAAGAATTCAGTTGTATGTTTACAAGCGAATATAAAAAGAAATAAATATCACAAAGTTGACTTAAAAAAAAAAAAAAAAAGAAATACATTACCTGACTACTCCAGAATCTTTGTGACTTCAGTGTAAGTAAATTTTGAGGAATTTGATTCTAAATTATTACCTGTATTTGAAATACTAAAATGGAAAGCAAATGAACCTTTATCATTTGACACTGGTATTAAGCTTTATTATATAGGCTTATAAGACCATACTTTAAATAATTTTATTTGGATACAAGGCTGTTCTGTTTCATAGGCTTCACATGCAGGCATTCAAAATTAACAAAATGAAAACATCTGAAGACTCTAAAAAATACTAATTTTTCACTTTTTTGAAGATATGAAAAAAAAGTTCAACTTAAACCAGCAAAGAAAAAGTTTTGAAATCACTACATAGGAAAAATTGCTGTATCTGATTTGAAATTCTCCTCAAACACTTAATAGTTATGGGCTACATAACTTCAGCCTTTACATAACATTATTCCAAAAGCACTAACCAGAGGAGATAGACTTTTGTTAAATGAAACCATAGCACAAGCATTATGAATCTGTAATGATTTATATGATAAAGCTGAAACAATTCTGAACTTCCTGCATCAACAAGATGAGCTACTGAAAGAATCCATTCTTGGGAAAACATAATGAACCCATAGTATAGAAACCGTTTACAATGTCTCAGTAAAAGTTCTGTTGATTAATTGCATTATACATATATGTACATATACCATCGAAAATTTATTTAAGTCTTAAATGATAACACTTTTAATGCTATGTAAAGGGAAGTGTGGAATGAATTACGAATTATAAAAATGTATGTGTGGAATGCACATTACTATAAATCATAGCTCTTTATTAATTAAAATGATAATTTTAAATAATAAAGCAATTATTCATTAAAATGTGTTTAAACTTTATTCACTTTTTAAATATACTTACAAACTAGAAGTTGATTATGGCAGAGGCATATTGTTTATCATCAAAGATTCATGTTTTTCTTCCATACAATAAAGTTTGTACCAGGGACTATATTACAAGCTCTCCCTTGAATATTGGTAAACATATATGAGCTCTGACCCACTAAATAAGAACAAAAGCTCTGTATGTAACTTCCAATTCAAGGTAGTTAATTAACCACTGGAACTTCCTCATGCTCTCTTCTTTTTCCAGAGACCTTGAAGACCATGTGGTGAAGATGGCTATAACACAAAATAGAAAGCACCTGGATCTCTGACTCACGTTTTCAAAGAGGGATGTTCAGGTAAGCCATCTAATCAGGAATTTTTTTTCATCGTGGAGGGGTAAAACTCGTTGTGTTAAGATGCTGAGTTTGGAGTTTGTTACAGCAAGTAGTCTACTGTGAGTAATACAGTGACTTGGTAGTGAGCAGAGAGGTAAAAAGCTAAACTGCCAAGAAGTCTAAAATATTCAATAAAGAAATGTATGTAGAAATGGTTTGAAATGTACACAGTATTTAATAGACATAAATAATTTGTATAATCAATTCACAACACACCTAATGCCCTAGAATAATCAGGTCAATACATAGGAAACTTTATTTTCCTGTTTTTTATACCTAGATTTCATTGCAGTTAAAAAAATATATTTTTAAAATATCTTCAACGTTTATTTTAGATTCAAAAGGTACGTGTGCAAGTTTGTTACATGGCTATATTCTGTGATGCTGAGATTTAGAGTGTGATAGATCCCATCATCCAGGTAGTGAGCATAGCATACAAGTGTTAGTTTTTCCACACTTGGCTCCCTCCTCCTCCTCTCTGGTAATTTCCAGTTTTTATTCTTGACTCTATATGTCCATTTGTACCTAATGTTTAGCTTCCACTTATAAATAAAAATGTGATCTTTGGCTTTCTATTCCTAAATTAATTTGCTTAAAGTAATGGCCTCTAGCTGCATCCGTGTTGCTGCAAAATGCAGGATTTCATTCTTTTATGTTGTTGCACAGTATTCCAGGGTGTATATGTACCATATTTTCTTCAACTTTTATGTTACGTTCACAGGGTACGAGTTCATGTTTGTGACATGGGTAAATTGCATGTCACTTGGGTTTGGTCTACAAATGATTTAATTATCTAAGTAGCAAGCATAGTGCCTGATAGTTTTTGAAGCTTAACCTCTTCCCACACTTCCTGTTCGAGTAAGCCCTTGTGTCTTTTGTTCTATTCTACGTGTCAATGTGTACTCAATGTTTAGTACCCACTAATAAGTGAGAGCATGTGGGATTTTGCTTTATCTTCATGTGTTCACTCACTAAGAATAATGGTGTCCAGCTGACTCCAAGTTGGTGAAAAGGACATGATTCGATTTTTATGTGGCTTCATAATAGGCCATAGTGTGCATGTACCATATTTTCTTTATCAAAGACGCCACTGATGGGCATCTTGGTTGATACCATTACTTTGCTAATGTGAATAGTGCTGCGATGAACATATAAGTGAGTGTGTGTTTCATTTGGTAGAATGATTTATATTCCTTCATATATATACCCAATAATGGGATTGCTGTGTCGAATGGTAGTTCTGCTTTAAGTCCCTTAAGAAATCTGCCAACTGCTTTCCAAAGTGGCTACTAATTTATATTCAACCAGTAGCATATAAGCATTCCCTTTTATCTGCAAACGTCAACAACATCGATTATTTTGCAGCTTTCTAATAACCATTCTAACTGGTGTGAGATGGTATCTCACTGTGATTTCAATTTGCATTTCTCTAGTGATTTGTAATATTCAGCATTTTTTCATATGCTTCGTGAGTACACATATATCTTCTTTGGAGAAGTGTCTGCTCATGTATTTTGCTAATTTTTAAGAGGTGGTTTGCTTGTTTTTTGCTCCTTGGCTTACTTAGGTTTCTTACTGATTCTAGATATTAGACTTTTGTTAGATGCATAATTTGCAAATAGGTTATCTTTTTACTTTGTTGATGGTTTCTTTTGCTTTGCAGAATCTCTTTAGTTTTATTAGCTCACAGTTTTTGATTTTTGTTTTTTTGCAATTGCTTCTGGATATTTGGTCATGAAATCTTTGACAAGGCTTGTGTCCACAATAATATTTCTTAGGTTTTCTTTTCTTTCTTTCTTTCCTTCTTTCTTTCTTTCTTTCTTTCTTTCTTTCTTTCTTTCTTTCTTTCTATTTTTCTTTCTTTTGACAGAGCCTTGCTCTGTTACTCAGACTGGAGTGCAGTGTTGTGATCTTGGCTCACTGTAACCTCTGCATCCTGAGTTCAAGCAATTCTTATGTCTCAGCCTCCCAAATAGCTAGGACTACGGGCTTGTGCCATCATGCACAGCCAATTTTTTTTGTATTTTCGTAGAGATGAGGTTTCACCATGTTGCCCAGGCAAATCTTGAACTCCTGACTCAGGCAATCCATCTGCCTTGGCCTCCCAAAGTGCTAGGATTACAGGCATGAACCACTGCACCCAGCCCTGGATTTCATATGTTTTAAATAAAAGTTCTTAATCCTTCTTGAACTTATTTTTTAAATAAGTTATTTATTTATTTTGTGAAATGAAGAGTCAAGATTCTATCTTCTGCACATGTCTATGGAAGTATTCTCGCACCATTTGTTAAATAGGGAGCCTGTTTTCCATTGCTTGCTTTTGTCAACTTTGTGAAAGATTAGATGGTTGTAGATGTCGTTTTAATTCTGTTTTCCCTAACATGTTCCATTGTTTCATGTGTCTGTTTTTGCATCAGTACTATACTTCTTTGGTTAGTGTAGCTTTGAACTACAGTTTTAAGTCAGGTAGTGCGATACCTCCAACTTTGTTCTTTTTACTTAAAATAGCTTTGGCTATAGAAGCTCTTTGTTGCCTCCATATGAATATTAGAATAGCATTTTTTCTAATTCTGTGAAAAACAGTCATTGATAGTTTGGAATAGCATTGAATCTATAAATTACTTAAGGCAGCATGGTCTTTTTTTTTAAATTGTACTTTAGGTTCTGGGGCACATGTGCAGATCATGCAGGACCGTTGCATAGGTACATACATGGCAAGGTGGTTTGCTGTCTTCATGCCCCCATCTCCTCTAGCTGGTATTTCTCCCCTCCTTGTTATCTCTCCCCACCCTCCCAACCCCCTGCTGTCCCTCCCCTAACCCTCCCCCAGCTGACCACAGTGTGTGATGCTCCCCTCCCTGTGTCCACGTGTTCTAATTGTTCAACAGCCGCCTGTGAGTGATAACATGTAGTGTTTGGTTTTCTGTTCTTATGTCAGTTTGCTAAGAATGATGGTTTCCAAATTCATCCATGTCCCTAAGAAGGACACAAACTCATCATTTTTTATGGCTGCATAGTATTCCATGGTGCATATGTGCCACATTTTCTTTATCCAGTCTATTGTTGATGAACATTTGGGTTGGTTCCAGATCTTTGCTATTGTAAACAGTGCTGTAATGAACATATGTGTGCATGCATCTTTATAATAAAACAATTTATAATTCTTTGGATATATACCCAGTAATAAGATTGCTGGGTCAAATGGTATTTCTATTTCTATGTCCTTGAGGAATTGACACACTGTCTTCCGCAATGGTTGCACTAATTTGCATTCCCATCAACAGTGTAAAAGTGTTCCTGTTTCTCTACATCCTCTCCAGCATCTGTTGTCTCCAGATTTTTTAATGATCGCCATTCTAACTGGTATGAGATGGTATCTTAAAGTGGTTTTGATTTGCATTTCTCTAATGACCAGTGATGTTGAGAATTTTTTCATATGTTTGTTGGTCTCATAGATGTCTTCTTTTGTAAAATGTCTGTTCATATCCTTCACCCACTTTTGAATGGGTTTGTTTGTTTTTTTCTTATAAATCTGTTTTAGTTCTTTGTAGATTCTGGATATTAGGCCTTTGTCAGATAAGGAGATGACAAATATTTTTTCCCATTCTGTTGGTTGCCAGTTCGTTCTAATGATTATTTCCTTTGTTGTACAGAAGCTCTGGAGTTTAATTAGATCCCATTTGTTTATTTTGGCTTTTGTTGTCAACGCTTTTGGTGTTTTAGCCATGAAGCCCTTGCCTATGCCTACGTCCTGAATGGTATTACCTAGGTTTTCTTCTAGGGTTTTTATTGTGTTAGGTCTTATGTTTAGATCTTTAATCCATCTGGAGTTAATTTTCGTGTAAGGTGTCAGGAAGCGGTCCTGTTTCTGCTTTCTGCGCATGGTGAGCCATTTTTCCCAACATCATTTATTAAACAGGGAATCCTTTCCCCATTGCTTGTTTTTCTGAGATTTGTCAAAGATCAGATGATTGTAGATGTGTGGTGTTTCTTCTGAGGCCTCTGTTCTGTTTCACTAGTCTATGTCTCTGTTTTGGTACCAGTACCATGCTGTTTTGATTACTGTGGTCTCGTAGTATAGTTTGAAGTCAGGCAGCATGATGCCTCCAGGTTTGTTGTTTTTGCATACGATTGTCTTGGCTATGCGGGCTCTCTTTTGGTTCCATATGAAGTTTGAAGTGTTTTTTTTTTCCAGTTCTGTGAAGAAGGTCATTTGTAGCTTGATGGGGATAACATTGAATCCTCTCTTATTTCACTGAGCAGTGGTTTGCAGTTCTCCTTGAAGAGGTCCTTTACATCCTTTGTTAGTTGTATTCCTAGGTATTTTATTATCTTTGTAGCAATTGTGCATGGGAGTTTACTTTTGATTTGGCTCTCTGTTTGTCTGTTATTGGTTTATAAAAATGCTTGTGATTTCTGCACATTGATTTTTTATCCTGAGACTTCACTGAAGTTGCTTATCAGTTTCAGGAGAATTTGGGCTGAGACGATGGGGTCTTCTAAATATACAATCATGTCACCTGCAAATAGATATAATTTAGATTCCTCTTTTCCTAATTGAATACACTTTATTTCTTTTTCTTGTCTGATTGCTCTGGTTAGAACGTCCAATATGATAGTGAACAGGAGTGGTGAGAGAGGGAATCCTTGTCTTGTGCCAGATTTCAAAGTGAATGCTTCTAGTTTTTACTTGTGCAATGTGATATTGGCTGTGGGTTTGTTGTAGCTTTTGTTATTTTGTCATACGAACAATTGATACCTAGTTTATTGAGGGCTTTTAGCAAAAAGGGCTGTTGAATTTTGTCTAAGGGCTTCTCTTCATCTATTGAAATAATCATGAGTTTTTTGTCTTTGGTTCTGTTTATGTGATGGATTACCTTTATAGATTTGTGTATGTTGAACCAGCCTAGCATCCCCGGGATGAAGCCCACTTGATCATGATGAATAAGCTTTTTGATTTGTTGTTTCATTCTGTTTGCTAGTATTTTATTGAAAATTTTTGCGTCAATGTTCATCATGGATATTTGCCTGAGAGTTTTCTTTTTTAGTTGCATCTCTGCCCGGTTTTGGTATTAGGATGATGTTGGTCTCATAAAATGATTTTGGGAGGATTCCCTCTTTTTATATTGTTTGGAATAGTTTCAGAAGGAATGGTACCAGCTCCTCTTTGTATGTTTGGTATAATTCAGCTGTAAACCCATCTGGATCTGGACTCTTTTTTGTTGGTAGTTTGTTCTTGCTATTCATGAGCATGGAATACTTTTCCATTTGTTTATGTCACCTTTGACTTCTTTCAGCAGTGTTTTAAAATTCTCTTTGCATACATCTTTCAACAGTTTGGTTAGCTGTGTTCCTAGGTATTTTATTCTTTTTCTATATATTATGAACGAGATTCAGTTACTGATTTGAGTGTCAGCTTGGATGTTCTTTTTGTATAAAAATTCTACTCATTTTTGGTTCTAGATCCTTAAGGAATTGCCAAACTGTCTTCCACCAATGGTTGAACTAATTTACACTCCCACCAACATTGTAAAAGAATTCCTATTTCTCCACATCCTCTCCAGCATTTGTTGTTTCCTGACTTTTTAAATGATCGTCATTCTAACTGATGTGAGATGGTATCTCATTGTGGTTTCAGTTTGCATTTCTGTAATGACTAGTGATAATGAGCTTTTTTTTTCATGTTTGTTGGCTGCATAAATGTTTTCTTTTGAGAAGTATCTGCTTATATCACATGCCCACTTTTTGATGGGGTAATTTGTTTTATTCTTGTAAATTTGTTTAATTTCTTTGTAGATGCTAAATATTAGCTCTTTATCAGATGAATAGATTGCAAAATGTTTTTCACATTCTGGAGGTTGCCTGGTCATCCTGATTATAGTTTCTTTTGTTGTGCAGAAGCTCTTTGGTTTAATTATATCCAGCAATTCCATTACTGGATATATACCCGAAGGATTATAAATCATTCTATTAAAAAGACACATGCACAGGTATGTTTATTGTGTACTGTTCACAATAGCTAAGACTTGGAACCAACCCAAATGACTATCAATGACAGACTGGATAAAGAGAATGTGGCACATATATACCATAGAATACTATGCAGTCATAATAAAGGATGAGTTCATGCCTTTTGTAGGGACATGGATGAAGCTGGAAACATCATTCTCAGCAAACTAACACAGAAACACAGAAACCATACACTGCATGTTCTCATTAATAATTTAGAGTTAAACAATGAGAACACATGGACACAGGGAGGGGAACATCACACCAGGGCCTGTCAGTGGTGGATGGCTAGGAGAAGGATAGCATTAGGAGAAATACCTAACATAGAGACAGGTTGGTAGATGCAGCAAATCACCATGGCAGGTTTATACCTATGTAACAAATCTGCATGTCCTGCACATATATCCCAGAACTTAAAGTATAATTTTAAAATGCTACTGATTTTTGTACATTGGGTTTGCATTATAAAACTTTACTAAAATTGTTCATCAGTTCTAGATGCCTTTTGGATGAGATGATGGAATTGCCTAGGTACACAATTATATAATCTGCTGAGAGACAAAATTTGACTTCCTCTCTTTCTATTTGGATGCCTTTTATTTCTTTTTCTTGCCTCATTGCTTTGGCTAGGACTTTTTGTACTATGTGGAATAGGAATAGTAAGATCACAAATCTTTTTCTTGTTCCTTCTCACAGGTAAGCGCTTCCATTTTACCCATTCAGTAAGCAATTGGATGTGGGTTTGCCATAAATTGCTCTTAGTATTTTCTAGTATGTTCCTTTGATGCCTGATTTGTTTAGGGTTTGTAACATAAATGGATGTTGACTTAGGTTGCAAGCCTTTTCTGTGTGCATTGAGATGATTGTCATTTTTGTTTTTTGTTCTGCTTATGTGATGAATCAGATTTATTGATTTGCATATGTTGAACCAATCTTGCATCCCAGAGATAAAATCTACTTGATTGTGGCAGACTAGATTTTTTATGTGCCACTAGATTTGGTTTACTACTACTTTGTTAAGGATTCTTTGCATTTATATTCATCAAGAACATTGACTCATAATTTATTTTTATTTTGACTCTGCCATGTTTTTGTATCAGAATGATGCTGGCCTGATAGAATGAATTAGGAGGGAGTTTATCCTATTCGAAATTTTGGAATAATTGCAGTAAGATTAGTACCAGATATTCTTTGTACAACTGCTGACATTTGGATGGGAATCCATCTGGTACCGGACGTTTTCTCATTATTAGGTTTACTATTATCCATTCAATTCAATAACCCATTATTGCTGTTTTCAGTGTTTCACATTTTCCTGGTTCAATATTGGGAGATTGCTTGTTTCCAGGAATTTATGCATTTCTTCCAGATTTTATAGTTGGTGTGCATAGAGGCATTTGTGAGAGTCTCTGAGAATTGTTTTCATGTTTCTATGGGGTCTGTGGTAATGTCACCTTCCTTTTTTACTTCTGATTTTTTTTTTAATCTTTTTTCTATATTAATGTAGTTAGCAGTTTTATCAATCTTGTTTATTCTTTCAAGAAACGACTTTTTATTATATTGTTCTTTTGTATAACTTTTTGTACCTCATTTATTTTCAGTTCAGGTCTCTTTTGGTTATTTCATTTCTTCTGCTAGCTTTGGTGTTGCTTTGCTCTTGCTTTTATTTTTCTATTTCCTTTAGGTATAATCTTAGTTTGTTAATTTTAGGTCTTTCTGACTTCTTGATTTAGGCATTTAGTGCTATAAAATTTCTTCTTACTGCATTATCTGTTTCCCATAGATTCTAATATGTTGTATTTTCTTTTTAATCATTCTCAAAGACTCTTTTGATTTCTGCCTTAATTTTATTTTTTAATCAAAAGTCATTCAGTACCCAGATTATAAATTTCCATAGAAATCTGTGGTTTTGAGAGATCTTGGTATTGATTTGCATTTTTATTGTGCTGTGCTCTGAGAGTGTGGTTGGTATAATTTCAATTTTATTAAAAATTTGTTGAGAATTGCCTTAAGGACATGAATGTGGTATATCTTAGAGTATGTGCCATGTGAAGATGAGAATATCTAACCTGTTTATTTTGGGGGGGGTGGGGTGAAGGTGGATTATTCTGTAGATGTCTGTTAGGTCCACTTAGTCAAGTCTGGAGTTTGGGTTCTGAATATCTTTGTTAGATTTTTTTTTTTTTTTTTGCCTTGATAATCTAACACTTTCAGTTGGGTATTGAAGTTTCCTACTATATTTGCGTCATTATCCATATATCTTCATAGGTATCTAAGTACTTATATGAATATTGGTATTTTAATATATATATATATATATATATGATCGTTATGTCTTCTTGTTAAATTGATTCCATTATTATTATTTACTGCCCCTCTTTGTCCTTTATTTATGTGTATATATATACACACACACACATATGCATTTTTTAATTGTGTTTTAGGTTTTGGGGTACACGTGAAGAACATGCAAGATTATTTCATAGGTACATACATGGCAATGTGGTTTGCTACCTTCCTCCCCATCACCTATATCTGGCATTTCTCCCCATGCTGTCCCTCCCCAACTCCCCACCCCCACTGTCTGTCCCCTAGTTCCCCCGAACAGACCCCAGTGAGTGATGCTCCTCTCTCTGTGTCCATGTCTTCTCATTGTTCACCACCTGCCTATGAATGAGAACATTTTGTGTTTGATTTTCTGTTCTTGTGTCAGTTTGCTGAGAATGATGGTTTCCAGGTTCATCCATGTCCCAACAAAGAACAGAAACTCATCGTGTCCTTTTTGATTATTGTTGGTTTAAAGTTTGTTTTGTCTGAGATAAGAATATTGAACCTTGCTCTTTTCTCTTCCATTTGATCAACACATATTTCTACATGCTTTTACTTTAAGCCTGTAAGAGTCATTTTATGTGAGATTGGTCTCTTAAAGACAGAGTATCTTGGGTCTTGCTTCTTAAACCAAATTGGCACCCTGTGCCTTTTAAGTGGGAATTTTAGCCCATTTATATTAAATGTCAATGTTGATACATAGGCAATTAATCTTGTAATTATGTTGTTATCTGTTTGTTATGTAGGATTGATTGTATGGTGGCTTGTATCTGTGGGCTATGTACATGAATGTGTTTTTGTGGTGGTGGGTATTGGTGTTATATTTTACTGTTGAGCACTCCACAAGGATCACTAATAAGGTAGGTCTGGTGGATATAACGCATTTTTTTTTTACCTAGTTCACCCCTGATGAACACCTAGGTTGTGAATCATGCTGTGATAAACGTACAAGAGTATGTATCTTTTCAGTAAAACATTTTATTTTCCTGCAGCTATATATCTAGTATTTTATATGGGATTGCTGGTTCAAGAGGTAGTTCTGTTTCAACTTCTTTGAGAATTCTTTTCCACAGTGGCTAAACTAATTTACATTTCCAGCAATAGTACATAAGCACTCCATTTTTTCCTCAACCTCAGCAGCATCTGCTAGTTTTGACTTATTAATAATGGCCATTCTGACTGGGATAACATAGTATCTCATTGTGGTTTTGATTTGTATTTATCTGACAATTAGTGTTATTAAGTATTTTTTATATATTTGTTGGTCACTTCAATGTTTTCTTTTGAGAAGTGTCTGTTCATGTCTTTTGTCCACTTTTTTAATGGGGTGGATAGTTTTATGATTGTTGATTTATTTAAGTTCCTTATAGATTCTGGATAGTAGACTTTTGAAGAATGCAGTGTGTAAAAATTTCCTCCCATTCTGAGAGCTGTCTGTTTACTCTGGTAGTAGTTTATTTTGCTGTGCAGAAGCTCTTATATTTACTTAGGTCACACTTGTCAAATTCTATTTTCATAACAATTGCTTTTGAGGACTTTTTCATAAATTCTTTCCTAAGGCCAGTGTTCAGAATGCTATTTTCTAAATTTGTTTCAAGAATTTCTATGGTTTGAGATCTTACAGTTAAATATTTAATTCATCTCTAGTTAATTTTTGTATATGGTGAAAAGTAAGGGTCCCATTTTATTCTTCTGCATGTGGCTTAGCAGCTATACCAGAATTATTTATTGATTATGATGTCTGTTCCCCATTGTTTATTTTTTCTGACTTTGTTGAAGATCAGATGGGTGTAGTTTTTCAGCTTCATTTCTGAGTTCTTTTTCCTGATCCATTAGCCTATATATGTTTTTCTAACAGTACCATGTTGTTTTGGTTACCGCGGTCTCATAGTGTTGTTTGAAGTCAGATAATTTGATGCCTCTAGTTTTGTTCTTGTTGATTAGGTTTGCTTTGGCTATTGTCTTTTTTTGTTTCCATATGAATTTTATATTTTTTTTCTAATTCTCTGCAAAATGATGTTGATACATTAATAGAAATAGAGTCTATAGATTGCTTTAGGAAATATGGTCATTTTGATAATATTGATTCTTCCAATCCATGAGCAGGAAATTATTTTCAGTTGTTTGTGTCATCCGTGATTTCTTTCAGTAGTGTCATGTAATTTTTGTTTTAGAGGTTTTTTACCTCATTGGTTAGGTGTATTCCTAACTTTATTTTTGTGGCTATTGTAAATAAAATTTTATTTTATTTTAATATTAATTAATTAATTAATTTTTTGAGATAGAGTTTTGTCCTGCTTCCAGGCTAGGGTGCAGTGGTGCGATATGGGCTTAACACAACTTCCGCCTCCTGGGTTCAAGCCATTCTTCTGTTTCAGTCTCTTGTGTAAGCTGGAATTATAGGCTCACGCTGCCACACACGGCTAATTTTTCTATTTTTAGTAGAAACGGGGTTTCATCATGTTGGCTAGGCTGTTTTCTAACTTCAGACATCAGGTGATCCGCCTGCCTTGGCTTCCCAAAATGCTGGGATTACAAGTGTGAGCCACTGTGCCTGGCCCTTAAAATTTTATTCTTGATTTGGTTCTCAGCTAGATCATTGCTGGTGCATAGAAAAGCAACAGCCTGGGCTCCAGAATCAGACACTGGACTTATGTTGTTATCAGATGAATTTGCCCAGCTGTGTATTGTTGTGTTGCAAATCAAATGGCATTAGATAAGCTTACTGCAGTCCTAGGAAGGGTTTACACCTTACTGCATACTGAATGTTGTGTGTATAGCCAGTTCTCACAATATTACTCTCCTTGCAAAGCCAAAGGAAAAAAAAGAAAGAAAAAAGAAATGCTACTATTTTTTTGGCCAGGCATGTTGGCTCACACATGTAATCAAAGCACTTTGGGAGGCCAAGGCAGATGGATCTCCTGAGTTCAGGAGTTCAAGACCAGCCTTGGCAGCATAGTGAAACCCCATCTCTACTAAAAATTAAAAAGTTATCCGGGTGTGGTGGTGCAGGCCTGTAATTCCAGCTACTTGGGAGGTTGAGCCAAGAGAATCACTTGAACCTGGGAGGCGGAGGTTGCAGTGAGCCAAGATGACACCACTGCACTACGGTCTAGGTGATAGAGTGAGACTCCATCTCAAACAACAAACAAACAAATAGAAACGCTACTATTTTTTACAATAGTTTTGTATGATTAAACTGTATTAAAAGTATTTATTTGATCTAGGAGCATTTGGTGGCGCCTGTAGGTTTTTCTCCGTAAAGAAAAGAATTACATTGACAGTCAAGAGAAATAATTCTATTCCTTTTCAAATTTGGATGTTTTTCATTGTTTTTTCTTGCCTGATTGCTCTGGGTAGGATTTCTAATAACACATTGATTAGGTGTGTGAGAGGGTGTTTCCTTGTCTTTTTCCTGTTCTTAAGGAAAATGCTTCCAGCTTTTGTCCATTCAGTGTGACACTTGTGTGTTTGTCATATGTGGCTCTCATTATTTTGAAGTATGTTCCTTCAAGGCTTAATTTGTTGCAGGTTTTTATCATAAAGATATGCTAGACGTTAATGAAAGCTTTTTCCACATCTACTGAGATGATCATGATATATATTTTTAATTCTGTTTGTATGGTGAATCATGCTTCTTTATTTGCATATTTTGAAGCAACTTTGCATCTCAAATATAAAGTATACTTGATCTTGGTGGATTAACTGTTTGATGTATTGCTGGATTCAGTTTGCTAGTATTTTGTTGAAATTTTTGTAAGTATGTTAATCAAGAATACAAGTCGGTATTTTTCTTTTTTTCATTGTGTTTTTGTCAGGTTTTGGTATCAGAATAATGCTCAATTTAGAGGATACGTTAAGGTCCCATTCCATTGCTTAAATTTTTGGAATAATTTCTGTAGAATTTGTCCCATATCTTCTTTGCACATCTGTCAGAATTCAAATGTGAATCCATGTGGTCCGAGGCTTTTTGGTTTCATAATTTTTTTTTTACTAGTAATTCATTCTTGAAACTCATTATTAGTCTGCTCATGGTTTAATTTCTTTTCGATTCAATATTTGGCAGTGGTATATTCCCAAGTACTTTGCTATTTTCTCTAGATTTATTAGTTTGTGTTCATAGAGGTGTTCATAATTTTCTCTTAGGATCTTTTGTATTTTTGTGAGATTGTTTGTAATGTCACCTTTGTCATTTTGATTATACATATTTGAATCTTTTTTTCTCTCTTAAAAAATTATTCAACTTAAGGCAGTAAAAATCATAAGTTTCCAATGAAACAGGAACCACACATTTGTCAGCATTTAGCCATGGGAAAATTCATGATGTCTAAACACTGTATCTTTTGACCACATTTAGTCCACTATAGTTAAGAAACTGTGTTACATTAAAAAGCAATACAAAACTGAGACAAGTGGGAGAAATACGGAAAATGTATAAATTGTTGCCTTTCCTGACTGTATTGTTTACTAAAAAGTAACATCTATGCAGATAGTTGGGAAGATCTGAGTTTTATTCTATCCTTGGCCTTTGACTAGGTTACCTTAGTCACTGTGTCAGCTGAGTAAACTGTATCATCTGTGAAATAAACTTTAGACCAAATGTTCTCAAAGGTATTTTCTAAAACTAAAATGTTCATATTTCTCCATATATTATCTATAGAGTTATCAATTTTGTAAAATAAAAATAATAACACTTTATTATGTTTGTAAACAAATATATGTTTTCCCTGAGCAATGTTATAATTTCCATAAGAAGAAAGAATATGGGAACAAAGTCAGACTTTCCTTCAACATTATCTTTCTTTTTTTGGCCTCAGAATAATGTTCAAGCTCCATTTCTCTATTACAAGTCCTAGTACAGGTAGACTACTATGTGAATTTGATAATGAAGCTTATAGGGAAGATGGTGTCTATTTATGCTAAGAGGTATTTTGCACTTACAGTGTGCCCGCTACTATGTTAAGCATTCAATTAAAATGTATCTCATTTGATGACAAAAATCTTTTTATTTGTTTATTTTTATTTTTATTTATTTATTTATTTTTAAATTGTACTTTAGGTTCTGGGGTACATGTGCAGATCAGGAAGGACTGTTGCATAGATAAACACATGAAAAGGTGGTTTGCTGCCTTCATCCCCCCATCACCTATATCAGGCATTTCTTCCCATGTTATCCCTCCCCAACCTCCTCATTCCCTGCTGTCCCTATCTTAGCCTCCTGAAAAGACCCCAGTGCATGATGCTCCACTCCCTGTGTCCATGTATTCTCATTGTTTAATACCCGCCTATGAGTGAGAGCATGCGGTGTTTGATTATATGTTCTTGTGTCAGCTTGTTGAGAATGATGGTTTTCAGATTCATCCATGTCCTTAGAAAGGACACAAACTCATCATTTTTTGTGGCTGCATAGTATTCAATGGTGTATAAGTGCCACATTTTCCTTGTCCAACCTATCATTGATGGGCATTTGGGTTGGTTCCAGGTCTTTGCTATTGTAAACAGTGTCACAATGAACATACGTGTGCATGTGTCTTTATAAAACAAACATTTATAATCCTTTGGTTATATAGCCAGTAATGGGATCGCTGGGACAAATGGAATTTCTTTTTCTAGGTCCTTGAGGAACTGCCACACTGTCTTCCACAATGGTTGAACTAATTTACACTCCCAACAACAGTGTAAAAGTGTTCCTATTTCTTAACATCCTCTTCAGCATCTGTTGTCTCCAGATTTTTTAATGATTGCTTTCTAACTGGCATAAGATGATATCTCAATGTGGTTTTGATTTGCATTTATCTAATGACCAGAGATGGTGAGCATTTTTTCATATGTTTTTTTGGCCTCATATACATCTTCTTTTGAAAAGTTTCTGTTCATATCCTTTTCCCAGTTATGAATGAGTTTGCTTTTTTCTTGTAAAACTGTTTTAGTTCTTTGAAGATTCTGGATATTAGCCCTTTGTCAAATGGATAGATTGCAAAAATTTTTGCCCATTCTGTTGGTGGCTGGTTCACTCTAACAATTGTTTCTTTTCCTGTATGGAAGCTCTGGAGTTTAATTAGCCCATATTTGTCTGTTTTGGCTTTTCTTACCATTGCTTTTGGTGTTTAAGTCATGAAGTCCTTGCCTATGCCTATGTCCTAAATCATTTTGCCTAGATTTCCTTCTAGAGTTTTTATGGTGTTAGGTCTTATGTTTAAGTCTTTAATCCATCTGGAGTTAATTTTAGTAGTAAGGTGTCAGGAAGGGGTCCAGTTTCTGCTTTCTGCACATGGCCAGCCAATTTGCCCAACACCATTTATTAAAGAGGGAATCCTTTCCCCATTGCGTGTTTTTGTCAGGATTGTCAAAGATCAGATGGTTGTAGATGTGTGGCATTGTCTCTGAGGCCTCTGTTCTGTTCCATTGGTGTATATGTTTGTTTTGATATCAGTACCATGCTGTTTTTATTACTATAATCTTGTAGTATACTTTAAAGTCAGGTAGCATGATGCCTCTAGCTTTGTTCTTTTTGGTTAGGATTGTCTTGGCTATGTGGGCTCTCTTTTCATTCCATATGAAGTTTAAGGTGGTTTTATCCAGTTCTGTGAAGATGGTCATTGGTAGTTTGATGGGGATAGTGTTTAATCTATAAATTACTTTGGGCAGTATGGCCGTTTTCACGATATTAATTCTTCCTAATCAGGAGCATGGAATATTTTTCCATCTGTTTTTGTCCTCTCTGATTTCCTTGATCAGTGGTTTGTAGTTCCCCTTGAAGAGGTCATTTACATCCTTCGTTAGTTGTATTCCTAGGTATTTTATTCTCTTTGTAGCAATTGTGAATGGGAGTTCACTATTCATTTGGCTCTCTGTTAGTTTGTTATTGGTGTATGGTAATGCTAAAGATTTTACACATTTATTTTGTATCCTGAGACTTTTATGAAGCTGCTTATCAGTTTAATGAGATTTTGGACTGAGATGATGGGGTATTCTAAATATGCAATCATGATGTCTGCAAATAGAGACAATTTAACTTCCTTCTTTCCTAATTGAATATCTTTCATTTTGTTTTATTCCCTGATTGCTCTGGCTAGAACTGCCAATGCTATCCTGAATAGGAGTGGTGAGAGAAGGCATCCTTTTCCATTGCCAGATTTCAAAGGGAATGCTTACAGATTTTACCCATTCAGTACGATATTGGCTGTGAGTTTGTCATGAATAGCTATTATAATTTTGAAATACGTTCCATCCATACCAAGTTTATTGAGAGTTTTTAGCATAAAGGGCTGTTGAATTTTGTCAAAGGCCTTCTCTGCATCTATTGAAATAATTATGTGGTTTTTGTCTTTAGTTCTGTTTATGTGATGGATTACGTTTATAGACTTGCATATGTTGAACCAGCCTTGAAACAAAGGAAAAATGCTAAGGTAGTCAGAGAGAAAAGTGGAGTTATCAATAAAGGGAAGCCCATCAGACTCACAGCAGATCTCTAGCAGAAACTCTACAAGCCAGAAGAGAGTGGGAGCCAATATTCAACATCCTTAAGGAAAAGAACTTTCAACCCAGAATTTCATATCCAGCCAAACCAAGCTTCATAGGCGAAGAAGAAATAAAACCCTTTAAGGACAAGCAATTGCTGAGAGATTTTGTCACCATAAGCCTGCATTACAAGAGCTCCTGAAAGAAGCACTAAACATGGAAAGAAACAACCAGTGCCAGCCACTCCAAAAATGTACCAAATGGCAAAGACCATCAACAGAATGAAGAAAAACTAAGGGGCACAGCAACCAGCTAGCATCAAGATGGAAAGACCAAATTCATGCATAACAATTTTAATCTTAAATGTAAATGGGCTAAATGCCCCAATCAAAAGACACAGATTGACAAACTGGATAAAAAGCCAAGACCCATTGGTATGCTGTGTTCAGGAAATCCATCTCAAGTGCAAGGACACATATAGGCTCAAAATAAAGGGATAGAAGATTTACCAAGCAAATGGAGAGCAAAAATTAATTAATTAATTAATTAATTAATGAAAAAGCAGAGTTGCAAAACTAGTCTCTGATAAAATGGACTTTAAACCAACAAAGATCAAAAGAGACAAAGAATGGAATTAAATAATGATAAAAGGATCAATGCAACAAGAACTAATGATCTTAAATATATATGCACCCAATACAGGAGAACCCAGATACGTAAAGCACGTTTTTAATGAACTACAAAGAGACTTAGACTCCCACACAATAATAGTGGGAGACTCTAACACTCCACTGTCAATATTAGACAGATCAATAAGAAACAAAATGAACAAGTATATTGAACACTTGAACTCAGATCTGGATCAAGCACACCTAATAGACATCTACAGAACTCCCCACCCCAAATCCACAGAATGTACATTCTTCCCAGCACCACATCACACTTACTCTAAAATTGACCACATGATTGGAAGTAAATCACTCCTCAGCAAATGCAAAAGAACGGAAATCGTAACAAACAGTCTCTCAGACCACTGTGCAATCAAATTAGAACTCAGGATTATGAAACTAACTCAGAACCACACAACTTCATGGAAACTGAACAACTGGCTCCTGAAGGTCGACTGGATAAGCAGTGAAAAGAAGGCAGAAATAAAGATGTTCTTCGAAACCAACAAGAACAAAGACACAATATACCAGAATCTCTTTGACACATTTAAAGCAGTGTCTAGAGGAAAATTTATAGCAATAAATGCCCACATGAGAAGAGAGGAAAGATCTAAAATCGACACCCTATTATCAAAATTGAAAGACCTAGAAGAGCAAGATCGAAAAAAAAGGAAAACTCAAAAGCTAGCAGAATACAAGAAATAACTAAGATCAAAGCAGAACTGAAGGAGATAGAGACACAAAAAAACCCTCACAAATTAATAAATCCAGGAGCTGGTTTTTTGAAAACATCAACAGAATAGACATACCACTAGCCAGATTAATAAAAAAAAAAGAAGAATCAAATAGATGCAATAAAATACAATAAAAGGGATATTACCACCGATTCCACAGAAAATAAAAACTACCATCAGAGATTACTACAAACAACTCTATGCACATAAACCAATAAAGCTGGAAGAAATGGGTAAATTCTTGGACACTTGCACCCTCCCAAGACTAAACCAGAAAGAATTTGAAACTCTGAATAGACCAATAACAAGGGCTGAAGTTGAGGCAGCAATTAGTAACCCACCAACCAATAAAAGTCCATGTCCACATGAGTTTACAGCTGAATTCTACCAGATGTGCAAAAATGAGCTGACATCATTCCTTCTGAAACTATTCCAAACAATCCAAAAGGAGGGAATCCTTCCCAAATCATTTTATGAGACCAACATCATCCTGATACCAAAACCTGGCAGAGACTCAATTAAAAAAAAAAAAAAGAAAACTTCAGGCCAATATCCATGATGAACATAGACGCAAAAATCTTCCATAAAATACTCGGAAACCAATTGCAACAGCACAGCAAAAAGCTTATCCATCTGGATTAAGTAGGTTTCATCCCAGGGATGCAAGAGAAAAATCATTTAAAGTCCCTAATATTATAGTATAGTTAGCAATGAGAAAAGTCAGATTTAAAAAGCTGTGCATCTGCCAATGATAATATACAACTAGTAAGTCAATATTTAAACTTAAATCTTCTTGACACTTCAACTATGAGTGTGTTTTGACGTGTGTGTGTATCTTTATGCAATTGAACACATATGTATCTCTATATAACTTCCTCCAAAATCCAGATACTTAACTGTACCATTAGTACATGATTCCTACATGCTACTCTGTTATAATCATACCATAAAAACCCACACTCCTTAACCACTGGCAACCACTATTCTCTTCTCCATCTCTACAATCATATCATTTTACAAATGTTAAATGAATGTAATAAGGCAATATGTATCCATTCAAGATTGACTCTTCTCACTCAACATGTCTTCCTTGAGTTACAAACAAGTTGTTGCATATGTCAATGGGTTATTCCTTTTAGTTTCAGAGTAGTATTCCATAGCATATTACTGTTTAAACATTCACCTATTGAAGGACATTTGGGTAGTTCGTATTTTGAGGTTATTACAAATAAAGCTGCTATAAATATTTGTGTAAAATACTCTTCATAAAAATAAGTGGGTTTTTTTGGGGTGGGCATGGTGGTTCACGCCTGTAATTCCAGCACTTTGGGAGGTTGAGGCAGGTGGATCACGAAGTCAGGAGTTCAAGACTAGCTTGGCCAACATACTGAAACTCCATCTCTACTAAAAATACAAAAATTAGCCAGGTGTGGTGGCACGTTCCTGTAGTTCCAACTACTCAAGAGGCTGAGGCAGGAGAATCACTTGAACCAGGGAGGCGTAGGTTGCACTGAGCTGAGACCATGCCATTGCACTTTAGCCTGTGTGACAGAGTGAGGCTCCATCTAAAAAAAATGAATTTTTATTGCTTTAAGATATATGCTTAATATTGCAATTGTTGAGATATTTGGTAAATTCATTTTTAGCTTTAAAACAATTTTGCAGAATGGCTTTTTACATTTTGACCAGCAATGTATGAATGACTTGATTTCTTAAATATCTTGACAAAATTATTTTAGTGTTATCACTGTCTTCTTTTATTTCATCCATTGTCATAGATATGCAGTGACGTTTCCTTATGGTTTTACCTTGCAATTTTTTAATAGGATAATGATGTTGCACATCACTTAATGTTCTTATTTGCTATACATAATATGTTGAATTTTTGAGAATTTTATTTTTAATGTTGAGTTTTAATACTTATTTTTATGTTCCAGATATAAATCATTTGTCTGATATGAGAGTAAGATAGGAATCATAATGACTACAACTGCTACCCTTTAAAGATGTCCACATACATATTGCCGGAATCTAAGAATATTCCATGTTGGAGAGCAAGAGAAATTCACGTTTGCAGATAGAATTATAATCGGTAATAATTTTACGTTGAAAAAGGAAGATTGAATTATCTAGTAAGGCCAAATGTAGTCGAAAAGATTCTTATAAGTAAAATAGGTAGGCAGAGGAGACAGAGTCATAAAAGAAGACATGATTATGGTAATAAAGCTTGTACAGTTGCCATTTCTGGCTTTGAACATGGAAGGAGGACATGAACGAAGAAATTAAAAGAGGCTTTAGATATCAGAAAATAAACAAAACTCAACAACAACAATAACACATAACTAAGATTCTTAATTGAGATTATTGCTCTGTTCTAATGTAAGCATTTTGTGGCATAAATTTCTTTTTCAGCACTCCTTTAGACGCATCCCTCACACTTAAAAATGTATTTTGTTTTCATTTTCATTCAGTTCTACATATTTTTTAGTTTTCTTTGAGACCTTCTCTTTGACTCATAGAATATTTAGACATGTGATGCTTAATTTCCTAGTAGTTGCATATTTTCCCATTGTCTTTATATTATTAATTTCTACTTTCATTCTGTTTTGATCAGAAAACATATTCTGTACAATATAAATTTTTCTACATTTGTTAAGTTTAGTAACATAATCCGAAATATGTTCCAGCTTGGTGAATGCTCCATGGGTATTTGAAAAGAATGTGCAGTTAATGTTGTAAAGTGGTGTTCTATAAATGTTAAGTTGGTTTGCCACTGAATTGTAGGAGTCACTTATTATTATTATTATTTTTTGCATACTAAACTCCAATCAGGTATCTATTTATCCAAGTCTATAGGCTACCTTTTCATTTTATTTTTATTTTATTGGTTGTTTCTTTTGCTGTACAGGAACCTTTTAGTTTGAGGTAGTCCTACTTATTTATTTTTAACCTCTGTTGCCTGTGCTTTTGATGTCATATCCAAAAAGCCATTGTCAATACCAATGTCAGGGAGATTTTTCCCTATATTTTCTTCTAGAGGTTTTATGATTTCCAGTCTTACATTTAAACTTTTAACACATTTTAGTTTAATTTTCTAGAATCATGTAAAATGAGAATGCTTTATTCTTTTGCATATTTTCTCAACACAACTTATTGTAGCCTTGGTACCCTTGTCAAAGATTAGCAAACCATATGTGTGTGAGCTAACTTTTGCATTCTCAATTCTGTTCTATTGCTCTATGCATCTGTTTTTGTGCCAGTATTATACTGTTTTGGTTACTATAGATTTGTAAAATAATTTGAAATCAGGAAGTATAATGACTTCAGCTTTATTCTTCTTTCTCAAGATTGCTGTGGCTATTTCAGTATTTTTGTGGTTTTATACAAATTTCTGGATTTTTTTTCTATTTCTGTAAAATATATACTGGGATTTTTTTCAGGGACTGAATTGAATCTTCAGACCTTTTGTGTAGTATCAATATTTTAAGAATATTAATTCTTCAAGTTTATGGACATAATATTTGTTTTCATTTACTTGTGATATTTTCAATGTCTTTCATCAATGTATTACAGTTTTTAGTTTATGTGGTTTTTTCCCACCTTGGTTATATTTATTCTTAACCTTTAATTTTTTGATACTATTGCAAGTTGATTTATTTTCTTGATTATTGGGGGGTAACTTTTTGCTAGGTTTTAGAAATGCAACTGAATGTTGTGTGTTAATTTTGTATCCTGAAACTTTACTAAATCTGTGTATTAGGTCTAATAGCTTTAATTTAGCTCAGCCTTTATTGTTTTCTAGACATGAGATTACATCATCTACATGAGAAACTACCTTCTTCCTCTCCAATTTGCATACTTTTTATTGATTTTTCTTACCAAAGTACTCCAGTTGGGGCTTTCAGTACTATGTTGAATAGAAACATGTTTGCCATTTTATTATTTTTCGGTCAACAAACAAAATTTAAAAAAAATTGATATTGTTATTACGAGCTAATAGTAGATGACTTCTAGCTGATATCTATAATGGTGTGCATTAGCACCTTTAAATGAGGCTACTAGTCCTTTAGTTTCAGTAGGTAATATTATTGTTGATAATCCACATTAATTTCTCTTCACCGTATTCTGTCAAACGTTTTCAGATGTGAGAAGGCACCCAATTCATGGAATTATGCAACAGTCCACTAACAACAACACAATTGTCCTGGAATTAAAAGAAAAAAGAAACAGAAAAACAGACCAATGAAACATAACAGAGATACCAGAAAAAAAAATCTCCATGTTTAGAGTCAACTGGTTATCAACAAAGGAGCCAAGGACATATATCAGGAAAAGGACAATCTCTCCAATAAATGATGCTGGGAAACTTTGTATTAATATGTAGAAAAAACAAACTAGATCCATATCTCTCACCATACACAAAATGGCTTAAATACTGAAATGTGGCCGGGCGCGGTGGCTCAAGCCTGTAATCCCAGCACTTTGGGAGGCCGAGGCGGGTGGATCATGAGGTCAAGAGATCGAGACCATCCTGGTCAACATGGTGAAACCCCGTCTCTACTAAAAATTCAAAAAATTAGCTGGGCATGGTGGTGTGTGCCTGTAATCCCAGCTACTCAGGAGGCTGAGGCAGGAGAATTGCCTGAACCCAGGAGGTGGAGGTTGCGGTGAGCCGAGATCGCGCCATTGCACTCCAGCCTGGGTAACATGAGTGAAACTCCCATCTCCTAAAAAAAAAAAAAAAAAAAGGAAAACTGAAATGTGAGACACTACTACTAATAGAAGATAACATGAAAGATACTCTTCAGGACATTGGACTGGGCCAATATTTTATGGATAAGACCTCAGAAGCACAGGAAACAAAATCACAAGTAGACAATAAAATTATTATTATTTTCTAAAGTTATATCAAACTAAAAAGGTCCTGAAAAGCTTGAACAAAAAACACCAGAAACAAACTAAAACACCCGATAACAGACAACACAGTGAATAGACAACCTGTAGAATGAAACTATTTGCAAACAATTGACCTGACAAGGGATTGATATCCAGTGGATACAAGAAATGCAAACAAGTCAACAGAAAAATTAGATCTTATTTTTAAAATAGAGAAATGATCTGAATAGACATTTCTCAAGAGAGGACATACAAATGGCCAAGATGTATATAAAAAATGCTAACCATCACTAATCATTAGAGAAATGAAAAATAATAGCACAGTGAGCTATTATCTCATACCAATTTAAATGGATATTATAAGAAAAGTCAAAAAATAAAAACATGAGTATGCAGATAACAGAAAACAATTAGTTCAATGTAAAAATGGTAGAGCTATTATGAAAAACATATGGAGATTCTGCAAACAATTACAAATATAGCTACCATAAGATCTAGCAATACCAGTATTGCACAAATATCCAAAGGAAAGAAAATTAGTGTTTTGAAGAGATACCTGTAATCTCATGATTATTGCAGTGTTATTTACAATAGTCAAGATATGAGATCATCCTAACTGTCCATCAACAGATAAATGGGTAAAAAATATGTTGTATATGAATGGATCACATTTTTTTTAAAACATCTTCCCACTCGGTGCCTTTAAATGGGACATTTAGACCATTCACATTCAATGTTAACATTGTCATGTGAGGTTCTGATTGTATCATGTACTTAAGCGTGATTTTGTTATAGCAGATATTGTTCTTTTGTTTCCATGTTTAAAACTCCCTTAAGGATATTGAGTAAGGCTGATCTAGTGGTAATGCATTTTTTTTTTTGTAATTGTTTGTCTGAAAAAGACTTTATCCTTCACTTATGAAGCTTAGTTTGGCAGGATATGAAATTTTGGGTTGGATTTTTTTTTTTTTAACTTTCAGAGTGTGAAAATAGGACCCCAATCTCTTCTGGCTTGTAAGGTTTCTGTTGTAATGTCTGCTGTTACTCTGATGGGGTTCCCTTTTTTCAAAATATGAATTGTTCTCTAACAGCTTTTAAGATTTTGATTTTTTTGGTGTTGACATTGGACAGCCTGGTGACTATATGCCTTGGTGATGTTCATTTTGTATAGTATCTGACAGATATTCTCTGGATTTCCTACAGCTGGATGGCTAGCTTTCTAGTAAGATTAAAAGGTTATTGAATTCTCTCAATTATGTTTTCAAATGACCCATCTAACATGTAACAACACCCACTGATTAAAAGTAAAGTTTTGGAGAATAATTTATCACACAAATCAAAAACAAAAAGAGCAAAGGTCACTATTTGGATACTAAATGAAATAGAATTTAAACAGACAACAGTAAAAAGGGACTGTTTTTTGAACAGTAGTAAAATGAAGGGATTCATAATAATAAAGGAGTCAATTTAACAAGGAGACTTAGCTATCCTAAATATTGCCCCTACATTGGGCACTCAGGTTTATAAAACAAGTACTTCTAGACCTATAAAAAGATTGAGCTACAGAACAATAGTGGGAGGCTTCAACACCCTACTGACAGCATTAGACAGATTGTTGAGGCAGAAAACTAATAAATAAATACTGAATACAAATTTGCCACAACCAATTAGACCCAATAGACATCTATGAAACACTCCACCCATCAAGAAGAGAATATGCATTCTTTTCCTCTGTACATGGTAAACAGTCTAAGATTGACCACATGTTTAGCCATAAAACAAGTTGTAATAAATTCAAAGTATTCAAAATCATACCAATTATACTTTTGGATGCCAGTGAAATAACAATATGAGTCAATACCATTAAGATGTCTCAAAATCAAAGAATTACATGGAAATCAAACAAATTTCTCTTGAATGACTTGCTGGTTAGAAACAAATTTTAGGTAAAAATCAAAAACATTTTTAAAGTAAATAAAAATAGAGACAAAACATATTAAAATTTTTGAGATACAGCAAAAACAATGTTAAGAGTAAAATTTGTAGAGCTAGATATCTACATCAAGTTAGAAATATCTTAAATTAATGCTCTAACAGCACACTTGGAAGAACCAGATTAAACAAGAACAAAATAACTAAAATTAGAGCAAAAGTGAATGAAATTTAGACTCAAAAATCCATAAAAAGTGTCAATGAAACCAAAAGCTGGTTATTGAAAGGATAAACAAGATGAATAGACCACCATCGATATTAACAGAAAAAAGCGCTAAGACTAAAATAAACACAATCAGAAATGACAAAGTGGTATTATAACTGATTCTATAGACATACAAAATTCCTTAAAGACTATTAGGTATACCTCTATAAACACAAACTAGAAAATGTAGAGGATATAGACACATTCCTGGAAACACATAACTTCCAAAGACTGAACCAGGGAAAATCAAAACCCTAAAAAGATCAATATTGTGTTTCAAAGTTGAATCAGTAGTAAAATTATCAATCAATCAAAAAGAGGCCTGGACCAGGTGGATTCACAGCTGAATTCTACCAGAGGTACAAAGAAATGCTAGTACTTATCCTATGCAAACTATTTCAAAATGTTAAGGCACTCCTTCGTAATTCATTCTATGAGGCCAATGTAACTCTCATATCAAAATCTGGCAAAGTCACAATAAAACTACTGGTGAATATTCCTGATGAATATATACACAAAAAATGTAAACACAATACTAGCAAAAAGCATTCTGCAACATATCAAAAGTTAATTCATCTTGATCAAGTAGACTTTATTCCAGAGTTTCAGGGTTGTTTCAAAATATATAAATCAATAAATGTGATTTATTACATAAGCAGAATTAAAACAAAAACCATATGATCAGCTCAATAGACACAGGAAATGCTTTGATGAAATTCAAGATTCCTTCATGATAAAAATCATCAACGAACAAGTCACCAAAAAAAATTCTTCAATATAATAAGAGCCATCTATGATGATCCATTAGCCAACATAATACCTAACAGTCAAGAGCTGGAAGCATTCCCTTTAAGAACAAGAATGAAGTAAGGATGCCCACTATCACCATTCTTTTTCAACATGGTACTGGAAATCCTAGCTAGAACAATCACAAAATTAAAAAAATATATAAAAGGGCATCTAAATATAAATACATATATATATATATAAGTCAAAATATCTCTCCTGGTATATCATTTGACTTTACATGTAGAAAACTCTAAAGATTCCACAAAGGATTTTTAAAACTGATAAATTCATTCAGTAAATTTTCTAGATACAAAATCAACAAATATTAGTTGCATTTTTATACACTAATAACATTCAAGCTGTGATTCAAATCCAGAAGGAAATCCTCTTCACAACAGCCACAAAAAAGGAAATACCTAGGAATGCATCTAATCAAGGAGGTGAAAGATCTCTACAAGTAGAAGCACAAAATATTGCTGAAAGAAATCATCAATAACACAAACAAATGGAAACATATAATATGCTCAGGGATTGGAAGCATTAATATCATCAAAATGGTCATGATGCCCAAAGGAATCCACAGATTCAACTCTATCTCTGTCCAGCTACCAATGACATTTTTTACAGAAATAAGAAAAAAAATCTAAAATTCACATGGAGACAAAAAGGAGGCTGAATAGTCAAAACAATTTTAAGCAAAAAGAACAAAGCTGGAGACTACAAATAATCTGACTTCAAACTATACTCTAAGGCTATAGTAACTAAAACATAATGGTACTGATACAAAAACAGTCACATAGAATAAGAGAATAGGATAGACAATACAGAAATAAAGCCACATACCTACAACCAACTGATATTTGACAAAGATGACAAATGTAAGCAATGGGGAAGACTCTATTTAATAAAGGGTGCTGTGATAACTGGTTAGCCATATGCATAAGAAGAAAACTGAACCTCTATTTTTCCTCAATATGAATTAAAAACTTAAATCTAAGACCTAAAACTGTAAAAAATTCTAGAAGCAAACCTAGCAAATACCATTATGAATATCAGCCTTGGCAAATAATTTATGACAAAGTCCTCAAAAGCAATTGCAACAAAAATAAAAATTGAAAAGTGGGACCTAATGACACTAAAGAGTTTCTGCACAGCAAAAGAAACTACCAACAGAATAGAAAGATAACCTACAGAATGATAGAAGATATTCACAAACAACACATCTCACAAAGGTCTAATATCCAAAATCTATAAGGAACTTAAACTACTAGAAAACAAAACAAAACAAAAAACATAGCCTCATGAAAACTTAAGCAAAGGACATAAACTAGCACTTTCAATAGAAAACATACAAGCAGGTAACAAACGTTAAAAAAAATTCAACGTCACTAATTTATTAGAGAAATGTAAATCAAAGAGATAATGATATACCATCTCATGCCAGTCAGAATGGCTATTTATAAAAAGTTTTACAAAAAAGAAAGAAAGAAAATAAACAAACCAAAAACCTATGCTGATGATGCTGTAGAGAAAAGATAATACTTATTTACTTGATCAGAATGTTAATTTAGCCACTGTGGAAAGCAGCTTGCAGATTTCCCAACAAACTACCATTTGCCCCAGCAATCCCTTTTCTGGCTACATACCCAAAAGAAAATAAATTGTCCTAACAAAAAGACATATGCACATGAATGGCCATTGCAGCACCATTCACAATAGCAAACATATAAAATCAATCTAGGTTCTCATCCATGGTGGACTACATAAAGAAAATGTGGTAGAAATACACCATTAAATAATATGCAACCCTAAAAACGAACAAATTCATATATTTTATAACAATATGGGTGCAACTAGAAGCCAATATTCTAAGTGAATTAATGCAGAAACAGAAAATGAAATGCCACATTTTCTCACTTGTAAGTGTGAGCAAAACATTGACAATAGGTGGACATAACAATAGGTACAATAGACACTGGAGACTACAAAAGACAGAAGGGACAGCAAGGTCAAGGGTGAAAAAACTACCTATTTGGCAATATGCTCAATACCTGGTTGGTGGGATAATTCATAACCTGAACCTCAGCATCACACAAAATATACATATTTAAAACCTACATATACACACTCAATAGCTAAAAGTTAATATTTACAATATAGAAAATATACTATATAAATTCAATGAGATACTATTTAGTTGTAAAAATGAAAGTCTGTCATTTGTAAAAACATAGATCACTTTATTTTAAGTGAAATAAGCCAGGTATATTTACACTACACATTATTAGCCATATATGGAAGCTAAAAAATGACCTGACAGATGCAGAGATTATAATAGTGGTTATATAAGGCTGGAAGCAGAGAAGGGTTATAGAGGATAGGGGGAATTGGTTAGCCAATAAAAATTGGAGGAATACATTTTAGTGTTTTATAACACTTAGGATGATTACAGTTAATGATAATTTGTTGTGTATTTTCAATAGCTAGAAAATACCATTTTGAACATTCCCAACACATAAAAATAGTAAATTTCTGAGGTAATAGATATGATTACCCCGACTCAATCATTATACATTGCACACATGTATTAAAAATTATGCTGTGCCTCAAATAGGGACATATCATGTGTCACCTAAAATAATAATAAAACCTAAATAGATAAATAGATAAATACAACAACAACAAAAATAACAAAATAGTACATAACTTCAATTTGCCTTAATTTAGGCATGAACAGTATCTTTATCACAAAGAAGTAACTGTTATCTGACATTAAATGGCAAATAACTTATTTGCTATTTTTGTCTTGCTGTTTATAATCATCTCAATTTTCTCATGAATTTTTTTTTTATCTAATATTAGGGAATTGTGGTTAGTAGAATGTAAAAACCACATCGTCAGCTGTCATAATATTAGATTCAAAATAATCTGGTATATTTAGTTCTCAGGTATCTAACAATGTGATAAATACTGTAGAAGACACAGAGACACATATGTCAAGGTCCATGCTATCAATATGTCTTTATTTTCAATAGAGATATGCTCTTGAAGCTAAATGACAAGTTGTGTAGAGAATCTTTAAATTTATTTTTAAAATAGAGCACAGTGGCTTATGTGTGTAATCCAAGCACTTTGGGAGGCCGAGGTGGGTGGATCACTTGAGGTCAGGAGTTCGAGACTAGCCTTGCCTACATGCTGAAACCCAATCTCTACTAAGATGCAAAGATTAGCTGGACATGGTGGTGCACGCCTGTAATACCAGCTACTCCGGAGTCTGAGGCAGAAGAATCACTTGAACCAGGAAATCTGAGATTGTATTGAGCCAAGATCTTGCCACTGGGCTCCAGCCTGGAGGACAGAGCAAGAATCCATCGCAAAATAAAATATAAACATGTTTTTTAAACTACCTGAATAAATTGAGATATTTATATGTCTGAATGAAAAAAAATAATTTCATAGAGATGGTAATTGTCTGCTCTTTAGTGTCCTAAATTAATTGCAATTCCAATTTAAATCATAATAGAATTTACTAGGAAAATTGTTTCTAAACTTTACTTGAAAGTTTAATGTGCAAAATTAGACCAAACAAGTTTGAAGCAGAACAAAAAGTAAAGACATTTTCCTACCAGATATCCAGATATGTCATAAAGCTATAATCAATTTTTTAAAATGATATTTTCACATTTTTGGATAACAAGATTAATGGAACAAACTATAGAGTCCAGAAACATGAATATGTTCCTGTATATGTCCATGTATACAACTATAGCTATTATCAAACAGAGGTGGAACTAGAGACTGGTAGGGAAAAATGTTCTGTGCAGTATCAAATTTCGGAGTGATTGGCTATCTATATGAAATATAATAAAATTAATTTTTAGTTCACATATCCCACAAAAGTAAATACCATATTTACTAAAGATATCAGAGAAAAAGGTAAAACTTTAGCTTTTTTAATAAAAAGTATAACAATATACATATCAAGATAAAGAAGGAGGTTTCATGAGTAAGATACAATAAGCACGAACATCAAAGAATGTATTAATAAATTTGATTACATTATAACAAAATATCTGCATGGAAAAATGTTATTAACAGATTGAAAATGCATGCTGGAATCTAGAATAAAATATTTTCAAATCATAAAACTTAATTTATAGAAACCAATAAGTTAAAGAACATATATGAAAATAGACACATGATGAGTAGTTTATAAAAGAAGGAATCTTAATAAGCAGTAAATGTAAGAAAAGATCAACTTTACTATTCAGAAAGAGGCAAAGTAATATAACAATGAGATATTTTTCCAAACCCATAGAACTGACAACACTAAAAAAAATTAACAACACTAAAAGGATGGTAAATTGGTCAATAATTTTGGTGAAGAATTTGAAAAATATACCTAATAAACATGAAATTTACATAACCAAAAATTCACCAATACTACTCTATGTACATAAAAACATCTCTATTACATGTGTACAAAGAAAACATATACATGAGTACTTCTTGCAGCATTTTTTGCCACAATGGAAATTTGGGGAGAAACTAAAATAAAAATACGGTTTCAAATAATACAGTAAAATATGCTACAGCCTTGAAACAATTGAACTAGAACCACATGTATCAACATGAATAAATCTGAATAACAATACTGAATGAGAAAAAGAAGTTCACAACCATGTATGCAATATAATGTCATTGAAGTACATTACAAAACATAAAAACAAAACCAAATAACGTATGTGAATACATACACAAAAATATAAATAACATGGATAGATAGAATTCACATTAACTTCAAGATAACAGTTGCCCCTGAAGGATAAGCAAAAGGAAAGAATGGTGAAAAGTATGAGGGAACTTCAATTGTATTTTCAATGTTTTTTCCTTTAAAAATTGGAAGAAAATATAAGAAAGGAATAATATTTTCTAACATATTATAAAATGTTGAGGGCATCTCGGTGGGTGTTGGGTATATTAATCACTGCACTTTTCTTTATGCTTGAAAATATATATATTATATAATATATATAATTTTAAAAATACAAAGCACTTGAATTTTGCAGTCAGATAATGAGCTCAATTTAAGAGTTATTAGTTATGGGTGACATTATTTAAATCCATTGAGCCTCAATTTCTTTGTCAGTAAAATAGCAGTGATATCTATCTTGCAGGATATTGGTGATGAGAAAATAATATGAAGCATGTAAAGTGCCTAGCACAGAGCCAAATATCTAGTAGACATTCAAAAAATATTAATTACTTTTCTTTTGCATATTTACCAGTACTCTAATTTAGCCATAAGTAGTGCTATTAGATAGAGCCATGAAATGCCAATGAACTCAGTTAAAAAATTAAGCTTCCTACTAGTAATTACTACCTTATTTTCTAAGTGCTTACAAACCATCTGACTGATAATCCATTCTATAGTTTTGTCAGAGAGCAAAGTGTATCAACATTTTGTGACAACTATTACCAAAATACATTTTTTCCCCTTAAAACCTCAAGCCATTTGTCCATTGTCATTCTCCTGGTACTTTTTCCATCTTCAAGCTTCTATTGTCACCGTTTCCTTCATACATCTTTTCATTATTTATAAAAATCATATTCACATTCCTATACTATAAATTTATCATGCTGAAATTGGTCAGAAAAAATATGCCAAAAGTTCTTAAGGAATTTCAACAAAAAATTCAAAAAATGCTTTGAGCAAAAGCTCTATCTCAGGAACAACTTTATAATTTCCCCAACCTTCCCTTATGAGGAGAGCAAGTACTTATTGAACTGAATTAGTTGTGTACATTTTATAAGCTTACAACTTCATTTCTGTGCATGAATTTTCTAAACCCTGTTACATAATAATTGTTTTTTATTGTATTTGGGCTCTGGGTTACATGTGCACATCCTGCGTCTTGCAGGATTGATGCATAGGTACATACACGCCATGGTGGTTTGCTGTTTCCATCCTCCCCACCAGCATCGCCTACATCAGGCATTTCTCTCGGTGTTATCTCTCCCCATCCTCCCCACCCACCCCTCTGCTGTTCCCCCACCCCCACACCTAGCCCTGTGAGTGTTGTTCCCTTCCCTGTGCCCAAGTGTTCTCATTGTTCATCACCCGCCTATAAGTGAAAACATGCGGTGTTTGGGTTTCTGTTCTTGTGTCAGTTTGCTGAGAATGATGATTTCTAGGTTCATCAATGTCTCTAAAAAGGACATGAACTCATTGTTTTTTATGGCTGCATATTATTCCATATATGTGTATATATTCCATATATGGACTATAAACATATATGGAATATATAGTGTATATGTGCCACATTGTTTTTGGCTAGTCTATCATCGACGGGCATTTGGGTTGGTTCCAGGCCTTTTCTCTCACAGCACTGCAATGAACATACGTGTGCATGTGTCTTTATGATAGAACAATTTATAATCTTTTGGGTATATTTTTACAGCAAAGATTATGTCATTGTCCATTTCATTATCTGTGTCTGGCACACAGTAGGCATTCAGGTAATGTTTATATGCTCTGAATAATAAAATGAATGTCCAAGGTTCTTCTTCTCTTAACATAGTTGTTTATGTTTGTTTTTTTTTTTTCTCACTGTGTGCTCATGAATGAAATACTGATTGTTTAAAAATGTCATGCAAATATAACATAATCAGTAGTTTCATGGTAAGAAAAGAAAGCAATGTGTTAACTGATTTTGCCTCCCTTAGTACTTAAAACAATGCATGCATTTTATACTACATTTTAAATCTGTTTCCATCAAAAAATGGAAGTGATACTCAAGACATATTTGGTTTTGTGATAGTTTGAGATCTCTCCTGGATTTGTCTCCTTTCCAACCATCACCTGAGAACAGCCACCTCTGAATCAGAACTGACTTCAATTCCATTCTAGTTCATCCTAGTTGCTAACTGCTTGACTGTCTCCCATTTTCACTAGCTCTTGTCTTTTACCTTAAATGACTGAATTCATGCTTTCCAGAATTGGGCCCCTACACTTTTTAGAAACTTATTTGGACACTACCTCTGAGTCTTCCTGCTCTCAGTCATTTTGTACACACTTCCTTAGTCAACATAATTCCCAATGCTGGAGCTAATAGCTAATGGCTGCTCATTAATAAATCCATCTGAGGAATATCGTTCAGAAGAAGGATCTCATAAACTTCTAGAAGCAATTTTTTTGCTCTGTGGTTTATGGGCCCCACCTTCTACAGACTTCTTAGCTTTTCCAATGCCATTGCAATATCTCCTCTGTACGCAATTCAGCAGAACTTCAGAGTAACGATGTGTTACCAAGTAGTTATATGTAAAGGAGAAAAAGCTTTCTGAATGCCTCTCATCACATGCCTGATATTCATACTGAACATGCCATGGCAAATGAATGCCACCATTTGTAGCTTTCATTAGATTAAGGAGCCAGTCTAGTTGTGTGAAACACAATTTAATATCACCAAAGAAGGATCATGGAAAGATGCTGTTTCTTGACCTAGCTCTAAGAGCATATTTCATCAAATTTAAGAAACAAATTGCCCTATATCTTATAGTCTTGCAGTTAGCCAAGCTAATAAACCCTACACCCAACAGAGGCGTAATTAGTCCTCAAATATCATCTCCTCAGCAGCATTTGAGATAATCTATAATGACACACTTTCAAGTTATGACTGGATGATAAGTTGAAGCCAGTCAGAGAGGCCAGCCATGGCCGTATGATAAAAGACAATGGGCTAGCCTAGATTTGGCAGCTATACCTACATTATGACAGATCTGGCCATGTCTCACAAAAGTGATCCATATCTGTCATCTCTAATGGGTCTGTAAAAAGATGCCACACTGCTGTCACCTGTTTTATGTTTTATATCTATCTATTCTGAATCCTTAGCAGAAACCGAAAATATCTGTACCTCTGGTGGAACAGTAAGTAGTTGGATACTGCCTACAATTCATACCTTGGAGAATTTTGGGACATCAAATAATTTTGGAGATCAAATTTTATTGCAGTAGCACCCAACTTCAGCTCCACCAAAGAGATTGTATCCATAGAAACTTACAATATATACATAGATATAATAGGTAAACCCCCAATAGTAGGGTGCTGAGGCACCTAGAAGTTCCTGTCTATAGAACTTAATATTAGAGAGCCTTTAGAACTGTTGATGAATTACATCATTCATTGTTCATATCAGCCTTGTTCTTGAGATCATCCTATTTAGAAACCCATAACATTACTTCTTCATCACTAGTCACCAAGAAACTGAGCTTCCATTCCCACGACTACTATAGCCATGGCTGAGTTAAAAGGATTGAGAGATTTTTTTTTTTTCTCCCTAGCATATAGAACATGTATGGAACTAACAAGAAGTTTCATAGAAAGAGTTATCACCCAGGCTTGTGACTTTCCTTTAGAACTGGTGACCAAGGTCAATTAATAAGGTATATACCCCATCAGGATCACAAGCTCAATTTTCCTGGGAATTATTTCTCGAAATATTTACCAAAAAATTGACAATGAGGATTCATTAGGCCTTCAATCTCTTCTACTGGGAACCAATGCTCACCCTTGTATAGAAAATGGATGCCTCTACATATGAGTGAGAACACGCAGCATTTGCCTTTCTGTGCCTGGCTTATTTCACTTAACATAATAACATTCAGGCTAATGAATGTTACTGCAAATGACAGAATTTCATTTTTTTTTTTTTTGGCTAAATAGTATTCCATCGTGTATATACTTACCACGTTTCCTTTATCATTCAACTGATGATGGACAATTAGGTTGATTCTGCATCTCACCTGTTGTGAATAGTGCTGTAATAAACATGGCAATACAAATATTTCTTTGATATACTGATTTCCTTTCTTTTGGATATATACCCAGTAGTGGGATTGTTGGATCATGTGATAGTTCTAGTTTTAGTTTTTTGAGGAATTTCCACACTGTTCTCCATAATGGCTGTACTAGTTTATATTCCCACCAATTATGTATAAGTTCCTTTTTCTTCTAAATCCTTCCCAGCATTTAATTTCATAGAAGTAGAGAGAAGAATAGTGGTTACTAAAGGCTGGGGAGAGTACAGGAAAGACAGGGCTTAGGAGAAACTGGCTAATGGATACAAAATTACGACAGATAGGATCAATAAATTCTAGTGTTTCATAACTTTGTAAGGTGACTATAGTTAGTTATTTATTTTTTTAGTTGTTTTATGTTTTCATATAGCTAGAAGCCAGGCACTGTGGCTCATGCCTATAATACCAGCACTTTGGAAGGCTATGATGGGAGGATTGCTTGAGGCAGGGAGTTTAAAACCAGCCTGGACAACATAGAAAGAGCCCATCTCTATGAATAATAATAATAATCAGTAATTGCAGGACATTACGGCACACATATCTAGTCCTAGCTACTCGGGAGGCTGAGACAGGAGAATTGTTGGTCGAGACCAGTATTTCTAGGCTACAGTGACATATGATCATGCCACTGCACTTCAGCTTGGGTGAGAGTGACCTGTCAAAAAAAATAAATAAAATAAAGAAGATTTTGAGAACACATGGACACAGGGAGGGGAGCACTACACACTGGGGTCATTTGGGGGGAAATAGGGGAGGGACGGTGGGGGGTGGGGAGCTGGGGAGAGATAGCAAGGGGAGAAATGCCAGATATAGGTGATGGGGAGGAAGGCAGCAAATTACACTGCCACGTGTGTACCTATGCAACAATTTTGCATGTTCTTCACATGTACCCCAAAACCTAAAATGCAATAAAATAAATAAATGGGGGAAAAATAAATAAATAAATAAATAAATAAGAAGATTTTGAAGTCCTAACACATTTGTGACATGAAGGATTTGCAGAGTATCCTGATTTAATCATTATACTTTGTGTACATGTATCAAAATATCACACGGTATTCCATACATCTGTACAATTATCATATGCCAATTAAAAATTAAATGGAAAGGATGAGCTAAACAATATTCAGAGCACTGTATTTCAATTTAGGAATTATATTGGACTGCTTTTTCACTCTCCCTTGGCCCTGAATTATTGGTACTTCCCAAATTTATGCATACTTTTTCAAAGTATAGCATAACTATTCTAAGTAATTTAATCCATAGTAAATAAATTTCAAATAAGTACTGAGGCAAATAGTCCGGGTTTACCGAATTTATATATATCCATTCACTGATGTCAGTGCTTGACTCTCAAACAGTGTTTAATTAGCACTCAATATGAATTGTATTAGCCATGGTGAAAAACCACAAGGGAAGGAGAAAACACAGCCCTTACACACAACAGCTTTTCATTATAATTACAATTATTTATACTTTCTGATTTTGCTACAAGTAATATATATTGTAATTGAAATAGTCTCTATTAATCATTTCTCTCTCTTACCTGTTTCACTTCCTTTCCCTCCTCTTCTCTCCTCTGTTCTCTCCTTTCTCTCTCTCTTTTCTTTCCTTTTTTCTTTCATTCTCCTTCTCTTTCTCCCCTTCTTTCTCTCTAATTATCCCTTTCTCTCTGCCTCCATTCTTTTCCTGTTTATTTTTAATCTCTTTTGATTCTATCAGTCTCACTCTATTTTTTACTTGCCTTTCTTGGTCTGTGTGTTTCTTTGTTTCTCTGTTTTAACCTTCTTTTCTTTAACTTCCTCTCTCACTCTCCTTCTTCCTTATTTGTCTATATATATTGTTCTCCAAACGTATATCCCTATTTCTCCTTTACTCACTCTCTCTCTTTCTCTCAATCTCTGCCTCTCTTCTCTTCTAAATCTTTTCCTATATGTGTCTTTTTCCCTACTGCCCTCCTACCTCCTGTCTCCTTCTACTTTTGTTGCACCACTGGTGTCCCTTTGTATTTCCTATTTTGTTTGTTTTTTCTCTTTCTTTTTTTTTGGCTGTAATTTCTTATTATTTAATTTCTCTGTAGAGTTTCCACAGAATACATTAAATTTATTTTTAGTTTAGAGAAATGTGAGTTTTTACACATGTGTAGATACATATAACCACTGACACAGACAGGATACTGAACAGTTACATGACCTCAACACATTCTCATTTTTTGCCTTTATACTTATTCTATCATTCTATGTGGGGTGCGTGTGTGTGTGTGTGTGTGTGTGTGTGTGCCTGTAAAATAGATTTTAAAGTCATGATTTGTTTTAAGGTAATTTTAGAAAAGATTTACCTCTAAAGTCAAATTTTGTTTTATATGAATATCTGTTTGTTCTAACTCCAATGATGAAAAGACTGTATTTTATTAATTGAACTACCTTTGTATCTTTGTCAAAAATCAATTAGATTGATTAATTATATTTGCATGGATCAATCCAAATTAAATTATTTTGATGGATTAATTTCTAGACTTTTAATCTGTTCAATTGGCCAGTGTGTCTGCCACTTCACCAATAGCACATAGTATTGATACGTGTTATTTTATAAAAAAGTCTTAAAATAAAATAATGAGTGACCTCCAATTCTATTCTTTTTTCAGCACTATTGTAATTATTCTAATTTCCTTGCCTTTATATATAGTAATTTTAAAACTAAGCTAATTTTTATGTAAACAAAATTTCTGTTTTAACTAAGATTGTAATTACATTATATTTATAGATCAATTTGGGGAAACTTAACATACTAACTATATTGACTTGTCCAATCCATGAGCACAGTTTATCTGCTTGTTTATTTACAAATTATTAATTTTTTCATCAGTATTGCAGAGTTTGCAGCATACAGAAAATGCACGTTTTGTTATATTTATACCTAAATATGTCTTTGTGTTTGTTCTACTGCTATTATAATGGTTCTTATTTTTAATTTGCTAAAGTAATAAAACATAAGTATATATATATATATTTTTTTAAATATTAACCTTTTAATTATTGATGTTCATTTTTGATTGTGGTACATGTAAAATTAGTCATATTAACCATTTTGAGTGTAGAATTTAGTGACATTAAATCTATTTACAATGTAAACCACTGTTATTTCTAAAGCCTTTCATCATTCCAAGTGGAAATGCTATAATTGTTAAGCAATAACTCCCCATTTGCCATTTCTTCAGTCCCAATAATCTCTTATCTTTCTGTCTGTACAAAATTTCCTATTTTAGATATTTTATATAAACAGAATCATACAATATTTTCCCCATTGCATGTGATTTATTTCACTTAGCATGATGTTTTCAAGTTTCACCAATATTTTATTTTTATTTTTTTTTATTTTATTTTTTATTTATTTATTTTTTTTCCCCATTTATTTATTTTATTGCATTTTAGGTTTTGGGGTACATGTGAAGAACATGCAAAATTGTTGCATAGGAACACACCTGGCAGTGTGATCTGCTGCCTTCCTCCCCATCACCTACATCTGGCATTTCTCCCCCTGCTATCCCTCCCCAGCTTCCCACCCCCCACCGTCCCTCCCCTATTTCCCCCCAACTGACCCCAGTGTGTAGTGCTCCCCTCCCTGTGTCCATGTGTTCTCATTGTTCAACACCCGCCTATCAGTTAGAACATGCGGTGTTTGATCTTCTGCTCTTCTGTCAGTTTGCTGAGAATGATGGTTTCCAGGTTCATCCATGTCCCTACAAAGGACACAAATTCATCGTTTTTGATGGCTGCATAATATTCCATGGTGTATATGTGCCACATTTTCCCTATCCAGTCTATCGTCGATGGGCATTTGGGTTGGTTCCAGGTCTTTGCTATTGTAAACAGTGCTGCAATGAACATTCGTGTGCACGTGTCCTTATAGTAGAACGATTTGTAATCCTTTGGATATATACCCAGTAATGGGATTGCTGGGTCAAATGGAATTTCTATTTCTAGGTCCTTGAGGAATCGCCACACTGTCTTCCACAATGGTTGAACTAATTTACGCTCCCACCAACAGTGTAAAAGTGTTCCTATTTCTCCACATCCTCTCCAGCATCTGTTGTCTCCAGATTTTTTGATGATCGCCATTCTAACTGGTGTGAGATGGTATCTCAATGTAGTTTTGATTTGCGTTTCTCTGATGACCAGTGATGATGAGCATTCTTTCATGTTTGTTGGCCTCACGTATGTCTTCTTTTGTAAAGTGTCTGACAAAGGGCTGATATCCAAAATTTACAAAGAACTAAAACAGATTTACAAGAAAAAAACTAACATAAGTATATTTTAGTTTTTGTTTTTGCTTTTCTGTAGAGGTAGGCCCTTGCTATCTTGCCCAGGCGGTTCTCAAACTCCTGGCTTGAGGCAATCCTCCCACCATTGCCTACCAAAGCTCTGGAATTAAAGGCATAAACCAGGCTTCATAAGGGATTTTTACAGGTTTGTCTTATAACTTCTGACCTTAGTAAACTCACATATTAGTTATAAGAAAGTTTCTATATTCCTTGGAATTTTCCATGTAGACAATTTTGTAGATCAAATGTGATCTGCAAATATAGATAGTTTTATATAATTCTTTCTAACCTGTATGTCTTTTATTTCTTTTCCTTGCTTTGTTACACTTGCTAGGAATTCTAAGACAATGTTTAATAGTTGTGTGACAATGGACATTCTTACGTTGCTCCAAATTTTAGGGATATAACACTTAGTCTTTAAGTAAAAAGTGCTGTTAGCTACAGGTTTTTGTAAAAGCCTTATCAGATTGAGAAATTTTCTTATATTACTAGTTAATTGAAAGTTTTTGTCTGGAATAGTTTTTGACTATCATCAAATGATTTTTCTACATGAATCAATATCATCATTTAACCATTGTTACAACAAACAAACAAAACCACCTGTAACTTGTTCCCTAAAAGGGTCAAATTTATATGAGAGGAATTTTAATTATACAGTACTAGCATAGTAACTAGAGACTTGTTTCCCAAAAGGGTGAAATTTATATGAGAGGAATTTTAATGGTCGAATAGTAGCATAGTAACTAGAAACTCTGGATGGCTGTGCCAGGTTAAATAAATTGAATGAGGCTCTGTATAAAGGCCTGAGGGGACAGGAAGGAAAGCTAAGGCCAGAAAATTAGACTGTGATTGACTCAATGTGAGCCCCTCTTCATCCACTATCACAAAATCTACCAAAGAAAAAATTGAAGCGTTATTCCAGAAATCATCCTCTTTTCTGACCATTTACAAATTTTGATAATTTTCTTTTCTTGAGCCCCATGATATTGTATGTTCCTGGTTATCTTTCTGATTGATACTTCTTTGCCTTTTTCATTTAATATTTGATAAACAGAAGTATATAAATTATTCAGCAAATTTTTTTTTTCTAATGCTTGAAACACTAATTTATCACATGGAACCTTTTCTAGAGGACTTGACTGATATATTAAGATAGTAATTTGACAACAGAGAAACAGCAAATAATCTTCCAGTGGTTTTTCATTATCAACATTTGATAAAGGTCAAAAGCATAACTGTAAACGATAGCTCATTGAGGGCTATTCTTAACAGAAGTTAGGAAAATGAAATTCATGTAAGTAACTTTCTGCTGATCAAGTCAGAGTAACTGAGAGGATAACACATGCTATTCTTTGAATGCCTTCCTAATGTGTAATATCTCACAGCCCAGAAATTGATTACTATGAATGCATACTATTAAGCAGTGTGATTTGAGGGATTTTGGAAAGCAAGCCTTTGGATGAATCTATTCACTGTCTCACTGGTCAGCAGTGTGATAAATGTGATAAGGAACAAAGAAGTTTTAAAGTTATGGTGTAAAATATATGCTGCCAAGAAGTTATTTCTCTTTACTCAGAAATAAAAACCTGTGACTTTTTACCCAAAAGGGTGAAATTTATATGAGAAAAAAATTAATGATAGGCAGCAAGCAAGGTCCTCATTAATTATTTGTGAGAAAAGAGGAAAAGAAGTGTGGAAAAGGGAATCTTGCAAAAGGGGAAGTGGACACCAAAGGCAAATTTTAGAAATGACATGTTTCCCATAGATCCAGCCTTATAAAAGAAGAGAGGTATTTATTTTGTTTTATTTTTCTGCAGTTTGTATTTTTTTCCCTTTCACTACATTCTCCTTGTTTTACATGTCTTTTCTCAAAAAGCAGGTCAAGGATTTACTTATTGCCAAGTAGTTGGAATAAGGGTATATTTTATAGTTTCTCTATAATTTATAACTTATTGCTGGTGCTTTTTAAATGTTAAAGAATATAATCATAATAATTCAGTGCTACTGAAACCTAATGTTTAGAGAGTTAAATGAGAAAGTTGTGGATTACCTAAGTAATCTTGAGTAAATTAGAAAAAAAACAAAACTATACTGTAATAAAACAAGACCTGCTTTTAACTTTTGAGTACTCTGATATTGTACTGACTTACATATCATTGTACATGCTAAAATTTCCATGTTTATGTTCCTTTGGTAATAAGCCCGTTTATTTATTTATTTATTTATTTTAAATGAAAGTCATTGTCTACTCGCCTGAAGTATCTGCACAAAAAGGACCTGAGGCAGCTGTGTTTCTCTTATGTTATGTATATAGCATAATGGTTAAGAGAATTAGGTGTAGAGGCAGCCTGTATGGTTCAAGAACTGGATCTACCCTCTAATAGCTGTAAATGTGGGGGTCAGTTATACACATTTCCTATGCCTTCATTTCCTCATCTACAAAATGTGGCTATGATATCATCTATCTCACATGTCACAGAAAACAATGTCATGTGATGTCACATGTAGAATAAATGTTAAATGACTAATAAATCTGCTGATTCTAGTGGTCTAGTAAGGTAACAAAGATAGCTGGCAACATGTTGTTTACAACATTATTTAAAAAAAAAAAAACTAACTTTTGCTATTTGCTGGTTCAACCTCTAATCAGGCAGTATGGTTTGTTTCTGAGTTGTTCTATAATAGCCATTTCATGAAAACTTTCCAAAAATAATCCCTACTAAATTATGCATTTCATAGATAAACTTACTCTGGTGAGACCAAATAAAACATTAGCATTTATATACATATGCTCTGTTCATTTTTATTCATTCATTAAACATTGGCTAGAACTGATCATGCATTTTTATAGGCTCTTGAGACATAGTAATTACTAAGCTATAGTTTATGAACTAAAGTCATTCATAGTTTAGTAAGAAACAAATAAAAATTCATAACTATAATTTACCAAGTTCTTATGATGTGTTTGGCTCACAGATGAAGTTACTTGATCAGGCAGGATCTTAAAACTAGTGTAAAAATTTAGGGGAAGTGATAAATTTGTCATTTGAACATCAACTATCTGATCTCTAAAGACCATACACTTAAGTGTTAATACTATATTGTTTCTATAACACATAAAGTTGGGTGTTGGACAACATGGAGGTTAGGAGCACCAACCCACTGCACAATTGAAAGTCCATGTATAAATTTTGACACCCCAAAAGTAATAGCTAGCCCAGCTTGTGTCCCATCTCCACTGCTCCATGTTCTTCGCTACAGTGTCCTTCATACAAAAGTGAACAGCAAAACCCTGAATGCTTTACCTTCATGTCCCATAAGTGCAGCTGCCTGAAGCAGAAGATGTCAGTTGTTCTCCCAATTGAACCACTCCTTCACCACCGCTCATAACCAGGAGGCCCTACGTGGCCCTGCTGCAGCCTCTGTCTGTCATTCAGTCACCTGCAGGTGGACACACTGGGATTCATTACGGAAACAACCTAACCCATGGAAAATGGAAATGAACAAGATAGGAAAACTGCCCACCAGAGGGACATGAAGCCAGGGGAGGCCATGGGTCGGGTTGTTCTCTTCTTCCTTACTACAAGGAAACAGTGAGTGATTGACAGTCCCCAGGGACTCATGCTTCTATCATGGAGCTTTGCATATCTGGGGTTCAGGAGCTCCTCTGTGAGCCTTCCCCACCAGAACTCCAGACTGATGTGGAAAGCTACATGGGGTCTGGAAAGAGCTGCTGCTCAGACTCATGTGCAGTCCTGAGAGCCTTGGATCCCTGGGCATCCCAACACCAGTATGTGCAGCTTCAGCAACAGGGGAGGCCAGGATCCCTCATGTGCCTCTAGAAAATGGACAGAATCCACAAGCCTCAGCAGCAACACACTTCGGGCCTCAACTTCATCTCAGCTCACAGGATAAGTCTCACCTGGAATGCTAACGAGGCAACCCCAGCCCCATCTAACTTCTCAGGCTGGGATCAGCTTGGCAATGGCCTGGGACATAGCTTCCAGAGGGAAAGGCAGACTACCATTTTTGCTGCTCTACAGCCTTCATTCTTATTGTCCTCAGGTTCCGGAGGGTACACCATAATCACCCAATGTAACTCTCCAGTCGCCTTACAGAAAAGCAGCCAGACTATTTTCCACATGGTTCCCTGCCATGCTACTCGTCTCTAGGCAGGGCCTTTTGACCTGGAACTTCAGCCATTCCCAACCTGGGCTGTTGGGCTAGGAGCAGCTGTGCAATTTCCTGGGACCAAGCTCTCAAGATTGATCAGACAGTCTGCTATTTTGGCTGTTCCACAGCCCTTTCTCCTGTTGCCCTCAGCCTCAGGAGGGACTACAGTGGTAGGGGACTGACTCAGACTTCCACTCTGATGGACCCCTCACTATTCCCTGCCACTGGCCACCCCCTCCCTGTGCAGAGCAGCAGCCTTACAGAAAAGTTGACAGATTATTTTCCACACAGTTACCCACCTCTGCTACTCTTCAATGGCAAATACTTCCTGACCTGGGCTCCCAACCCAATCACCCTGCCCCCACCTGAACACTTTACTTGGTGGCAACTCTGTATTGCTCTGAGTAGGAAATCCCAGAGACAACATACAGCCCCTCTACCATTGCAGCTTCAGTGTTACCACCTTTAATGTCCTTGGGCTGGGAAGGAACAAAGGGCCTGTTCACTATGCTGGAAACTCCAGCACACTGCAGTCAACATGTGAAGAGGAACCCGGCGTTTCTACCCTGTGAGCCTCTGCCTTCTACTCTCCACTAGACAAGGCCCCTGGCTCAGCACCATAGAATAGCTGTCCCACACATACTGAGCATTTCTACTGCTTGTGGTTCTGCATTTCCCTGCGGGAGGGGCTCCCAGAGGTAAACAAGAGCCCCTCTGCGACTGCCAAGGCAGTGATTCTGCCCTTGCTGACCTCAGACTGGAAGGGAAACAGAGCCTGAGGACTTTACTCATGCTTGCAGCATTACACCTTCACTATACCAAAGGGTGAGGGGCTCCACTTCTCCCGGTGAGCCGCCAACCCTCATTCTTCACCAGGCAAGGCCCTCATCTTGAGACTTCAGAAAAGCTGCCCCATCCCAGACTGAGGTGCTTCCAGAGGCAACTAACAATGCCCTTGCCACTGCCATAACAGCAACAGCTGTTCTGCACCTGCTCACCTTGGACTAGAGGAGAAACAAAGAGCCTGAGGGCTTTACTTGCACTCCCAGCATGACACAGTTACCATAAGGAGAGGATCCCATTTTGTCCTCTTGGTAAACTCTAGACTCCCTGCTCTTCAACAAGCAGGGTACTTGTCTTAGGCCAGCAAAACAGTTGCTCCAACCCTGGCAGAAAATTCCCAGTAGGAGTGGCCCCATGTTTCTCTGAGGTGGAGCTTCCATAGACAACTGAAAGCCCCACTGCCACTGTCACTGTCATTGCAATGGTACTGCCCTTGCTGCTCTTGGACTGGGGAACAACAAAGATCCTGAGTGTTTTAACCACACCTCCAGCAAGTGCAGCTGCCCTAAGCAGAAGACACCAGTTGGTCTCCCTAGCGAGCCGCCCCTCTCCCACTGCTCATCCCCGGGCCGTGCCCTCTTCCCAGATAGGGCCCAAAATGTAGTGGCCCCTTCCAAGTCAATTGCACTGATTGGTAGTGGCTCTGCATTTCTATGGGTTGGAGCCCCACGAAACAAATGAAAGATCCTCTGCCATTGCCACTTTCAAGTTTTCTGCTCCTACTGCCTCCAAACTGGGGAAAGAACTTTGAGATTTCTCCAGGGTTGCAGTGTACAGCCTGGGAATGTCAAGCCAAGGGCTGCAGCCAACACTCACGTGAGAGAGAAGCCCAAACCTTTAGAGCATTTAGAGAGAGAATGGCTGCAAATGTGAGGAAATACAAAGGAACCATGTGGCTAAGCAAGAGCCTATATACCAGTGATTATGCTTGAGTAATACCTACAGGGCTGCAGCCCAAACTTCAACATGAAAAATAATTTGCTAATATAAACCCCTGCGATAGCAAGGGCAAAGGCTCTGCTACACATAAAGACCCTGGATAAAGCTTCAGCCCTCTGAATACATCCAAAAATAAGTCAACTGACTGTACTCAAATTATACCACAGCTAATGGAACATCAGCTCACACAGATGAGAATGAAGCAGCACAAGAACTCTGGAAACTCAAAAACCCAGAATGTCTTCTTTGCTCTAAATTATTACACTAGCTCCCCAGCAAAGGTTATTTACTAGCCTGAAATGGCTAAAATGAAAAAAAAAAAAAAAAAAAAAAAAAGGAATTCAGAATATGGATAGGAATGAAGATCACTGAGATTAAGGAGAAAGTCAAAACCCAATCCGAGAAACCTAAGGATTACAATAACAGAATAAAGGAGGCGATAGACAAAATAGCCACTAGAGGAAAGAACCAAACTCCTCTGGTAGAGCTGAATAACACACTATTAGAATTTTACAGTGCAATGGTAAGTAGTAACAGCAGAGTAGATCAAGCTGAAAAAAAAATCTCAGAGCTTGAAGAGGGGTTCTCTGAACTAATTCCGCCAAAACTAAAAACAAAAGAATAAAAATGAATGAGCAAAACCTTGGAGAAATATGAGAATATTTAAAGAGACAAAACCTATGACACATTGGTGTCCCCAAAAGAGAATGGGAGAAACAAGCAACTTGGAAAACATTTCAAAATATTATAAATGAAAATTTTCTGAACCTTGCTAGAGTCACCAACATTCATATTCAGGAAATCCAGAGAACCCCAGTGAAGTACTACACAAGAAGACCATCCTCAAGATACATATTCATCAGGATCTCCAAGGTCGAAATGAAAGAAAAAAATATTGAAGGCAGCTAGAGAGAAGGGGCAGGTCACCTAAAAAGGGAGCCCACATCAGTGGACATTTCAGCAGAAAACCTTCAAACCAGACGAGAGATTGGGGACCCATGTTAATCATTCTTAAGAAAAATAAACCATTTAAGAGTTTCATACCCAGCCAAACTAAGATTCATAAGTGACAGAGAAATAATATCCTTTTCAGATAAACAAATACTAAGGGAATTCATTATTATCAAACCTGCCTTATGGGAGATCTTTAAGGGAGTGCTAAATATATAGAAAGAGAAGACTGCCACCAGCCACTACAAAAAGACACAAGTACACACATCATTGACACTATAAAGCAACCACACAAAAAAGCCTGCATAATAATCAACTAACAACACAACAACAGGATTAAATCTACATAGTTAAATATTAACATTGAATGTAAATGGCCTAAATGTCCAAACCAAAGGCACAAACTGGAAAGGTGGATAAAAAAGGAAGACCCACTCTCTATGTTGTTTTCAAGAGACCCATCTCACATTCAATGACACCCATAGGTTCAACATAAAGGGATGGAGAAAAAAACGACCAAGCAAATGGAAAACAGACAAAAAGCAGGGGTTGGTATCCTAATTCCAGACAATACAAACTTTAAAGCAGCAAAGCTCATAAAAGATGAAGATGAGCATTACACAGTAGTAAAAGATTCACTTCAACTAAAAGACCTAACTCTCCTAAATATAGATGCACCCAACACAGGCACAAACAGGTTAATAAAACAAGTTCTCAGAGACCTATGAAGAAATTTAGATTTTTACCCAAAAATAACAGGAGATTTTAACAATGCACTGACAATATTAGACAAGATGATTAAGCCAGTAAGCTAACAAAGGCATTCAGGATCTGAACTCAACACTTGGCAAAATCGACCTAATAGACATCTACAGAACTCTTCACCAAAACTCAATGGAATGTACATTCTTTTCATCACTGCATGACACATACTCTAATATCAACTATGCAATCAGACATAAAAAATCCAGAGCAAATTCAAAGAAGCTGAAATCATACCAATCACCCTCTTGGACCACAACATAATAAAAACAAAAATTACTACTAAGAAAATCGCTCAAATCCATGCAATTACATGAAAAGTAAAGAAACTGCTCCTGAATAACCATTGGGTAAAAAAATGAAATTAATATTTTTTGAAACTAATAATATCAAAGATACAATATGCCAGAATCTCTGAAACACAGCTGAAGCTGTGTTAAGAGGAAAGTTCATAGCACTAAAATGCCCAGATAAAAAAGTTAGAAAGATCTCAAATTAACAACTTAACATCACTTCCAGAGTAACTAGAGAAACATGAGCAAGCAAATTCCAATGTTAGCAGAAGACAAGAAATATCCAAAATCAGCTGATCTGAAAATAAAATTGAGATGAGAAAACCCTAAGATTAATCAACAAATATGTCGGTTTTTTAAAGAATAAATAAAATGGATAAACAGCTAGCTAGATAAATAAAGAAGAAAACAGAGCAGATACAAATAAATAAACAAAATCAGAAATAAGGGGACATTATCACTGACTGAACAAAATTAAAAAAATAAAAATAAAAACCCAGAGACTACTACAAACACCTATATGCACACAAGAAAGAAAACTTAGAAGAAATACGTAAATTTCAGGAAACATACAACCTCCAAAGATTGAAAGGAATATATTAAATCCCTGAATGAAACAATAATGAATTTTGAAATTGAATCAGTAATAAAAAGCCTACTAACCAGAAAAAGCCCAGGATTAGAAGGATTTACAGCCAAATTCTACCAGATATATACATAAGAGCTGGTACTATTTCTACTAAAACTATTCCAAAAAATTTAGGAGTATGTACTCCTCCTAAACCATTCTTTGAGGCAAGCAGCATCCTAATAACAAAACCTGGCAGAGATACAACAAAAAATAAAATTTAATGCTAATATTTTTGACAAACATAGATGCAGAAAGTATCAACAAATGGTAACAAACTAAATTCAGCAGCACATCAAAAAGAAAATCCACCATGATCAAGTGGGCTTTATCACTAGAATGCAAGGTTGGTTCAATATATGCAAATAAATAAATGTGATTTACCACATAAACAAAACTAAAAACAAAAAAACATAGAATTACCTTGATGCAGAAAAGGCTTTTGATAAAATTTATCATTTCTTTTTGTTAAAAGCCCTTAACAAACTAGACTTTGAAAGAACATACCACAAAATAATGAGTGAATGAGAGTCATCTAGGACAAACCCACAGCCAACATGATACTGAATGAGCAAAGCCTAGAAATATTCCCTTTGAAAGCTGGCACAAGAGAAGGATGCTGTCTCTCACCATTCTTATTTAACATAGTACTGGAAATCTTGTCCAAAGCAACCAGGCAAGAGAAATCAAAGGCAGTTAAAAAGGGAAAAGATGAGATCAAACTATCTCTGTTTGTAGACAATGTGATTCTATATTTAAAAGAACTCAACTGTGTCTTCCAAGAAGCTTCTTTATCTGATAAACAACTGCAATAAAGTTTCAGGATACAAAAATCAATGTACAAAAAAATAGTAGCATTCCTACACACCAACAACATCCAAGCTGAGAGCCAAATCAAGAGCCCAATTCTATTTACAATAATAACAAAAATAATAAAATACCTAGGAATGAAGCTAACAAGGGAAGTGAAAGGTGTTTACAATGAAAATTACAAAACATTGCTTTTTAAATTTTTTTTATTTTAGACATTTTTATTTTTCCAAATTTGTTATTTATCAGGAGTGACTGAAATAAAAAATATAATTGAGTCCCATCATCATCATCATCATGGAAATGGCTTTAAGAGAAAACTGGTCAGATGAATATTATTGCTTCCCATTTTCAACCAGCAAATAATTGCCACAGATAAATTGACAGCCAGGAGTCTGCTGAGAATGCTCAAGATACATTATATGATACAGCATGACTGTTCACAGGGGGAAAATTCCCAGGTAATAACTTATGTGTATTTCTTGATTTTATCATACAAGACAAGTACAAAAACACCACCCATGCCTCTGAGAACATTGGACCATGCACCCTTGAAGAAAGCTTTCCCTCCTTCATCACTAGCAATCTTCCTCCAGCAGTCAAGTGTGCCTGTGTACATGATGTCAGTTCCTTTGAGCCCCGACTGCATCATCATGCAGCGACGAACAGTGTCAAATGGATAGGAAGTCAACCCAGCAACAGCAGTGACAGTCTGTGTGATCATCCAGCTGATAACAATGTGAATGTTCTTGGGATCTGGAAGCATTCCTTTTGCGGTGTCATAGATACGGAAGTACGCAGCTTGGTAGATGATAATACCCTGCACAGACACGTTAAAGCCTTGCTACAGGCCCTTAATCCCATCAGATTTGTAGATCTTAACAAGGTGGTCACCAAGGCCTTGGAATTCCCTTTCAGCTCCAGCTTTACCCACATCTGCTGCTAGATGGGTACGGGCAAAATCAAGAGGGTACATAAAACACAAGGATGTGGCCCTAGCAGCACCGCCTGATGCCAGATTCCCTGCAAAGTAGCGCCAAAACTGGGTCCTCTTGTCCACACCACCCAAGAAGATCTGCTTGTATTTATCTTTGAAGGTGAAGTTAAGAGCCTGGGTGGGGAGGTATCTGATGACATTGGCCAGGTTACCACGCCGGAAGGACAGGACTCCCTGCTTTTTGGGAATACGGACCACACAGTCTATAAAGCCCTTGTATTGCTTATCTGTGGTGATCTGCTTACTGGCATGCGTACCTGCAGCAGCAGCTAGACCCGCTCGATGGGCACTACCGCTGTCTTGGAGGTGGCTGCGGCCACTCCACCTACCAGGGAGTCCTTGGCGAAGGACATAGTGGCATCTGTCATGTTGAAAGGAAAGAGGAGGCAGGCTGCTACAGGATGGGACTGGGCCGGGAATCAGCTTTGACTCCGGGGCTGCGAGGAAAACATTGCTTAAAAAATCATGGATGACAGGCCAGGCATGGTTGCCTATGCCTGTAATCCCAGCAATTTTGGAGGCCAAGGTGGGTGGATCATCTGAGGCCAGGAGTTTGAGACCAGCCTGGCCAACATGGCAAAACCCCATCTCTACTAAAAAGATGGAAAATTAGCTGGGCATGGTGGTGGGCACCTGTCAGCACTTGGGAGGTTGAGGCAGCATTTCTTGAGCCAGGGAGGCAGAAGCTGCAGTGAGCTAATATTCCACTACTGTACTCCAGTCTAGTTAACAAGAGTGAAACTCCGTCTCAAAAAAACAAAACAAAACAAAACAAAACAAAACAAAACAAAACAAAAAAAACCACAGATGACAAAAACAAATGAAAAGCATTCCATGCTCATAGAAAGAATCAATATTGTAAAATGCCCATATCGCCAAAAACAATTTACAGATTCAGTGGTATTTCTATCAAACCACCAATGATATTTTTCACAGAAATATAAAAATGTATTTTAAAATTTATGTGAAACCACAAAAGAGCTCTAATAATGAAGGCAATCCTAAGCAAGAAGAACAATGATGGATGTATCACATTATCCAGCTTCATACTATACTACAAGGCTACAGTAATCAAAGCAGGATGATACTGGTAATAAAAGCCAAGTAGACAAATGAAACAGAATAGGGAGGATAGAAACAATACTTCTTACCTTTGACAACCATCTTATCTTTGACAAAGCCCATCAAAATAAGAAATGGGATAAAGACTCCTCTTTCAATAAATGAACTGGCCAGCTCTATGCAGAAGATTGAAACTGGGTCCCTTCCTCACATCACATACAGAAATCAAGTCAAGATAGATTAAAAACTTAAATATAAAACCTAAAATTATGAAAACTCTGGAAGATAATCTAGGAAATACCACTCAAAACATAGAACATGGCAATGATTTCATTACAAAGATGTTTAGAAACAATTGCAACAAAAACAAAAATAGACATGTGAGACCTAATTAAATTAAAGAGCTTGAGGTATCAAGATAAACTATCAAAAGTGTAAACAACATACAGAATGAGAGAAAATATTTGCAAACTATGCATTCAAAAAAGATCTAATATCTGATCACTTCTGCTTAGGGGCGGACACACCCCAAGCCTGTAGCGGGAGTTGGAGGTTTTGCAGTGAATAAACCAGACTAAGAGCAAAGCTGCTTCAATCCTAGAAATATGGCATCATTTTTGTCCTCCAAAGAAATGGCAGGTATTATAAATCTTTCAGCCTCAATGGCTGGACAGCGAGCATAGGCCAAAGAGGGCAAACCGAGGTGAGGCAGGGTGCTGCTCCATCCAGGAAGTGCATCTGATTGGAGGATTGGGGACTTCCCCATTCTGGCACACCAGTCCAGCTACTGTGCTTCTAACAAAGCCTATGCAACCCACAGACCAGGATATTTTTTTCCAGCTGAAAAGTGCCCAAATTACCTGCACAGAGTTGAATAGCAGCCTCAGCAGGTACTGTGGATTGTTGGCACAGATCTAGGCAGATGCATTGTCCGGCTCCGAGATCCTGAAAGACAGAGCTACTGGACCCCAGAGAGAGGTGGTGCTAAAAGCAGGGAGACAAGCAACAGGCTGGGGGCCCCTCCCTCCACAAAGCCCAGCAGGCCAAAGCCCTTTCATTTGAAAGTTTCACAGCCAGTACATCAGTTCAAGCTCAACTCGGAAGGATTGAGCTCAGTGAGGGGAATGGCCTCCACCATTACAGAGGTGGGTCTAATCTCCCTGTGTAAACAAAGGACACAGGAAGCCTACACAGCAGCCAGACTGAGTCTGTGGCAGCCCAGCAGCGCCTCTACAGGCAAACAAGCAACAGACTGCATAATCAAGCCTCTCCCTGATATCAAAGCTAGATAAATCCACGAAGATGGGAAGAAACCAGTGCAAAAAGGGTGAAACCTTAAAGGTCAGAATGTCTCTCCTCCTCCAAGGGATCACAACTCCTCACCAGAAAAGAGACAAAACAGAATGGAGAAAGAATTTGATGAATTGACAGATGCAGGCTTCAGAAGGTGGGTAATAACAAACTTCTCTAAGCTAAATAAACATGTTCCAACCCAATGCAAAGAAACTAAAAACTCTGAAAAAAGTTTAGATGAGTTGCTAACTAGAATAACCAGCTAAGAGAACAACATAAATGACTTGATGAAGCTGAAATCACAGCACAAGAACTTCACTAAGCATACACAAGTTTCAATAGCCTAATCGATCAAGCAGAAGAAAGGATATCAGAAATTGAACATCAACTCAGTGAAATTAAAGAAGAAGGCAAGACTAGAGAAAAAAAGGAGTGAAAATTAATGAACAAAGCCTCCAAAACATATGGGATTGTGTGAAAAGACCTAATCTACACTTGATTGGTATACCTGAATATGACAGGGAGAATGAATCCAAGTTGGAAAAAATTCTTCAGGATATTATCCAGGTGAACTTCCCCAACCTAGAAAGGAAAGCCAAATTCAAATCCAGGAAATACAGAGAACACCACAAAGGCATTCCTCAACAAGAGCAACCCAAGTCACATAATCATCAGATTCACCAGGTTTGAAATGAAGGAAAAAATGCTAAGGGCAGACAGAGAGAAAGGTCAGGTTACCCACAAAGGGAAGCCCATTAGACTCACAGTGGATCTCTCAGCAGAAACCCTACAAGCCAGAAGAGAATGGGGGCCAATATTTAACATCTTTAAAGAAAAGAACTTTCAACCCTGAATCTCATATCTAGCCAAACTAAGCTTCATAAGTGAAAGAGAAATAAAATCCTTTATGGACAAACAACTACTGAGAGACTTCATCACCACCAGACCTGCCTTATAAGAGCTTCTGAAGGAATCCCTAAACATGAAATGGAACAGCCAGTACCAGCCACTCCAAAAACATACCAAATGGTAAAGACCAATGATGCAATGAAAAGCTGCATCCGCTCACAGGCAAATAAATAAATAAATAAATAAATAAGGAATAAAATGGCAGGATCAATTTCACACATAACTACATTACAAGTAAATGACCTAAATGTCTTAATTAAAAAACACAAAGTGGCAAACTGGATAAAAAGTCAAGACCCATCAGTGTGCCATATTAAGGAGACCCATCTCATGTGCAAATACACATATAGACTCAAAATAAAGGTATGGAAAATGATTTACCAAGCAAATCAAGAGGAAGAAAAGCAGAGGTTACAATCCTTGTCTCTGATAAAATGGACTTCAAACCGACAAATATCAAAAGAGACAAAGAAGGGCGTTACATAATGGTAAAAGGATCAATGCAACAAGAAGAGCTAAGGGTCCTAAAGATATATGTACCCAATGCAGGAGCACCAGATACATAGAGCAAGTTTTTAATCACCTCCAAAAAGACTTAGGCTCCCACACAATAATAGCTGGAGACTTTAACAATCCACTGTCAATATTGGACAGATCAATGAGACAAAAAAATCAACAAGGAATCCCAGCACTTTGGGAGGCCGAGGCGGGTGGATCACAAGGTCGAGATCAAGACCATCCTGGTCAACATGGTGAAACCCCGTCTCTACTAAAACTACAAAAAATCAGCTGGGCATGGTGGCGTGTGCCTGTAATCCCAGCTACTCAGGAGGCTGAGGCAGGAGAATTGCCTGAACCCGGGAGGCGGAGGTTGTGGTGAGCCGAGATCGCGCCATTGCACTCCAGCCTGGGTAACAAGAGCAAAACTCCGTCTCAAAAAAAAAAAAAAAAAAATCAACAAGGATATCCAGGACTTGAACTCATATCTGGACCAAGCAGTCCTAATAGACATTGACAGAACTCTCCAACCCAAATCAACAGAATAGACATTCTTCTCAGCACCACATAGCACTTACTCTAAAATTGACCACATAATTGGAAGTAAATCACTCCTCAGCAAATGCAAAGAAATGGAAATCATAAAGAACATTCTGTCAGACCACATTGCAATCAAATTAGAACTCAGGATTAAGAAACTCACTCAAAACTGCACAACTACATGGAAACTAAACAACCTGCTCCAGAATGTCTACTGGATAAATAAGAAATTAAGCCAGAAATGAAGATATTAATACTTCAAAACCAATGAGAACAAAGACACAATGTATCTGAATCTTTGGGACATATTTAAAGCAGTGTCTAGAGGGAAATTTATAGAAATAAATGCCAACATGAGAAGTGAGAAAAAATATAAAATCGACACCTTATCATCAATATTGAAAGATCTAGAGGAGCAAGATCAAAAACACTCAAAAGCTAGAAGAAGACAAGAAATAACTGAGATCAGAGCAGAACTGATGGAGATAGAGACACAAAAAACCTTCAAAAAATCAATAAAACCAAGCTGTTTTTTGAAAGAAATCAAGAAAATAGACAGCCCACAAGCCAGGCTAATAAAAAAGAAAAGAAAGAAGAATCAAATAGACGCAAAAAAATGTGATAAAGGAGATATCACCAAAGAAGCCACAGAAATACAAACCACCATCAGAGATTACTACAAACAACTCTATGCACATAAATCAACAAATCCAGAAGAAATTGATAAATTCTCAGACACGTACACACTCCCAAGACTAAACTAGGAAGAAGTTAAATCCCTGAATAGATCTATAACAAGTTCTGTAGTTGAGGTGGCAATTAATACCCTACCAATCAAAAAAAGTCCAGGTCCATATGCGTTTACAGTCGAATTCCACCAGGGGTACAAAAAGGAGCTGGTACCATTCCTTCTGAAATTATTCCAAACAATATAAAATGAGGGAATCCTCCCTAATTCATTTAATGAGACCAACATCATCCTGATACCAAAACCTGTCAGAGTTTCATCTAAAAAATAAAACTTCAGGCCAATATCCACGGTGAACATAGATGCAAAAATCTTCAACAAAATACCGGCAAACTGAATGCAACAGCACATCAAAAAGTTTATCCATCACGATCAAGTACGCTTCATCTCAGGGATGCAAGCCTGGATCAACAAACTTAAATCTATTTACATAATTCATCACATAAACAGAGCCAAAGAGAAAAACCACATGATCATCTGAATAGATGCAGAAAAGTCATTTGACAAAATTCAGCAGCTCTTTATGCTAAAACCTCTCAATAAACTAGGTATTAATTGAACATATCTCAAAATAATAAAAGTTATTTACAACAAACCCACAGCCAAAATCATACTGAATGGGCAAAAACGGGAAGTATTCCCTTTCAAAACTGGCCCTAGACAAGGATGCTCTCTCTCACCATTTCTATTCAATGTAGTATTGGAAGTTCTAGCCAGAGAAATAGGCAAGGAAAAGAAATAAAGGATATTCAGTTAGGAAAGGAGGAAGTCAAATTGTCTGTATTTGCAGACAACATAATTGTGTATTAGACCCCATTGTCTCAGCCAAAAATCTCCTTAAACTGATAAGCAACTTCAGCAAAGTCTCTGGATACAAAATCAATGTGCAGAAATCACACGCATTCCTATACATCAATTACAGACAAACAGAGAGCCAAATCATAAGTGAACTCCCATTCACAATTGCTACAAAGAGAATAAAATACATAGGAATACAACTAACAAAGGATGTGAAGGACCTCTTCAAGGAGTACTACAAACTGTTGCTCAAGAAAATAAGAGAGGACATAAACAAACGGAAAAACAATCCATGTTCATGCTTAGAAAGAATCAATATCTTGGTCTCATTGATATTGATATTAATCAATATCAATAACGGCCATACAGCCCAAAGTAATTTGTAGATTCAATGCTATCCCCATCAAGCTAGCATTGATCTTCACAGAACTGGAAAAAAAACAACTTAAATTTCATATGGAACCAAAAGAGCCTGCATAGCCAAGGAAATCCTAAGCAAAAAGAACGAAGCTTGAGGCCTCACGCTACTTGACTTCAAACTATATTACAAGGCTACTGTAATCAAAACAGCATGGTGCTGTTACCAAAACAGAGATATAGACAAGTGAAATGGGACAGAGGTCTTGGAAGAAACGTCAGACATCTATAACCATCTTATCTTCGACAAACCTGCCAAAGAACAATGGGGAAATTATTCCTTGTTTAATAAGTCATCTTGGGAAAACTGGCTAGCCATGTGCAGAAAGCTGAAACTGGACCGTTTTCTTATGCCCTACATTAAAATTAACTCCAGATGGATTAAATATTTAAACATAAAACCTAATACCATAAAATCCTAGAAGAAAACCTAGGCAAAAACCTTCAGGACATAGTCATAGGCAAGGACATCATGACTAAAACATCAAAAGCAATGGCAACAAAAGTGAAAATAGACAAATGGGACCTAGTTAAACTTAAGAGTTTCTGCACTGCAAAAGAAACAGTCATTAGAGTGAATCGGCAACCCACAGAATGGGAAAAATTTTATGCAAATTACCCATCTAACAAACACCTAATACCCAGTATCTACAAAGGACTAAAGTTGATTTACAAGAAAAAAAAAACAAACAAGCCCATTCAAAATATATGAATTTTGAATTCAAACACACATTCAAACAAACACACATTCAAAAGTGTGCAAAATATATGAATAGACACTTTTCAAAAGAAGAAATTTATGAGGCCAATGAAAACATGAAAAAATCCTCATCATCACTGGTCATCAGAGAAATGCAAATCAAAACCACATAGAGATACCATCTCATAGCAGTTAGAATGGCAATTATTAAAAAATCAGGAGACAGCAGATGCTGGAGAAGATGTGGAGAGAAAGGAACAATTTTACACTGTTGGTGGGAGTGTAAATTAGTTCAACCATTGTGGAAGACAATGTGGCGATTCCTCAAAGATCTAGAAATAGAAATTCTATTTGACCCAGCAATCTCATTACTGGGTATATACCCAAAGGATTATAAATTTTTTTATTATAAAGACACATGCACACATATGTTCATTTCAACACTTTTTACAATAGCAAAGATCTGGAACCAACCCAAATGCCCATCAATGATAGACTGGACAAAGAAAATGTGGCACATATACACAATGGAATACATGTAGTCATAAAAAATGATGAGTTCATGTTATTTGTAGGGACATGGATGAACCTGGAAACCATCATTCTCAACAAACAGACACAAGAACAGAAAGCAAAATACCACATGCTCTCAATCAGAGCGAATATTCAACAATGAGAACACATGAGCACAGGAAGGGGAACATCACACACTGGGGTCTGTTGTGGGGATGATAAGCGAGGGACAGCCTGGAGTTGGGAGGTTGGAGAGGGACAACATGGGGAGAAATACCAGATAGGGATGACAGAGGGATGGAGGCAGCAATCCACCTTTCCATGTGTGTACCTACGCAACAATCCTGCATGATCTGCACGTGTACCCCAGACCATAAAGTACAATAAAAAAGTAACTAAATAATAAACATATAGATCTAATATCCGGAATCCATAAAGAATTTAAACAAATCAACAAGCAAAAAGGAACAACTCTAATAAAAAGTAGGCAAATAACACAAATAGACACTTTACAAAAGAAAACATACACATGGATCACGAGCACATGAAAAAAAGCACAACATCACTAATCACTCTAGAAATTCAAATCAAAATCACAGTGAGATACTGTCTCACACCAGTCAGAACAGCTATTCTTAAAATGTCAAAAAAAAAAAAATAACAATCTGTGGAGGTTGTGGAGAAAGGGGAACACTTACACTGAAGGTGAGAATGTAAGTTTATTCAACCATTGTGTAAAGCAATTTGGTGATTTCTCAACAAAACTCAAAGCAGAGTTACCATTTAACCCAGCAATTTCATTATAAGGGACATACCCAAAGGAATATAAATTTTTCTATCATAAAGACGCAGGCAAATGCATGTTAATTGCAGAACTCTTCATAATAGCAAATATATGGAATCAACCTAGATGCCCATCAACAGGAGACTGGATAACAAAAATGTGGTACATATAAACCATGGAATATTACAGAACCATAAGAAAGAATGAGATTATGTCATTTGCAACAACATGGATGGAGCTGGAGGCCATTAACCCAAGTGAACTAACACAGGAAAAGAAAACTAAATACTGCATGTCCTCATAAGTGGAAACAAAACATTGAATACATATGGACTCAAAGAAGGAAACAACAGACACTTGGCTCTACTTGAGTATGGAAGAGAGGGAGGAGGGTGAGAATAAAAAAAACACTACATACTGAGTACTATGCTTATTACATGCAGAATGAAATAATGTGTACACTTAACTTCTGTGACACAGTATTTATCTATATAACAACCCTGCATATGTACCCTTGAACCTAATATAAAAATCTAAAAAGAAACTAATAACTTACTGTTGACTGAGAGCCTTATCAATAACGTGAATAGCAAGTTAACACATATTTTTTTCTGTATTTACATAGAATATTGTCAATGTTATATGTATTGTATGCATTATTCTCACAATAAGGCTAGAGAAAAGAAAATTGTATTAATAAATCATAAGAAAGATAAAATATATTTTCTCTTCATGAAGTGGAAGTGAATCACCACAAAGGTCTTTATATTTATGGTCTTCATGTTGAATAGATTTAGGAGGAAGAAGAGAAGTTGGTCATGCTTTCTCAGGTATAGCAGAGGTAGAAGATATGGAGAATATGGAAGGGGAGAAAATAAATATTTACTGAAAAAATTCATGTGTAAGTGGACCCATGCAGCTCAAGCCCATGTTGCTCAAGGGTCAACTGTAATTTCCATACAAGTAAATTCATTTACAAATTTTGCAAGGGCTTTAGCCTCAAGGTTTTACTCTTGCAGTTTCTTCTGCCAGAAATGCCCCTCTGTATTTCTATTCCTGCATTTTATATGTTTAGCACCTTCTAATTCTTCAAAGTTTAACTTAAATATCAGCTACTTTGAAAGAATTTTTCTGTTTATAATATCTAAAATATTCCCACTTCCTTATGTTTTACTTTAACAGTTATGTCTTCTTTGTAGTTATTATGATTTATAATTATTCTGTTATTATTTACTTTTTTGTTTTCTGAATTCCCAGAAAACTCCATAAAGACAGAGACTTTGGTCTGTTTTGTTAATCATTGTGTTCACAATACCCCTACAAGTGCCTGAGACGTAGTAGGTGCTTAATAAATATTGATCTAACTAATGAATAAAAAGGGATTCAAAAAGCAGTAAACCTAGAAAGGGCCTCATTCTTTTGGGCTAAAATTTTGCATATTTTGAAACCTAAAGAAAAAATACAATTTTCATAATTGGTACTGTATGATGAGGAAATTTCTAGATCATGTCATTTGTTCCTTTTTAATAACACTTTGCAACCGTGTCATAGCTAATTCCATTAAAGCAGTTCTCAGCCCAGGATATATGTTATTTCAAACATGCAAAAAATTAATTGTGTACTGTTCACAGATGGTCAATCTTCAGTTCATTTACAATAAATTCTTATTTTTAAAATACAGAAGATTGATCCTTTAATATATTAACACGACATGGTGTCAATTATGTTAACTTAAAACTCTAATAAAGTTTTGTAACAGAGCAAATAAAGCTTTAGCTCATGATTTCCACCTGTCACATAATAAAGAAAATTACTCAATAGGTATTCTTTTCAGATTTATCCCCTTCCCACTTTGTTTTGCCAACAGAAGAATTTTAGACTTGTGTCTAAGTTTAAAGCCTCTAATTTTTTCTTTCACAAATTCTTCCTTATATTTGACTATAACAAAACCTAGGCATTTTTCCTCTTGAATGCTACTTATTTCTTTATTTTCCAAAGTACTCTACAACTGAAAATTTCTTTCAGCACAGTTTTGGTGGCAAGAAACGTCACCCCACAAAATGCAACAGTTTGGTATGTTTTAATTTCCACATAGTGGACTAACCATATTTTTTACTCTTCATTCTTTCTTAAACACCTGTGAAATGATAGGAAGTAAAAAATTACAAAGAAATAATTATATAACAGCGAAAGTTAATGAGTACATATTAACAGGCTAGGTAGGGCAGAGCATGTACACAAGTGTGGAGAAAAGATCCAATATTTCCAGAGGAACACCAGAGAAGATACAGGCAAGTAAAAAGCACAGGTTTATTTAATAAGGAAAGTGAATAAATCAACTGCACAGGACTTGGGTTCCAAGTGTGATATATGATATACTTGAATAAAGATATCCTCATTCTGTCACTTGAAGGACTCCCACAATCTACTCCACAATGTACTGGTAAGACTCCCCACAAATACACTCCAAGTGAAACCTTGCAAAGTAACACATCTTTCCAATCTACAAAGAGCCCATACTCAAGCTTCACATTAAGGAAAAAGGCGAACTGTGGACACAGATCTATGCACACAAAAACAAAGATAAACCATCAACTACTTACAAAAAAATCATTCTTAAATATGAACAGACAACTATCAGGAAATAAAATAAACAAATGTAATATCTGATAATAAAAATTAACTGGGCATCGTGATTGATGCCTGTAATCCCAGCACTTTGGAAAGCTGAGACAGGCAGATCACTTGAGGGCAGAAGTTTGAGACCAGTCTGGCCAACATTGGGAAACACTGTTTCTACTAAACATACAAAAATTAGCTGGGCTGGTGGTACCTGCCTGTAATCCCAGCTACTCCAGAGGCTGAGGCACAAGAATCACTTGAACCTGGGAGGCAGAGGTTGCAGTCAGTTGAGATCACGCCACTGAACTCCAGCCTGGTGTGACAGAGAGAGAAGTGACTGATCAATTTCAAGGGATTCTCAGTATGATGCACATCTGGTTTATCATCATCAACAATGGTGTCCAGAATGCAGTGAAACGACACATTTCAAGGTTTTAAAAATAAGCCCAAACAATAAATGATGAATTCTATATCTAGCAAAAATACCCTTTTAAGCATGGAGGAGAAATTAAGACATTCCTTGATAAAAAAAAGCTGAGGGAGTTTGTTTCTATAAGACATGCTTTGCAAGCATAGTAAATGAAGTCCTTCAGGCTGAAATAAAAGGACAGTGAACAGTAACTTAAAACTATATGAAAAACTATATAAATCATCAGTAAGACAACTACGTGGGTAAGTATAACACATAGTATTATAATTTTAGTTTTCAGTTCCTCCCATTTTTTCTCATATAATACAAAAACAGCTAAGCTGAAGGTACATGTCTCTAATCCCAGCTACTCAGCTGGCTGAGGCATGAGAATTGCATGAACCTGGGAGGCAGAGGTTGCATTGAGCCGAGATCATGCCACTGCACTCCAACTTGGGCAATAGAATAAGAGTCTGTCTCAAAATAATAGTAATAATAATTCTATAAAGAGAAAAAAAGACAGAGAAATTAACACAGTATGAAGTGACAACATGAATTGGTGGAGAAGTAAACTTCAAACTCCCATTTCTTTACAGAAACAAAAAAAAAATAACCAACTGTCATATTCAAATATCAGAAATATAAAAAAGAGTCAAATATTTATAGCCACCAAGAAAAGCCAAATCAAAAAATGTAACTTTAAAATTTTTGTGGTTTTATATTTGCTCTTGCCTCACCCAATTTCTGGATCAGTGATAGTCTGAAAGATGGCAACCTACAACCTCAGTGTGGGACCTTGGTTCCTGGTTCCTGAGAGAGCAGAGTAGACCATATTAACAAATTATTTGGTTTGTTCTAACTCATCTGGGGGATACTTGAAGAAAAAAAAACAACAAGATAATAATCTTTGATCTCCCTTACTGGGTACCCTCTTAGGGTAGAAAAGTGACAGACATTGCTCAAAAATATTGCAAGGTGATTGAGAAAAAAAAAAAAAAAGAAAAAAACTCTGACACTGCCTGAAGCAAAAAGTTACAGTTCACACATGCAATAGAACATGATTAGCCTAGAAGCAAAAACTATAGATTTTCTTTGGAAAATTAGAGCATTCCAAAGCACTTGAGAATTAAGAAGGACATATACATGTCCAGGAAAAATACATGTACAGAAAAGAGTTGAGAAAACTCTAAGCTTTCAACATTGAGATATCTGTAAGCTTAGTGCTGGCAGGAACTGAAGACTGAGGCAAAATTGTGAATGTTCTGCCTAAGTGTTGAAAAAAGTACCCCAACACGAAGCCAGTCTAAAAAAAACTGGTGAAGGTTTTTTTTTGTTTTAATTTGTTTAATCTTCAGGAATTCAAAAAGGTCCGTCAAAACACTGGATAAAAAGAAGCTAAGGCTTTAACTATCAAGAATAACAAATCTTGAAAAAGAGGGGGATAAACTAATTTCCAGAGTTAATACATTATAATATTTAATGTACAGTTTTTAGGAAAGATATCACCCAGAAAGTATATTTTCCTGTATATAAGAAAGAAAAAAGTATAGCTCATTTAAAAGAAAAATATATTGGACAAAAACTGTCTTTAAAGAAGCTTAGACATTAGACTTATTATACAAATGTTTTAAATAATCTCATTTAATATGTCCATAGAGCTAGAAGAAATCTATTTGAAACGAATTAAATTATGTATGAACAAAATTAGGTTATTATTTAAGAGATAAAAATTATAGAAATAATTAAAAACTGTAGAGCTGAAAAGTACAATAATCAAAATGAAAAAATTACTAGAAAATTTTAGGAACAGATCTAAGTAGGCAGAAGAAAGAATCAGCGTATATAAAGATTAAGCCAAATGAACTTTTTAAATCTGAGGGACAGAAAAAACAGTGAAAGGGATTTGTAGCATACCATCAATCAGACCAACATATACATTTACAGAAGTCTCAGAAGGAGAAGAGAAAATTAAAAATTCAGAAGGAGTATTTTAAGAACTAATGATGGGTAACCTCCCAAATTCAATGAAAGGCGTAAACTACATATAAAATAGCCCAACAAATTCCAAGCAAATTAAATTCAAAAAGATCCATACTGAGATACCTTATTGTCAAATTTTTGAAAGATGTAAAACAAAAAGAGAATCTGAAAGCAGAATGAGACTGTACCCAAAGAAATTCCTATAAAGAGAAAAACAAGACTAAAAATTAACACTGTATGAAATGACAACAGGAATTGGTGAAGTAATAACTTTCAAACTCCTGTTTCTTTACAGAAACATCAAAAAATAACCAGAAACCATCATATAGGCTGAGGGTCTGGACAGAACAAAAAGACAAAGAAGAGGTAAGTTTTCATTCTGAATTCCGGAGCTAGGACACCCTTCTTCTCTTGTCCTTGATCATCAGAACTATAGGCTCTCTCCGTTTGAATTCCAGGACCTATAGTAGCAAATCCCCAGGGTCTCAGGCCTTTGGACTCAGGCCTTTGGATGGAGAGTTTTTATACCATCAGCTTTCTTAATTCTTTAGCTTACAGACAGCCTATCTTGGGACATATCAGCCTCTATAATTACATAAGTTAATCCCCCTAACTAATCCCCTTTCATCTATCTATCTATCTATCTATCTATCTATCTATCTATCTATCATCTATCATATTGCTTCTGTTTCTCTGAAGAACCCCATTAATACAAATATATATGTAGAAAATCTGAAAAAAAAATACTATCAAAGGTAACCTAACATCATATGAAATGCAGCAAACCACAATGGCACATGTATACCTATGTAACAAACATGGACATTCTGCACATGTACCCCAGAACTTAAAGTAAAAAAAAAAAAAAAAAAAAAGAAAGAAAGAAATTATACACCATGATCTGGTGGGGTTTATCTTAGGAAAGTAAGTGTCATTGAATTTCCAAAACAATCCATGTAATGCATCACTGGCATAGATTGAAGGAACAATGATTTTATAAATTGATGTAGAAAACACATTTGATTAAATCAAACACATTTACATAATAAATACATTCTATAAACTAGGGATATAAAGAAACTTTCACAATATGATAAAAACCATATATATATACATATATATGAAAAGTCCATAGCTAACATCATACTCAATGGAGAAAGACTGAAATCTTTCTCCTTAAGATAAGGAACCAACAAGGACATTTGTTTTCACAACTTACATTTAATATACACTATAAATTCTGGGCAGAGCAATTAGACAAATAAAATTAATTAATTAATTTATATATTATATTATATATTAACTATATTATATATATATTATATTATATATTATATTAATTAATTAGTAACAGGTTTCCAAATCAGAACATAATTGTAAAACTATATTTTCAGATAGCATGCTCTTATTTCTAGTAAGCCCTGAAAAGTACACTAAAAACTGTTAGATCTCATCAATAAATACAACAAAATTACAGCATACAAAATCAATGCATAAAAATTAGCCTCATTTCTACACAACAGTGTAAATAATCTAAAAAAGAGAGTTTAAAAATCAATTTAAAATATCTTCAAAAATACTTGGGAATCAATTTAATCAAAAAGCAAAATGCTTACATAGTAAAAATTATAAAACATTATTGAAATAAAATTAAAAAGAAAAATTATGAAAGAAATTTTTTGTTTATAATTTGAAGGTTTAATACTGTTAAGATATCAATACTACATAGAGTAATCTAAAGACTCAATGTAAGCCTCATCAAAATCCTAATAATGTAATTTTGTGAAGAAATGTAAAAACCCATCATGAAGCTCATATGGAATCGAAACGGATCTTGAATGACCAAAAGAATCTTATAAAAGAACAAAGATTAAGGACTCACACTTTCAGATATCAAAACTTGCATTCAAAGGTAGATATAGTACTCCAAACCATGTGTAACTGGCATAAGGACATACATACAGACTAATAGAATTGAACTGAAAGCCCAGAAAAAGTCCTCACATATATGGTCACAAGACTTTTGACAAAAATGCCACTTCCAATAACTTAGGAAATAAAATAATTTTAAAAAGAAGTGCTGGGAAAACTAGATAAATCAAAATATGAATGATGGATGTTTAGTTTTATTGTATATAAAATAAACTCAAAATGAATTGAAAAACTCTAAATTAGCTACTAGTCAACATTGGACTCCTAGAAGACTTAAAGGAAAGCATAGTGGGAAATCTGCATTACATTGTGTGTGTGTGTGTGTGTGTGTGTGTGTGTGTGTGTGTGTATAATTGCACTTTAGGTTCTGGGGTACATGTGCAGATCATGCAAGATTGTTGCATAGGTACATACATGGCAACGTTGTTTGCTGTCTCCACCCCCCGTCACCTATATCTGGCATTTCTCCCCATGTTATCCCTCCCCAACCTCCCTGCCCCCACTGTCCCTTCCCTAGTCCCGCCCAACAGACCCCAGTGTATGATGCTCCCCCCATGTCCATGTGTTGTCATTGTTGAACACCCACCTATGAGTGAGAACATGTGGTGTTTGTTTTTCTGTTCTTATGTCAGTTTGTGGAGATTGATGGTTTCCAGATTCATCCAAGTCCCTACAAAGGACACAAACTCATCTTTGTTTATGACTGCATAGTATTCCACGGTGTATATGTGCCACATTTTCCTTGTCCAGTCTATCATCAATGGGGAGTTGGGCTGGTCCCAGGACTTTGCTATTGTAAACAGTGCTGTAATGAACATATGTGTGCATGTGTCTTTATAACAGAACAATTTACAATCCTTTGGATATGTGCCCAGTAATTGGATTGCTGGGTCAAATGGAATTTCTATTTCTAGGTCCTTGAGGAATTGCCACATTGTCTTCCGCAATGGTTGAACTAAAGAAATTGCATCAACTAATGGACAAAACAACAAAATGGCAGAATCAAATTCACACATAACAATATTATCCTTAAATGTAAATGGGCTAAATGCCCCAATCAAAAGACACAGACTGGCAAATTGGATGAAAAGTCAAAACCCATCAGTGTGCTGTATACAGGAAACCCATCTCACATGCAAAGACACACATAGGCTCATAATAAAGGGATGGAGGAACATTTATCAAGCAAATGGAGAGAAAAAAAAAAGTAGGAGTTGCAATCCTAGTATCTGGTAAAATAGACTTTAAACCAACAAAAATTAGAAGAGACAAAGAAGGACATTACATAGTGGTAAAAGGATCAATGCAATAAGACGAGGTAAGGAACCTAAAGATATACACATCCAATACAGGAGCACCCAGATACATAAAGCAAGTTCTTAATGACCTACAAAGAGACATAGACTCCCACACAATAATAGGGGGAGACTTTAACACTCCACTGTCAATATTAGACAGATCAACCAGACAGAAAATTAACAAGGATATCCAGGACTCAGATCTGGACCAAGCAAACTGAATAGACATCTACAGGACTCTCCACCTCAAATCCACAGAATATACATTCTTCTCAGCACCCCATCACGCTTACTCTAAAATTGACCATATAATTAGAAGTAAATCACTCCTCAGCAAATGCAAACAAATGAAAATCATTACAAACAGTCTCTCAGACCACAGTGCAATAAAATTAGAATTCAGGATTATGAAACTAACTCAGAACTGCACAACTTCATGGAAACTCAACAACTGGCTCTTGAATGTTGACTGGCTAAACAATGAAATGAAGGCAGAAATAAAGATGTTCTTCAAAACCAAAAAGAATGAAGAAAAAATGTACCAGAATCTCTGGGACACATTTAAAGCAGTGTCTAGAGGAAATTTTATAGCAATAAATGCCCACATGAGAAGCAAGGAAAGATTTAAAATTGACATCCTATCATCAAAATTAAAAGAGCTAGAGGAGCAAGATCAAAAAAACTCAAAAGCTAGCAGAAGACAAGAAATAACTAAGATCAGAGCAGAACTGAAGGAGATAGAGACACAAAAATCCCTTCAAAAAATCAATAAATCTGGGAGCTGGTTTTTTGAAAAGATCAACAAAATAGACTGCTAGCCAGATTAATAAAAAAAGAAAGGAGAGAAGAATCAAATAGATGCAATAAAAAATGGTAAAGGGGATATCACTACAAATTCCACAGAAATACAAACTACCAACAGCAATTACTAAAAACAACTCTATGCACATAAACCAGAAAACCTTAAAGAAATGGATAAATTTCTGGACACCTGCACCCTCTCAAGCCTAAACCAGGAAGAAGTTGAAATCCTGAATAGACCAATAATTAGGGCTGAAGTTAAGACAGCAATTAATAGCCTACCAACCAAAAAAAGCCCAGGTCCAACTGGGTTCACAGCCGAATTCTACCAAACATGCAAAGAGGAGCTGGTACCACTCCTTCTGAAACTATTCCAAACAATCCAAAAAGAGCAAATCCTTCCCAAATCACTTTATGAGACCAACATCATCCTGATACCAAAATCCAGCAGAGACTCAACAGAAAAAGAAAACTTCAAGCCAATATCAATGACAAACATATATGAAAAAATCTTTAATAAAATACTAGCAAATGTATTGCAACAGCACGTCAGAAAGCTTAGCCATCACGATCAAGTAGGCTTAGTCCCAGGGACACAAGGCTGGTTCAGCATACGCAAGCCTATAAACATAATCCACCACATAAACAGAACCAAAGACAAAAACCACATTATTATCTCAATAGATGCAGAGAAAGCCTTTGACAAAATACAACAGCGCTTTATGTTAAAATCTCTAATAAACTAGATATCAATGGAACATCTCAAAATAGTAAAAGCTATTTATGACAAACTCACAGCCAATATCATACCAAATGGGCAAAAATGGGAAGCACTCCCTTTGAAATCTAGCAGTAGACAAGAATGCCCTCTCTCACCTCTCCTATTCATACAGCATTGGAAGTTGTAGCCAGAGCAATCATGCAAGAAAAGTAAATAAAGGGTATTCAATTATGAAAGGAGAAAGTCAGATTGTCTCTATTTGCAGATGACATGATTGTATATTCCGAAGACCCCATCATCTCACCCCAAAATCTTCTTAAACTGATAAGCAACTTCAGCAAAGTCTCCAGATACAAAATCAGTGTGCAGAAATCACATGCATTCCTATACACAAATAATAGATTACATTGGATTTAAGAGTGATTTCCTTAATACAACATGAAAAGCACAAGCGATAAAAGAAAAAGAAAATTTCCTTATAAAAATATTGTGCATCAGAGACCACAATTAAGGAAATGAAAATACAACCCACAGAATGGGAAAAAAATCGCAAATTATACATCTGCTAAGCAATTCGTATCTAGAATATATTGAGGACAACTCAACCACCACTACCACTTAACAAGAAGAAGACAAAGCACCCAATAAATAAAATGGACAAAAAAACTTGACTAATTTTTTTCCCAAAGAAAATACATAAAATGCCAATAAACGCATGAAACAATTCTCAGTGTTACTAGTCATTAAAGAAATTCAAATTATAAATACAATTAGATATCACTACACACCTAGTAGAATGTCTATAATTTAAAAGAAAGTGGAAAATAAGTGTCGGTGATAATGTGGAGAAATTGGAATGTTTGTACATTGCTGGGGAAATGTAAAATGATACATCTGCTATGGAGAACAATTTGGCAGTTCCTCATAAAGTTTATTATAAAATTACCATGCAAGTCAGCAATTCTTTATTTAGTTATAAACTCAAAAGCATTAAAATTAAGCTTTCAAATAGACAGTTGAACACCAGTATTCATAGCAGCGTTATTCACAAGAGACAAAATGTGGAAAAAAAACTAAAGTGTCCATCAACAGATGAATGGATAAAGAAAACATGACATATGTATGTAATGGAATATTATTCAGCCATAAGGCTGAATGAAATTTGATACATGCTACAACATGGGTGAACCTTAGAAAAGTATGCTATATTAAATAAGTCATACACAAAATGAGAAATATTGTTTGATTTCACTTTCATGAGGTTTCTAAATTAAGCAAATTCATAGAGACAATATAAAATAGAGTCTGTTGCAGCTGGGATCAGGGAGAAATGAGAGTTCTTGCTCAATGAGTACAGAGTTTCTGTTTGGAAATATTTAGTGGTAATGGTTGTGTACTATTGTGGATGTAATTATTGAGACTGAATTATATACTAAAATATGGGTAAAATGACCAATTTTCTAGCCCAATTTGTCACTCTTTATCCTGTGATCCGAAACCCACTATGTCAGTGGCAAGTTAGATATTTGTGATATTTATTGTAACAGGGTTTTAAACCCAAAGACAACATTTATGGGGGTGAAAAAAAAAAGTTGGTGATGCTTTTAAAATGGCTACTATAAATTTAATATTGAGGATTATACAGAACTCCAAATTTCTTACACTTTTAATTTATTTGACAGTGAAATAGACATGATTCTGAACTGTATGAAGCTGGTTCTTGCAGCTCTTTCTTGTTTAATTGAAGTCTGAATATTTCTCTCTTTCTCTCTTATGGTTCACAGGTGGCCAAACTAAATAATATTTTGAGCCAACGAAGAATATATGGTGTCTTAGAGAGTAGTAGTTAAGTAGATGGGGAATAAAGGCAAGTTTTAAAGTGGAGTTACAGATATTTTTGCAAACTTATCTAGCATGAAAAATCAGTTTTAAGTAACAGAGGATAAGGAGCTTTGGCCTCAAATATTTCAAGAGATCCACCACTTGCTAGCTGTGCAGTATGTGCGAGTGATTTCATCACTCTGAGCTTCAGTTTTCTTCTCTGAAATATTATAACAGTAAACATCTCCCAAAGCATTAAAGTGCCTGTTAACTGAGATATAATGTTAAGCAACTAGCCCAATAAATAGTGAATAATAATATCTAATATGGCAGTAGAATCATCTTTCTCTTTCTGATATGGTTTCTTGTCTAATCTTGTGTCTATTCCAAGCTAGTAGATATTTAGTATTACCAATCATAAAAAAGAAAGATCAGATATGTATTCAGCTTAACTGCTGGGTTAATCCTAGCATCTAGGGATAAAAAATCTCAGATTTTCTGCTAGTCTGAAAGTGACTATAGTTCTGTTGGAAGTGCAAGTGAGAAATGGCTAAGAGAACAAAAGTTCATAAGAAGAAAGTATTGTTTAGAAATTCCATTAGAAAAGTGAAATAAGTTTTGAGACTTGTTACACAGCAGGGTGACCATAGACAATATGTGGTATATTGACTATGGTATAATATATTGTATAATTTTATATGTTATATTGACTATGGTATAATATATAGTATAATATATTGTATATTCCAAAACAACTTAGTAAATTTCAAATATCTCACCTCAAAACCATAGGCAAGTGAAGTGAAGTGTATGTTAATTAGCTGGATTTAATCATGTCATATTGTATACATATATTAAAACACTACATTGTACCATGTAAATGCATACAATTATGATTTAGCACAGAAAGTAATATTGATAAAAATCAATTTTAAAAATAATGTAATGGGCTGTAGAGTCTAACACCTAAATTCCAAATTAATGTTTGTGGAACACCATTTATAAATTGCTTGTGCCTTGCTTCTTTTCTTCATAGTGTTCTATGAAAATATACCTGCTTTTAGTAATGTGATGATTTCTTAACTTCTCTATGTACTTTTGCTGATCTTTCTCTCTTATACATAAAAACATGGGGATTTTGTGCCTATCTTAAAGCTCTTAACATAGTCTTACTCAGAAAACAGTTTTTTTAAGTTTGTGTTTTTCTCCCCACTACAAGAAGTTCCTTAAGAAAGAAGGGCTTCTGTTTAGAACATTTCATGTTATCTGAGTAATTCCTAATGCAGTAGCTGGGACATATTAGGCAATTAACAAACATTTGTTCAACTGCCTCTGTTGTTTGGTTATCAATACAATTCATTTGTATTACAGATTTTCTGTGTTGTCCATTTGTAAATTTTTCAATCCTTAGGATCCCTGAAGAGCAGCGTTAGAATAGTTCACTACCAAACTCTTCACCAACTTAACACCATTTACAATTATCACAGAAATATTTATTGCTGGACTACAAGGCTTATTTTTATTAATTCTCTGTATAATCTACCTCATAAATTTACACCTCGCCTATACACATAGTCAAAGACCAGGAAAGCTCAAATTATTTTCTGCTATGCTTTAAGCCTCCCAGCTTCTGTATACAAGATAAGAGTGTGAAGGCTTCATTATTGTACTGTTTTCACACCCAGGCATAAGTTATGGATATAGCAACAGAGAGTGAAATTTCTTTGTACTTCTCATTGGCTTCGGTTCGCTGCCTTAAATGGACTGAGTCAAGGCCATGTTTTCATGCCATAGACATGCTATTCAAATACCAGTGTGACCACATTTGAAAAGCCATCCTGTACCACTTCATTGCCGCAGATGTCTTTTACATCTGGCAAGGACCGTTTCTCTGCATGTCAACAGTAATTCAGTTTAACAGCTGTCTCTTTTGACAAGCTTAGTGTCAGACTCTAAAATGACAGGGTGACAGTTTTTCTTTTCTTTAACAGAACATAGTGCAAATTAACTATTTGAATACAGAAGCATTGAATGTATTTAGAGCAGTTTTTTTTTTTTTTTCCTTTTTTTTTTTTTTTAGTAAGCTGAATAGACTTTGGGATTTTATTTGTATGATTACATGGTCTATAAAGCTATTGAAGCTGATGATTCAAGGCACTTTGCAGAGAGCTTCGATCTGTACCTCAAATATGTTCATGTACAACATAACAATTAAATGAGAGTAAAGCAATTATTGTAAAGAAACAGTGGAATTTGAGACATTGGTGAAATAAACACTTGTGCCGCATTGTCTAAGCTTGCCAGAATTCTCTGGATTCAGGTCACAGAGAGTTAAGATCATGCAGACATCACAGTTGATTGTATCATAGGCTAATTTTTTTGCTTGTTTCAGACAGTATGTATGCCATATTCTCTAAGTAAAACTAGCTGTAAGGACAGAATTTTGGAAAAATCATGAACATAAGATTATACTGGCCTATGTGCTCTCCTGTCTCCATTTTTTTCTGTTAATCTTTCTTCTAAAGTCTGCCTGCCTTCAAGTAATATCCAGGAACTCTACTTTTCTCCTATATGATTCTTTTGAGTTCAACAAATCTTGGCTAACCAACTACTTTCTGCCAGACACAGAGCTACTCACTGGGGATACTTTGAGGAGCAAAGGCAGGTATAACTCCTGACATCACAGAAGTTTCAGTCCATTGGTGTATATTAATTGTCTACTACTATCATGAAAATTTATCACAAACTTAGCAGTTTAAAGCAGCATAAGTTTATTATGTCACAGTTGTGTAGGTCAGAGAAGTCCAGGTACATCATAGATCAACTAGTTACTCTGCCTAGAGTTTCACAATACCCAAATCAAGATATTGGCAAGTCTGCTGTCTTCTGGAGGCAGTAGGGAAGAATATGTTTACTTGTTCATTCAGGTTATTGGCAGAATTGAATTTACTGTGTTGTACAACTGAGCCCCTCATTGTTTTCTTAGGTACCTTTCCAGGTAGTTCATTTTAGTGTGTAGAATTGCAACTGAATTTTATGTGTTGATTTTGAATCCTGCAAATGGGCTGAATTAATTCATTAGTTTTAACAGTTTTTTTTTTTTGTTGTTGTTGTTGTTGTTGTTGTTGGAGTGTTTAGGGCTTTCTATATATGATCATGTCATCTGCAAGCAAAATTGTATCTATTTCTTTGAATGTGGATGCTTTATATGTTCTTTCCTTGCCTTACTGCTCTGACGAGGACTTTTAGTACTATGATAAATATAAGTGGCCAGAGTAAGCATCCATGTCTTCTCTTTGTTTTAGAGAAAAAGCTTTTGAATTTTTACCATAAGGTATGATGTTAGCTGTGGTCTTGTGATACATGGCCCTTATTGTGTTGAGTGACATTTCTTCTATTTCTAATTTACTGAGAGTTTTTATCATGAAAGGATATTGAGTTTGTCAGCTGCTTCTCTACATCTATTGAAATTGTCATGTATTTTTGCCTTTCATTATGTTAATGCAGTGTACCACGTTTATTGATTTGTGTTTGTTAAGAATTCCTAGCATCACAGAATAAATACCATTTGATCATAATGTATGATTCAATTAAAATGCTGTGTCATTTGGTTTGCTACTATGTAGTTGAGTATTTTTCCATTTATGTTCATCAGAGATATTTTAGCCTGTAATGTTCTTTTCTTATAGTACCCCTGGTTAACTTTGGTATCAGGGTAATACTGAACTAGTAAGATGGATTAGAAAATATTCTCTCTGCCTCAAATATTTTTAACAGCTTAAAAATAATTGTTTTTTATTCTTTAAATGCTTTGTAGAATTCACAAAGACATCAAGTTCTGGGCTTTTCATTAATGAGTCAATTTCTTATTGATTATTCCATCGGTCATTTATTATTTGCCTGTTTAGATTTTCAATGTGAAACATAAACTAATTGAGTTTCAAAATGTTGTATCTGACTAGAAATTTAGCAATTTTTTAGATTTTCCAATTTGTTATAATATAGTTATTAGAACACCGGTATTCCTAGATTTTTTATTTTTTGTTGCAATTATGGATGTGGTTGTGTTCCTGATTTGGCTCTCAGCTTGGGTGGTGTTAGTGTATAAGAATGCTACTGATTTTTGTACATTGATTTTGTATTCCAAAACTTTGCTGCAGTTGTTTGTCAGCTCAAAGAGCTTTTGAGCAGAGACTGTGAGGTTTGTGGGGTTTTCTAGATATAAAATTATGTCACTCAAAAACAGGGATAGTTTGACTTCTTCGTTTTATGTTTGGATGCCTTTTATTTCTTTCTCTTCTATGATTGTTCTGGCCATGATTTCCAAAATGGTGTTAAATATGACTGGTGAGAGAGAGAATCCTTGTCTTCTTCCTGTTTTCAAGGGAAATGCTTCCAGCTTTTGCCTATTCAGTATTATGTTGGCTGTGGATTTGTCATAGATGGTTTTTATTATTTTGAATAATGTTTCTTCAATGTCTAGTTTATTGAGGGTTTTTAACATGATAGGATTTTGAATTTTATCAAAAGCATTTTCTGCATCTATTGAGATAATCATGTGGCTTTGTATTTAGTTCCATTTATGTGATGAATCACATTTATTGGTTTGCATATGTTGACCCACCCTTGCATCCCAAGGATCAAGCCTACTTGATCATGGTGAATTAGCTTTCTGATGTGCTACTGGATACCGTTTGCTAGTATTTTTTTGAAGATTTTTACATCTAAATTTATCAAGGATATTGGTCTTTTTTTAAGACTCTCCCAGGTTTTGGTGTAAGGATAACGCTGGCCTCACAGACCTCTATCTTTTCGATGAAGTTACAAAACACTGCTTAAAGGTAATCAGGGATAACACAAACAAATGGAGAAACATTCCATGCTCTTGGGTAAGAAGAATCAATATCCTTAAAATGGTTATATTGTGAAAAGAAATTTACAGATTCAATGCTATTTCTATCAAACTACCAATTATAGAAATAGAAAAAAAACTATCTTAAAGTTCATATGAAACCAAAAAAGAGCTCATATAGCCAAGTCAATCCTAAGCAAGAAAAACAAAGCTGGAGGAATCACATTGCCCATGTTCAAACTGTACTAGAGCCTAGGTCCCTAGTACATCTGTCTAGGGCCTAGAGCCTAGACAGATGCAAAGTTACAGTGGCACTGGAGTCTGGGGAATGCTTTGTTGGGGGTGGTGGTAGCTCAGCCTCAGGGTTACACAACAGTGGTGTTTTCTTGGGGAAGCACACAGCAACAAATTCCTCTTCAGGGGGTCCGTGATGGTGATGTCTGTCGTTTACTTCAGTGGTTAAAGTGGTCAGTGTTCTCTGAAGATTAGGCCATTGGGACCAAGGCAGCACCTTCTTTGTCACTAATATTGATAATTTCTGTCCTTCTTCTTTGTTCTAAGTGATTTTCACTCATCTCAGGTATGCTGATCTCCCCAGAAACTTTTTCTATGTGGTTAGTTTTTGCTTTTTTGCTCCACTATTTCACTGGAGGTTTTCAATTGCACTCTTGGGCCCTCTCAAGGCTATTTTCATTCAGTGCTAGTTGTCTAATTACTGGTTTTCATAGAAGAATAAAGCTGGTGTCTCCTAGTTTACCATCCTGATGACATCATTTCCCAAATATTTAGGTCCTTATACATTAACTATCAAAAAATCCCTTAAGAGTCATCCCTGGAAATGGCCTCATATTTAAAACCTATGGTTTAGGACCTAAAATTAAGGCTCAATATTTTGTAAGCCTTGCCATCTGGGACAAACATGGAAGCCTCAAATGGCCTTAATTCAAGTTTAAACTTTTTCTCTCTGTTTTAATCCCACAGAAAGTTTCCCTTTTCAAACACTTTTTGTTGTTATGGAGAACACAGTTTCTGCTTACGCTGTGTAGGAGGAGTGTGGTTCCTGGGAGACTATGAAATTATTCGCAGAAGTCTGTCATATTCTTCCATGAAAATTCAGTTATGTGGGTTAGTAGATAGTGGATCTGTATTTTTGTAAATTAAAATCAAGCAGACTAGCCTTCATAAAAATGGCTTATTAATAGTGGAATCGGGGAGGGGAAAAAGAAAAAAAATAGTGGAATCACATCTATACAGCAGACAGTGAAATAAATTTGGGGGGCAAGGAACTGTAACTGGTGTTATTCATGATACAATATAAGAAAATGCATGCTAATCCATACAGTAGGGTTTCGTGGCCAAGTAAATGATTTTTCCAAACGCATAGTAAAAAAAAATTATAATCATGTGCCAAGAAATCTGAATTTTAAAGACATTTAAGTTTTATATCTAGTTCTGTAAGTAACTAGTAACATGACAGGTAATTTATCTTTCCTGTGTCTCTGTATTTCTATTTGTAGAAAGTCTATGAAAGGGTTAAACTCAATTGTTTCTATATCTTCATTTATTTCTGAAATTTTATATAGCTATAAAAGATTTATAGATATAAATTTTACCCTGGACTTATGCACAATATAAAATATTGAGGGCATGTTGAAAAGTAGTGAGCTACTAAAATTGACCTTTCGTGGTGTAAGAGTGGGACCTTTCAGGCATCGAAAATTCTTTCAAATTTTCAGAGGTTAATGTAAACTAAGAAAAATATTTTTTTCTGATTCCCTTTCTTCATTCCAATGTTATAAATCATATATTTTTTATCAATACATAATAACTGCACATATTTATTGGGTACATGTAATATTTTGATATACAATGTGTAAGGATGAAATCAGTATAGTTGCCATATTCATCATCTCAAACACTTATCATTTTTTAATATTAAGAGCATTGCAAATTTTCTATTGTAGCTATTTTTAAATACACAAAAAATATTGACAATTATAGTCACCTCACTGTGCTACCAAACATTAGAAATTATTCCTTTTATTTAATGATATTTCTGTTTCCATTAATCAGACTTGCTTAACTCCTCACTATCTCCTACTCTTTCTGGATAACTACCATTCTACCATCCTCCTCCATGAGAGTATTTAGCTCCCATGTGAGTGAGAAGATGTGACATTTTTCTTTCCGTACTTGGCTTATTTTATTTAACATAATGGCCTCTAGTTCCATCCACATTGCTGCAAATGACAGAATTTTATTTTTTCTAATGGCTTTCAATGTGTGTGTGTGTGTGTGTGTGTGTGTGTGTGAGTGTGTGTGTGTGTATACAACATTTCTTATTCATTTATCCATGATTGGGCACAGATTAATCCCGTAACTTGATGACCATGAATAGTGTTCCAGTAAACATGGGAGAACATATGTGTCTTTGATACACTAAATTCCTTTATTTAGGATATATTCCCAGGAATGATATAGCTGAATCATATGGTAGTTTTATTTTTTAAAGTGGGGGAGGGGCCAAGATGGCAGAATAGGAACAGCTCCAGTAGGAAGTTCCCAGTGAGACCAACGCAGAAAACAGGTGATTTCTGCATTTCCATTTGAGGTACCCAGTTCATCTGAATGGGACTGGTTAGGCAGTGAGTTCAACCCATGGAGGGCTAGCAGAAGCAGGGTAGGAGTTGCTTCACCTGAGAAGTGAAAGGAGCTGGGGACCTCCATCCCAGAACCAAGGAAGCCATGTGGCACTGGGCTACCCGGCTGGGTTACTATGCTTTTCCACAGTTTTTGTAATCTGCAGATCAGTAGATTCACTCTTTTGCCTACATGACCAGAGCCCAGGGTTTCAAGCACAAAACTAAGCAGCTATTTGGGCAAACATCGAGCTAGATGCCGGAGTATTTTTTTGTTTTTGTACCTCCGTGGTGCATGGAACCCCAGGGAGACAGAACTGTTCACTCCCCCAGAAAGGGGGATGATGCCAGGGAGCCAAGTGGTCTCCCTCAGTGGGTTTTTTTTTTTTCTTTTTCTGGCTTCCCTTTCTTGTTCTCATATTTTCACTCTCCTGCTATCTGAATTAACTTTACCAGGATTTATATACTTCAGTTTTCAAAAAGCCAGGTCTTTTTAAACTTCATTGTTTCTAGTTCATTTCAGCTTCAACATGAAAGAAAAAGTCTAGCATGGCGGTCAAGGTCATGGGCTTGGAGCCAAACTGCCTACATGGGAATCGCAGCCTTGTCAGTGTCAGGCTGTGTGATCTAGAGCAATGCCTGATCCTCTTATGCTTCTGTTTTCCCTGTAAAATGGGATAAGAGCACCTAATTTGTTTGGTCATTGGAAGAACTACTGCATGTAAAACCAGGGCTGGCATTTGTATATGTTCAATAAATATTACTTATAAGTATCTCTTCCTCTTTATTCTTACCAGACTATTAAAATTGACATCCAGCTTATTTTTCAGTCTTAAAATTATGAAATTATATGCCCTCAAATTTCATCTTAAATTGTGTCCCATTACTTTTGGTACAAAATGTTCCCTTTTCATTGTTATGGTTTATCTTGATTTCTTATTGAATATAGGTATTTAATCTCATAATTTGTCAATTCAAACTAAGAATTCATATTTACTTAATTTCTAGTTTTATTGATCAGAAAAAAACCCTTGAAAAAATTTTAAGTGGTCAAATATATATCCTATATGTTCCACAGAAAGTATGTTCTTTGCATAGTTCTTTGATTAAAAAACTGTTTTGCCTACTAGATAGTGTAGTTATTTTTAAGAGATGTTTTCAATAGTCCCACTGAGATTGTTCTTATCAAGTTTTTTGGGAGGCTTTTTTGCTTTAACAGTTGGCTAAAGGTAGATCAAGTTTGACTACCATATTTCCAATCTGTCACGATTACAGTATATAAAATCCCAGTTAGTCCTGTTCCTGCTTTGATAGTCTCAACCTTCCTTAAATTCCCATTTGTTCAGTAATATCACCCCACCTGTTTTTTAATCACTGCAAATGCCTCCCTCCAACGGAAGCCAGCAAGCTAAGAACCACTGGCCTGAAATACTCTCTGCCAGCACAGTATTTGGAAGTCAACCTGGGGCTATTAAGCTTGGTGTGGGGAGGGGTTTCCACCATAATTGAAGCTTTAGTAGGCAATTTTTCCCTGACAGTACTAAAGAGCCTGGGAGGTCTGGGCTGGGTGCAGCAAAGTGGCTGTGGCCAGACTGCTTCTCTAGATTCCTCTTCACTGAGCATGGCACTTGGGGAAAGGGTTGGCTGTGGGTGCAGCTTCAGTGCATTTAATCCTTCCTGCCTTCTGGCTCTAAAGAGAGCAGCTGATCCTCACAAGAGGGATTCTCCCAGAAGAGCACATCAAATCTCTCAAGGGACAGACTGCCTCCTCAAATGGGTCTCTGACCTCCATGACTCCTGACTGAGAGAAACCTCCCAACAGGGGTCAATAGACTCCTCATATAGGAGCGCTCACACTGGCATCAGGCCAGTGCCCTTCTGGGATGAAGCTTCCAGAGAAAGGAGCATGCATTGCTGTTCTATGTTCTCCATTGGTGATACCCAAGTAAACAGGGTCTGGAGTGGACCTCTAGCAAACTGCAACAGACCTGCAGAAGAGGGGCTTGACTATCAGAAGAAAAACTAACAAATGGAAGGAAACAACATTAACATCAACATAAAGCTGTCTCACACAAAAGCCCCATCCAAAGGTCATCAACCTCAAAGATCAAATGTAGATAAATCCATGAAGATGAAGAAAAACCAGTGAAAAAATGATGAAAATTCCAAAAGCAAGAATGCCTCTTCTCCTCCAAATTATCACAACTCCTCTCAAGCAAGGGTACAAAACTGGATGGAGAATGAGATTGACAAATTGACAGAAGTAGACTTTAGAATGTGAGTAACAACAAACTCCTCCGAGCTAAATGAACATGTTCTAACCTAATGCAAAGAAGATAAGAACCTTGATAAAGTGTTACAGGAACTGCTAAATAGGATAATCAGTTTAGAGAGGAACATAAATGACAAGATGGAATTGAAAAACATAGAACAAGAATTTTGTGAAGCATACACAAGTATTAATAGCAAAATTGATCAAGTGGAAGAAAAGTTATCAGAGATTGAAGAACAACTTACTGAAATAAGGTGTGAAGACAAGATTAGAGAAAAAAGAATAAAAAGGAACAAACAAAGCCTTCAATAATTATGGGACTACGTGAAAAGACCAAACCTATGATTGATTGGTGTACCTGAAAGTGACAGGGAGAATGGAACCAAGTTGGAAAACACACTTTAGGATATTATCCAGGAGATTTCTCCAACCTAGCAAGACAGGCCAACATTGAACTCAAGAAATACAGAGAACACCATTAAGATACTCCTCAAGTAGAGGAACCTGAAGACACATAATTGTCAGATTCCCCAAGGTTGAAACAAAGGAAAAAATGTTAAGGGCAGCAAGAGAGAGAGGACAGTTTTCTTAGAGATGGAAGACCATCAGACTAATAACTGATCTGTCTACAGAAACCATACAAGCAAGAGATGACTAGGGGCCAATATTCAACATTCTTAAAGAAAAGAATACTCAGAACTTCATATCCAGCCAAACTAAGCTTCTTAAGCAAGGGAGGAAAAAAAATCATTTCCAGACAAACAATCACTGAGTGATTTTCACACCACAAGGCCTGCCTTACAAGAGCTCCAGAAGGAAGCACTAAATATGGAAAGGAAAATCTGGTACTAGCCACTGCAAAAATACACCAGAATATAAAGACCAATGACACTATGAAGAAACTTCATCAACTAATATGCAAAATAACCAGCTAGCATCATGATGTCAGAATCAAATTTACACATAACAATATCAACCTTAAATGTAAATGGGCTAAATGCCCCAATTAAAAGAAACAGACTGGCCAATTGGATAAAGAATCAAGATTCATTGGTGTGATGTATTCAAGAGAGCCGTCTCATGTGCAAAGACACACCTAGGCTCAAAATAAGGGGATGGAGGTATATGTACCAAGTAAATGACAAGGAAGAAAAGTAGGAGTTTCAATCCTAGTGTCTGATAAAACAAAGATCAAAAAAGACAAAGAAGGGTATTACATACTGGTAAAGAGGTCAATGCAGCAGGAAGAGCTAACGATCTTGAATATATATGCACCCAGTACAGGAGCACTCAGATTCATAAAGAAAGTTCTTAGAGACCTACAAAGAGACTTAAACTTCTGTACAAAAATAGTAGGCAACTTTAACTGTCAATATTAGACAGATTAATGAGAAAGAAAATTCACAAGGATATTCAGGACTTGAACCAGCTTTAGGCCAAGTGGACCTACTATACATCAACAGAACTCCCTAACCCAAATCAACAGAATATATATTATTCTCAGCACCACATAGCATATATTCTAAAATCAACCACATAATTGAAAGTAAAACACTCCTCAGCCAATGCAAAATAATAGAAATCATAACAAACAGACTCTCAGACCGCAGTGCAATCAAAACAGAATTTAAAATTAAGAAACTCATTCAAAACCACAACTACATGGAAATTGTACAATCTATAATCTGCTCGTGAATGACTACTGGGTACATAATAAAATTAAGGCAGAAATAAAGAAGTTCTTGAAACCAACAAGATCAAAGAAACAACATACCAGAACCTCTGGGACACAGCTAAAGCAGTGTTAAGAGGGAAATTTACAGCACTAAATTCTCACAACAGAAAACTGAAAAGATCTAAAATTGACACCCTAACATCGCAATTAAAAGAACTAGAGTAGCAAAAGCAAACAAACTCAAAAGCTAGCAGAAGACAGGAAATAACTAAAATCAGATCAAAACTGAAGGAGATAGAGACACAAAAACCCTTAAAAAATCAATGAATCCAGCAGCTGGTTTTTTGAAAAGTTTAATAAAATAGATGGACCGCTAGCTAGACTTATAAAGAAGAAAAGAGAGAAGAATCAAATAGACACAATAAAAAGTGATAAAGGGAATATCACCACTGATTCCATAAAACACAAACTACACCCCTATGCAAATAAACTATAAAATGTAGAAAAACATGGATAAATCCCTGGAAACATACATCCTTCCAAGACTAAATCAGGAAGAAGTCGAATCCCTGAATAGACCAATTACAAGTTCTAAAATGCAGGCAATAATTAATAGCCTACTAAACTACAGCAACAAAAAAGTCCAGGATCAAATGGATTCATAGCCAAATTCTACCAAAGGTACAAAGAGGAGGTGGTACCATCCTTTTTGAAACTATTAGGGACTCCTCGTTAACCCATTTTATGAGGCCAGCATCATCCTGATACTAAAACATGGCAGAGACACAACAAGAAAAAATAATTTTAGGCCAATATCCCTAATAAACATTGAGGCAAAAGTCCTCAATAAAGTACTAGCAAACCGTACCCAGCAGGATATCAAAGAGCTTATCCACCATGATGAAGTTGGCTTTATTGCTGGCATGCAAGGCAGGTTCAACATATGCAAATCAATAAATGTAATCCATCATATTAACAGAACCAATGACAAAATCTGTGTGATTATCTTGACAGATGCAGAAAAGGCCTCCAATAAAATTCATCATCCCTTCATGCTAACAACCCTCAATAAATTAGGTACTGATGGAACATATTTCAAAATAATAAGAGCTATTTATGACAAATTCATAGACAATATCATTCTGAATTGGCAAAATCTAGAAGCATTTTTTTTGAAAACTTAGACCAGACAAGGATTCCCTCTATTACCATCCTATTGAACACAGTATTGGAAGTTCTGGCCATGGCAATCAGTCAAAAGAAAGAAATGAAAGATATTCAAATAGGAAGACAGGAAGTCAAATTGACTGTGTTTACAGATAACAAGGTTGTATATTTAGAAAACTCCATTGTCTCAGTCTCAAAACTCCTTAAACTGATAAGCATCTTTGGCAAAGTTTCAGGACACAAAATCAATGTGAAAAAATCACAAGCATTCCTATATGCCAAAAATAGACAAGCAGAAAGCCAAAATATGACTGAACTTCCATTTACAATTGCTACAAAGAGAATAAAATACCTAGGAATAAACCTTACAAGGAATGTGAAGGACCTCTTCATAAAGAACTACAAAACACTGCTCAAGAAAGTAAGAGAGGACAGAAACAAATGGGAAAAAAGTAATTCATAGATTCTATGTTATACCCATCAAGCTACCAGTGACTTTATGCCCAGAATGATAAAAAAAAAAAAAAAAAACTATTTTAAATTTCACATGGAACCAAAAAAAAGCCCGTATAGTCAACTCAATTCTACACAAAAAGAACAAACGTGGAGGCATTATGCTACTTGACTTCTAACTATACAACAAGGCTACAGTAACCAAAATAGCATGATACCGGTACCAAAACAGACATATAGACCAATGAAACCGAAGAGAGATCTCAGAAATAACACCACAAATATAAACCATCCGATCTTCAACAAACCTGACAAAAACAAGCAACAGGAAAGGATTCCCTGTTTAGTAAATTGTGCTGTGAAAACTGGCTAGCCGCGTGCAGAAAACAGAAACTGAACCCCTTCCTTACACCTTATACAAAAATTAACTCAAGATGGACTAAAGACTTAAATGTAAAACCGAAAACTGTAAAAACCCTAGAAGAAAACGTAGGCAATGCCATTCAGGACATAGACATGGGCAAAGACTTAATGACTAAAACACCAAAAGCAATTGAAACAAAAGCCAAAATTGTCAAATGGGTTCTAAATAAACTAAATAGCTTCTGCACAGCAAAAGAAACCATCATCAGAGTAAACAGGTAACCTACAGAATGGGAGAAAATTTTTGCAAACTACCCATTTGAAAAAGGTTTAATATTCAAAATCTACAAGGAACTTAAACAAATTTACAAGAAGAAAACAAATAAACCCATCAAAAAGTAGGTGAAGGATAGGAACAGACACTTCTCAAAAGAAGACATTATGCAGCCAACAAACATATGGGTAAAAGCTCATCATCACCGGTCATTAGATAAATGCCAATCAAAGCAGCAATAAGATACCATCCCATGCCACATAGAATGATGACTATTAAAAAGTCAGGAACCAGCAGATACTGGTGAGGATTTGGAGAAATAGGAACACTTTTACCCTGTTGATGGGAGTGTAAATTAGTTCAACCATTGTCCAGTACAATGTGGGGATTCCTGAAAGATCTACAATCAGAAATACCACTTGTCCAACAATCCCGTTACTGGGTGTATACTTAAAGAATAATAAATTATTCTACTATAAAGACACATGTATGCATATGTTTATCACATCACTATTTACAATAGCAAGACTTGGAACAAATTCAAATGCCCATCAATGATAGACTGGATAAAGAAAATGTGGCACATATACAACATGGAATACTATGCAACCATAAAATGGATGAGTTCATGTCTTTTGCAAAGACATGGATAAAGCTGGAGGCCATTATTATCAGCAAATTAATGCAGTAACAGAAAACCAAACAATGCATGTTCTCACTCATAAAGAGTGAGTTGAACATAGAAGTTGAACAATGAGAACATATGGACTCAGGGAGGGGAAAATCATACACTGGGACCTGTCACGGAATGGGGAACAAAGGGAAGGGAGTACATTATGGCAAATACCTAAAGCATGCAGGCCTTAAGACCTAGATGATAGGTTGATAGATGCGGCAAACCACCATGGCATATGTATACCTATGTAACAAACCTGTGCATTCTGCACATGTATACCGAAACTTAAAGTAAAACTTTTTTTTAAAAAAAGGAAAAGAGTACACAACTCCATACTATTTTTCATAATCGTGGCCCACCAATTGTATCCCACCAATATTTATGAGAATTCCCCTTTTGCCGCTTCCTCAGCAGCATCTGTTATATTTTGCTTTTTGATAGTAGCCATTTTTAACATGGGTGAAATGTCTCACTGAAGTTTTGATTTGCATTACCTTTATGATTAATGATGTTGAACATTTTTCATATACCACTTTGCCATTTGTATGTCTTATTTTGAGAAATGTCCATTTATTTTATTTTCTTATGTTTGAATTGGATTATTTGCACTTTTGCTGCCTAGCTGTTTGAATTATTTATATTTTCTGGATAATAATTTCTTGTCTGAAGGATGGTTTACAAATACATTTTTCTCATTTTTTAGGTTGTCTCTGAGGCTTTATATTCTACTGTAGTCCCATTTGCCTATTTTAACTTTGGTTGCCTGTGCATTTCAGGTCTTAACAAAAAACTCTTTGCCCAGAGCAATGTCCTATAGCATTTGCTTAATATTATTTTCTAATAGTTTCATAATTTTGTATTTTCCACCTCTCTTTAATCTACTTTCATTTTATTTGTGTATATGGTGAAAAATAAGGGTTAATTATATTTTTCTGTGTATTTATTTTTTCACCACCATTTATAAAAAGACTGCTATGTCCACAATGAATATTCTTGGGCACTTTGACAAAAATGAGTAGGTGGTAAATAAATTCGTTTAGATCTGTGTTCTCTACTCTGCTTCATTGATCTATGTGTCTTTTTTATGCTGATACATTTTTATTATTTTTATTATTATTAGAGCTTTGTAGTATATTTTGAATTCAGGTAGTTTGATGATTCCAGCCTTATTCTTTTTGCTCAGGATTGCTTTGACTATATAAGGTTTCCTTCTGTGTTTCCTGTAAATATTAAGATTTTTTTAACTTTTATTTTAAATTTAGGGGTACATGTGCAAAATGAGCAGGTTTGTTTGTTACATAGGTAAATGTGTGTCATGCGGGTTTGTTGTCAAGATTATTTCATCACCCAGGTATTAAGCCTAGGATCCACGAGTTATTTTTCCTTATCCTCTCCCTCCTCCGACCCTCCACCCTCCAGTAGTCCCCAATGCACCTTGTTCTCCTCTATGTGTCCATGTCTTCTCATCATTTAGCTCCTACTTACAAGTGAGAACATGCAATGTTTGGTATTCTGTTCCTGCATTAGTTTGTTAGGAATAATGTTCTCCACCTCCATCCATGTCCTTGCAAAGGACACGATATTGTTCTTTTTATGGCTGCATAGTATTCCATGGTGTATAAATACCACATTTTCTTTAACCAGTCTAAAACTAATAGGTTCTAAGGTGATTTCATGTCTTTGCTATTATGAATAGTACTGCCATGAACATAAACCTGCATGTATCCTTATGATAAAATGGTTTATAATAATATTTTTTCTGAGAATGTTAATGGTATTTTGATAGGTACATTATTGAATCTGTATATCACTTGGGTGTTACGGATATTTTATCAATATTAATTATTCCAATTCATGAATACAGATTATCTTTCCATTATTTTGTGTTCTCTTCAATTTTATTCATCAGGGTTTTTTTTCTACAGATCTTTTATTTTGTTTAAATTTATGCCTAGGTATATATTTTTATAGCTACTGATAATGAGAATGCTTTCTTAATTTGTTTTTCAGATTATTAACTGTTAGGATATAAAAATGCTGCTGAGTTCTATATGTTGTTTTGTATCCTGCAACTTTACTGATTTCATTGTCAACTGTATCAGTTTTTGGTGGTGTCATTTAGTTTCTCTAAATATAAGATTATATCATCTATGAACATAGACAATATTCTTTCTTTCCAATTTGAATGTATTGTATTTATTTTCTTATATGATTTCTATGGCTAAGACTTATAGTATTAATGTTGAATAAAAGGAGTGAAAGTGAGCATCTTTGCCTTATTACAGATCTCAGAGAAAAAGCTTTCAATATTTCCATGTTCAGTTAAGGTTAGCTGTGTGTTTGTCATATATGGTCTTTATTGTTTTGAAGTATTTTACTTGCAAATCTAATTTGTCAATTTTTTTTGCCATGAAGAATGTTGAATATTATCAAATATTTTCTCTGTATCTATGAAGATAATCATATAGTTTTGTCATTACTTGGTTGATATCATGGATCACATGTATCAATTTGTGTATATTGGACCATCCTTGCATCCCTGAAATTAATCTTCCTTGATCAAAATGTATTATCTTTTCGATATTTCATTGGATTAAGTGTGCCTGTAGTTTGTTAGGGATTCTTGCATCTATGTTAATCAGGAATATTAGCCGGTAGTGTTCTCTTTTTTCAATTTTAATAACATTTTTATCTTATCCAAAATATTTTTTAGCTTTTATTTTAGGTTCAAAGATACATGTCCATGTTTGTTATACAGGTAAACTGCATGTCCTGTGGGATTTTGTACAGATTGTCACCCAGGTAGTAACCATAGTATCCAACAGGTAGTTTTAAATACTCATGTTCCTCCCATCCTTTTTTCTCAAGTAGCTCCTGATGTCCTTTGTTCCCTTCTTTGTGGCCATGAGAACTTGATATTTAGCTCCTTTAGTTTTGAAGGGGGTTTATCAGGCCCTAGCCAGAGATAACCATGGTGGAATTTTCCCCACTGATAAGCATGCACACTCCTCCAAAAATTCACCCTAAAATAGTCTTTTGTTCATTATAATAGTATAAAACAGATGCCTGGGTGGAGATTTTATGTGCTAATAAGATATGCAATGTGTATACTAGCACATACAACCACAGAGTATACATGCCCGAAGAGATTCTTAAAACATGGTCACAAATTATGCCCCCTTGACCATTTGTAAAAAATCGTAATATTCTCATAAAGAGAATATTCCAGCACTAGCTGTTGCTGGCTCATTCTTTTGTGCAGCCTGCTCTGTCTCTTTTTTCAGAGTGTACACTCTTTTTAAATGAACAATGCTGCTGCCGCTGCTACTACTACTTCTACTATTACTTCTACTAGTAATATTCCAACTGGACCAGCCTGGCGTTGTTTTCCACTTTTCTCTAGGAATGTACTTTTTCTTCCTTCAATACACTGTGCTACTGAACCTTTGCTATGCATCTCTTGTCTGAATTCTATCTTTCAAGTTAGACAACAACCAAGGATTATCACACTTTCTGGTAACATACTGTGGTGCTGCGGCTCAGATGGCCTTGCCTGTGAACTGTTCTCCGAGGTAAGTGCCAGGGGTGGTTGAGTCCCCAAGTTGACTGCTTCTGATTTTTCTGCATTGCCTAATGCTGTTCTTGCCAATTAAAGTTGAAGTTTTTTCTCTCCCTCCCTTGCTCACCTATAAGCCTCACAGATCAGACTGCTTACCCCTTCCCTGCTGTACCTTTGTTCTTGGCAGGACTTTCTCACATTCCTTTCTTCACTTTTACCTTTGACCCACCAGGCTTATTTGGAGGTCCTTTTTGGTGTGTATGTCAGAATTCTTCTCCATCTGTCCAAGGCAAATGGAATTTTTTTATATACACAGAGAAAAACTTAATTTCTGGGTAAAATGTCTTTTTGACCAGACTCCCTTTGTGAAACCTAAGAAACCTAATGGGTGTGACCATTCACACCTTCCCTGAAAAATAAAGACAGAAAACAATTCAGTTAGACACCAACATTCTTGTCCTCCTGAAATTGGGCTTATTTGTTCCAAGGATTCCAAAAGCTTTCCCTTTTCCAAAACCCAAGGGCTACAGATGCTTAGGCAATAAACACTCTCTCAAGAAGAGAGCTGCTTCACGGACACCCACTTCAGGACAAGCTTGTCGAGGGGAGCACTGACGGATTCCTGAGAATTGAGTCAAAGAGGACAGGGATGCCTAATATCCCTGGCTTGACTGCAGGACTAGCCTTTTTAAGGATTCAGGTTCCCTGGAAAAGTTCAAATAAAAAAGCCACTTCCAATTCAGGAACCTTTCCGATTCATTTTCCTCTTTCTTTGGAAACATGTGAAGGACAAATATAAATTATAAGTGAGCCACCCGGACCCATCTAAGTCCAGGTCCCCTCTTTTATACAGGACCTTTGCCAAGTTAAAGAAAACTTAGGACAGCTCTCAGCTGACACTGAGAGGCTCATCAAGGGCTTCCAACAATTAACTCTTATATTTTTATTAACTTGTTCATCCTCATGAAACAAGCCCTTCCCAAGGGGGAAAAATATATATAAGGCAGCCTTCTGATGCAAGGATAAGCTACACTTGGTAGATGCCATCGACCACATGGTAACTACAGCTGTTCCCATACAGGACCCCAATTGGAACTACAATACCTAGATGGAAATACAGGCCAGAAATAATATGCTCCTATGCCTAGCAGATGCAATAAAAAGGAGTATCATCAAACCTGGAAATTACAAGTTATCTACCATAGATCAAGGGCCAAATAACAACCCCATAACCTTTCTCAAAAGGCTGCAAGAAACTGTTATCAAACATACCAACCTAGATTCAGGACTCTCTAAAGGACAACTACTCCTAAAGCATTACTTTCTAACCCAAGCTGCTCCAGACATTAAGAAAACAATTACAACAATCACTTAGGACCCAAAGTCCATATGTCAGAAATCCTCAAATCGACTTCCTCAATCTTTTATAACCGAAATCAGGATGAGGAGAACAGGGCCAAAAAGAAGGAGAAATGGAAAGACAGGAGACAGATTCAATTACTGGCTGTTTTACAAATCAGCCAGGCCCCTCCAGGTTACCCTAAAAATCAGCTTCCAGGGAACTGCCACAAGAGCAGAAAGCCAGGCCACTGAAAGGGAAACTGTCCTAATGTGCCAAACAGTAGAAATAACCAAATGGCCTTTCCTCTCTGACACAAGCTTGGCCACAGGAAAAGGAGCTGTCTCGAGAGACAAAAGGCCCCAGGCCAAATCCCAATCCAGTGATGAATTTGAGCTGAAGTGGTCCTCTGCCTCAGCTGCACCTAAGATCTGACAGCATCAAAAAAAAAACAAAACCCGAAACCAATGCAATTCTAAAGATGGCAGGTAAGATTATAAATTTACTTTTATATTCAAGAGCTGATTACCCTATGCTAACCTCCTTCAACCTCCTTCTCTGGGCAACTTTTGTCCAAAATCCTGTTGGGTAATGAGGACAAGTGGCAGTGCCCTCCCCCTCAAAAAAATAAACACTCTTCCTCACACTTGTTTTCTTTTTGAGATGGAGTCTTATTCTGTCACCCAGGCTGAAGTGCAGTGGTACAATATCAGGTCACTGCAACCTCTGCTTCCCAGGTTGAAGTGATTCTCCTACCCCAGCCTCCTCAGTAGCTGGTATTACAGGCAACTGCCACCAAGCTTGGCTACTTTTTGTATTTTTAGTAGAAACAGTGTTTCACCATGTTGGCCAGGCTGGTTTCGAACTCCTGACCTCAGGTGATCTGGCCGCCTGGACCTCCCAAAGTGTTAGGATTTCAGGCATGAGCCACTGTGCCCGTCCTGCACCCCGTTTTTATTACTTAAGGGACCAATTGCTGTTTGCTCACCCATCCTTGGTAATGTCTAAATGGCCCAAACTCCTTTTGTGTAAAAATGTACTTTCCAAAATGGGCACCTTGTTAATATTTACCAAACTTCTAAATTCATTTTCCCCTCCAACATCCCTATTTCTCCTGGGGAAGCCATGTAAACCAAACTTATACCCAAGAACTTCAACCTGGAAAGCCCTAATTGAGAGTTTGAAAAACAGCCTGTATTTATTCAAACAGGCCCTAGCAAAAAATCTAACTGAGCTACCTCTTGATGAGGGAGAAATTCTACGGTATATAACTTACTCTTCTGCCCCACCTTCACAGAGCTCACACATGGACAGGCAGTACAAACCTTAAACTTTCTACAAAGAGGATGCAAAGTATTCAAAACCTGAAGAGTAAGTTGAATAAAGGAAATATAAAGAAAATTATGAATATAAAGATGTGTTTTTCATAAAGCAGGTCATAAAGAAAATACAATTTTGCATAAAAAAATCTTGTGTGGTTAAATTCTTGTTCTAAAGTTAAATGACCAGTTGTTTAAAAAAAAGTGATATTTTGGAGAAGTAAAAATGTCCAAGAATATCATAGATGGTCTGTGAAGTTGCAATAAGGTTTGTGAAGATAAATTTATGAAAGGAATTTTGTATGTCATTAAGTTGATTATAATTTGAAGAAAATTATTTATGATAGTCTTTCAAACATTGGCCCCCTCTGTTAAAATAAGGTTTTATTAAAGTATCAATCTGATTTTAATGAAATTATAAGAAGTTTTACTTTTAATTTTATGACTTGGTTCTTTTGAAAACTTCTCATAATTATATCTCAGAAGTTCACATTTGCTGTGCCTCAGTATTTTCAGCTCTTTCTCTCCTGAAGAAAGTCTGAGATAATGACTTTTTCCAGCTTTTTTCAGTTCCTGTAATTTTTTCCTCCAGTACCAAGTGTTATTATGGCCAAATGCTAAATGTTTATCTTAACATTTAAAAAAAAATCATATACTTAAAGCAACATTTTCCTCTAACATAACTTAGTTTTGTACTCTTGCCTTTTCCTATTGTTTCTAAATTCTCAATATAATCAGAACACTTCTTATGCTGTTCCTAAGAGTCATGTATTTCCCTGCTATATTCATAACCCTGAACATAGAATTCTTGTTTCTGATTAAATTCAAAAACTTATTTTTTTTTAAGTTTAACCTCCAACGTATTTATATGGGCTTCCCATAAGGAGAAGCAGTCACACTGAAGAAAGTTTTTCTTTGTCTTTTTGGTTACTAGCTTAAGCAATAAAATTTTATCATTCGTATGCTGTCTTTAGGTTTTTAGGTACAGGATAAAATATTAATACCCTTCAGTTCATGTAACTTTAGAAATATTTAATAAAAACCTTTTAAATATTATCTATAAAATAAAAATGTCTTTGCCTGTAATCCCAGTACTTCTGGAGGCCAAGACAGGCAGATCACCTGAGGACAGGAATTCAAGACAAGCCTGGCCAACATGGTGAAACCCCATCTCTACTAAAAATCCAAAAATAGCCTGACACAGTGGTGCACATCTGTAGTCCCAGCCACTCAGGAGGCTGAGGCAGGAGAATTGCTTGAAACTGGTAGGTGGAGGTTGCAGTGAGCCAAGATTATACCGTTGCACTCCTGCCTGGGTGACAGAGTGAGACTATCTCAAACAAACAAATAAATATGTCTTCATATTTGGACATTTTGTCTAAATTATGCAGAACAAGCATCAGGTTTACTAAATGCTTTATGGTCATGAGCTGTTTCAGAACTTTTAATAATTTTTCAATTTTCATGGTTTAGAACTGTTAAATTCTAGGTAAGGCCTAGGGACATGTGGAGTTACACATGCCCCCTGGCTTTGCTGGGAAAAGTAAAACTTTATCTGTGGTTATGTATCTATCCTTCCCTAATAACTGGAGAGGAAGTTGTTCACTAACTTATTTTTTTCCTATTGTGGACCTCCTGGACTAACACCCATCAGTACCTATCCCCCTTATATTCCAGGTCCAAACCTCAGAGAGAGTAACTGTAGTTTTTCTGCCCTTATGGCTCTGTTAATAAGTAAAGATGTGTAACTTGTAAAAAAATGTAAAGTTACCATTTTGACTAAACAGATGATTTACAGTAACATATGACATTACTTGATAAAATCAAGTGTTTAATCATTTGCTATTTGCCAAATGTTCCAAAGTCAAATACTTCATTATACCTTTTTAATCTAGTTAATTCTTAAATATTAAGTCCTCTAAAATCTGAAAGAGAAATATTTGGCTTATTTGACATATTAAAATCATAAAGACAGTGATTCAAGTGTAAAATTATAAAAATGGTTTTGGCTTTGCTTGGGCTGAATTCATATAAATGTGTTATTTGTATGTGTTTTCAAAAACTGTATGACATTGCTTTAATTCTGATATGCCTCAATATGTCATCAGTAATAAATTTGAATGTACTTCCTTGAATGTATTTCCTTGCTATGCTTATAATCCCAACACACTTTTTTTTCTTGTGGTATCTTTTATGACCTTGCTATCAGGGTGATACTGGCTTCCTAATGAATTTGAAAGTGTTGAAAGAATTTAAGAACAATTGGTATAAGGTCTTTGTTAAATGTTTGATAGACTTCAGCAATGAAGTAACCTACTACTGGAATTTCCTTTGTTGTCATTTATTATCATTATTATTATATTTTATTGCATTTATGTTTGGGGGTACATGTGAAGAACATGTAAGATTGTTGCATAGGTACACACATGGCAGTGTGGTTTTCTGCCTTCCTCCTCATCACCTATATCTGGCATTTCTCTCCATGTTATCCCTCCCCAAGTCCCCACTCCCCACTGTACCTCCCCTAGATCCCTCCCACAGACCCCAGTGTGTGATGCTCCCCTCCCTGTGTCCATGTGTTCTCATTGTTCAACTGCTTCAATAAATATGCTTCTAGTTGTTCTACGCAGGTTTTCTATTTCTACTTGATTCAACCTTGGTAGGTTGTATGTTTATATGCATTTTACTTTTTTTTCTAGGTTACCAATATGTTCACATTTAATTGTTCAAATGATATCTTATGGTCATTTTATTTCGGTGTAATCAGTTGTAACATCTCCTTTTTATACTTCTTATTTATTTATTTATTATATTTTAAGTTCTGGGGTACATGTGCAGATTGTGCAGGATTGTTACATAGGTATACACATGCTATGGTGGTTTGCTGCATCCATCTCCCCGTCATCTACATTAGGCATTTCTCCCCAATCTCACCACCTGCTGCTATCCTTTCCCTAGCCCCCCCAAACCCCCCAACAGGCCCTGGTGTGTGATATTCCCCTCCCTGAGTCCACGTGGTCTCGCTGTTAAACACCCACTTATGAGTGAGAACATGCAGTGCTTGGTTTTCTGTTCTTGTGTCAGTTTGCTGAGAATGATGGTTTCCAGATTCATCCATGGTCCTGCAAAGGACATGAACTCATCCATTTTTATGGCTGCATAGTATTCCATGGTGTATATGTGCCTCATTTTATTTATCCAATCTGTCGTTGATTATCATTTGGGTTGATCCCAATTCTTTACTATTGTAAATAGTGCCACAATGAACATAAGTGTGCATGTGTTTTTATAGTAAAACAATTTATGATCCTTTGGGCATATACCCAGGAACATGATTGCTGGGTCAAATGGTATTTCTATTTTCAGATCCTTGAGGAATCACCACACTGTTTTCCACAATGGTCAAACTAATTTACACTCCTACCAACAGTGTAAAAGCATTCCTATTTCTCCACATTCTCTCCAGCATCTGTTGTCTCCAAATTTTTTAATGATCACCATTCTAACTGGCATGAGTGACATCTCAATGTGGTTTTGGTTTTCATTTCTCTAATGACCAGTGATGATTAGCTTTTTTTCATGTTTGTTGGCTGCATAAATGTCTTTTTTTGAAAAGTGTCTGTTCATATTCTTTGCCCACTTTTTGATGAGGTTGTTATATTTTTCTTCTAAATTTGTTTATGTTCTTTGTAGATTCTGGATATTAGCCCTTTGTCAGATGGGTAGATTGCAAAATTTTTTCCATTCTGTTGATTGCTGGTTCACTCTAATGAAAGATTTTTTGCTGTGCAGAAACTCTTAAATTTAATTAGATCCCATTGTCTATTTTGGCTTTTGTTGCCATTGCTTTTGGTGCTTTCGTCATGAAGTCCTTGCCAATGCCTATGTCCTGAATGATGTTGCCTAGGTTTTCATCTAGGGTTTTTACGGTGTTAGGTCTTATGTTTAAATTTTTAATCTATCTGGAGTTAATGTGTGTAAAAGATGTAAGGAAGTGATCCAGCTTCAGCTTTCTGCACATGGCTAGCCCATTTTCCCAACACCATTTATTAAATAAGGAATCCTTTCCGCATTGCTTGCTTTTGTCACATTTGTCAAATATCAGATGCTTGTAGATATGTGGTGTTATTTCAGAGGCCTCTGTTATGTTCCATTGGTCTATATCTCTGTTTTGGTACCAGTACTGTGGTGTTTTGATTACTGTAGCCTTGTAGTATAGTTTGAACTCAGGTAGCATGATGCTTCCAGCTTTGTTCTTTTTGCTTAGCATTGTCATGGCTATGTGGGCTCTTTTTTGGTTCCATATGAAGTTTAAATTTTTTTTCCACTTCTATGAAGAAGGTCAGTGGTAGCTTGATGGGGATAGTGTCGAACCTATAAATTACTTTGGGCAGTATGGCCATTTTTACAATATTGATTCTTTTTAACCATGAGCATGGAATATTTTTCCTTCTGTTTGCATCCTCTCTTATTTCATTGTGCAGTGGTTTGTAGTTCTCCTTGAAGAGGTCCCTCACATCCCTTGTTAGTTGCATTTCTAGGTATTTTATTCACTTTGTAGCAATTGTGAATGGGAGTTCACTCATGATTTGGTTCTTTGTTTGTCTGTTACTGGTGTATAGAAATGCTTGTAATTTTTGCATATTGATTCTCTATTCTGAGAGTTTGATGAAGTTGCTTATCATCTTAAGGAGATTTTGGGCTGAGACGATGGGGTCTTCTAAATATACCATCATGTTATCTGCGAATAGAGACAATTTGGCTTCCTCTTTGCCTAGCTGAATACTTTTTATTTCTTTTTCTTGCCTGATTTCTCTGGCCAGAACGTCCAATACTATATTGATTAGAGAGTTGAGGGAGGGCACTCTTGTCTTGTTCCAGTTTTCAAAGGGAGTGATTCCAGTTTTCGCCCATTCAGCATGATAGTGGTTGTGGTTTTGTCATAAATAGCTTTTATTATTTTCAGATACATTCCATTGATACCTAGTTTATTGAGAGTTTTTAGCATAAAGCGGTATTAAATATTGTTGAAGGCTTTCTCTGCTTCTATTGAGATAATTATGTGGTACTACTATTGTATCTCTCTTTAGCTAAGTGTTAATTTTATTTCATAAAAGTAATTTAATTTAATTTTGATTTTTTTTTTTTTTTTTTTTTTGAGATGGAGTTTCGCTTTTGTTACCCAGGCTGGAGTGCAATGGTGCAATCTCGGCTCACAGCAACCTATGCCTCCTGGGTTCAGGCAATTCTCCTGCCTCAGCCTCCTGAGTAGCTGGGATTACAGGCACGCACCACCATGCCCAGCTGATTTTTTGTACTTTTAGTAGAGATGGGGTTTCACCATGTTGACCAGGATGGTCTCCATCTCTTGACCTTGTGATCCACCCACCTCAGTCTCCCAAAGTGCTGGGATTACAGGCATGAGCCACCGCACCTGGACTATTTTAATATTTTATTTTTTCTGATTCTTATTTTATTTCTCCTCTAAGATTTATTATTTTATTTTATTTTGTTTTCCTGACATCAATGTTATAGTTTTATTATAGTAACAAATAGTTGGTACAGTGAGATCTACACACATATACAGAATTATACTTAAATTCATATAGAATATTTACATTTTTGAATTATACTTTTGAAATTAGAAGATGAAGAACAGCTTAAGTTTGACAACAAAGATAAATATATAAGACAAAAATAGATAGAGTTAACAATAAAAACACAACTATCTGTTCTTGATATAAGATGTGGAAACTTTTTGTCAGAAAGCTACATCTTCTTAATCTGATTGTCCAAATCATGAAAATATGGATGATTCAGTGCCATTTTGCCAGAAATTCTTTTGGCTGGATCGTAGATTAACATTTATGAGAGCCAATCCAAGCCATTTTCATCCAAGCTTTTGACACTTGACTTCAAAGCTGGCTCTTGGAAGTTGAGTGGAAAGTGACACAGCTGTGGTAATCGCCTCTGGGGCCGCCACAGCATGATAAGCCAGGATTTACCATACCGATTGACTAACTATGGAAGAGTATACCAAAATAGAGAAAATTGGAGAAGGTACCAATGGAGCTGTGTATAAGGGTAGACACAAAGCTGCAGGTCAAACGGTAGCCATGAAAATAAATCAGACTAGAAAGTGAAGAGGAAGGGATTCCTAGTATGGCAATTCGGGAAATTTCTCTATTAATAGGACTTCGTAATCCAAATATAGTCAGTCTTCAGAATGAGCTTATGCAGGATTCCAGGTTATATCTCATCTGTTAATTTCTTTCCATGGATCTGAAGAAATACTCGGATTCTATCCCACCTGGTCAATTCATGGATTCTTCACTGGTTAAGAGTTATTTATACAAAATCCTACAGGGGGTTGTGTTTTGTCACTCTAGAATAGTTCTTCACAGAGGCTTAAAACCTCAAAATCTCTTGATTGATGACAAAGGAACAATTAAACTGGCTGATTTTGGCCTTGCTAGAGCTTTTGGAATACCTCTTAGAGTATATACAGATGAGGTAGTAACACTCTAGTATAGATCACCAGAAGTATTGCTGGGGTCAGCTCATTACTCGATTCCAGTTGACATTTGGAGTATAGGCACCATATTTGCTGAGCTAGCAACTAAGAAACCACTTTTCCATGAGGATTCAGAAATTGATGAACTCTTCAGGATTTTCAGAGCTTTGGGCACTCCCAATAATGAAGTGAGGCCAAAATTGGAATCTTTACAGGACTGCTATTTTATTTTGTGTCCTTTTTTGCTGTTTCACTTTTTTTTTTCTAATTTTCTGAGGTAAAATTTCATTGTGTATTTCAAATCTTTCTTCTTCTCCTTCTTCTTCTTCTCCTTCTCCTTCTCCTTCTCCTTCTCCTTCTCCTTCTCCTTCTTCTTCTTCTTCTTCGAGACAGAGTCTGGCTCTGTTGCCAGGTGCCAGGCTGGAGTGCAGTGGCATGATCTCAGCTCACTGCAACCTCTGCCTCCTGGGTTCAAGCAATTCTCTTGCCTCAGCCTCCTGAGTAGCTGGGACTACAGGCACACACCACCACACCCAGCTAATTTTTGTATTTTTTAGTAGAGACAGGGTTTCACCATGTTGGCCAGGATGGTCTCAATCTCTTGACCTTGTGATCCACCCGCCTCAGCCTCCTAAAGTGCTGGGATTACAGGCATGAGTCACCACACCCGGCCTCTTTCTTATTCTTTAATATAAACATTCATTATTATTATCATCTTTATTAGTACTGCTTTCCTGCATCCTACAAGTTTTTGTATACTGTGTTTTCAGTTTCATTTGTCTTATTTTTGCAATTCTTTTTATTTATTTATTTGACTCAATGGTTGTATAATTGTGTATTGTTTAATTTCCACGTTTGTAATTTTGAGCATTTTTTATTATTAATCTAGTTGATGCAATTTTGATTGAAAGAGATATTTGGAATAATTTCAGGTTTCTTATATATGTTAAGACTTATTTTGTGACCTAACATTTGACATATCCTGGAGAATGTATCGTGTGCTTGCCTAGAATGAGTATTGTACTGCTGTTGGGTGAAATGCTCTGTGCATATCCTTTAGGTTCATTTTGTCTAAAGTGTTATTCAAACCTGCTGTTTCCTTATTGATTTTTTTTGTATCCATTTGATATGGTGCGGTTGTGTCCCTACACAAATCTCATATTGAATTGTAATTCCCACAATCCCTGTGTGTCATCAGAAGGACCTGTCTGGAGGTAATTTAATTATATGAGTGGTTCCCCATGCTGTTCTCCTGATAGTGAGTGATTTATCATGAAATCCAATGGATTTATTATGGGCTTTTCACTTTTCACTTGGCATTTATCTTTCCTACCTCTATGTGAGGAAGGGTTTGTTTGTTTTCCCTTCTGCCATGATTGTAGGTTTCCTGAAGCCCCCTCACCATGTGGAATTGTAAGTAAATTAAACCTCTTTTCTTTATAAATTACCCAGTCTTGAGAATTTATTTGCACCAGCATAAGAACAAACTTATACAGTAAATTGGTATCACAGAGAGTGGGATGCTGTTATAAAGACATCTGAAAATATGGAAGTGACTTTGGAACTGGGTAACAAGCAGAGTTTGGAGGGTTCAGAAGAAGAAAGGAAAATGTGGGAAAGTTTGGGACTTACTAGAAACTTGAAAGGCTCAGAAGACACAAAGATATGGGAAAGTTTGGAACTTCTTAGTGGCTTGTGAATGGCCTTGACCAAAATGCTGAGAGTGATATGGACAATGGAGTCCAGTCTGAGCTGGACTCAGACGGATATGGGAAACTTATTGGAAACTGGAATAAAGGTGATTCTTACTATGCTTAAGCAAGGGACTAACAGCATTTTGGTCCTGCCCTTCAGATCTGTGGAATTTTGAATGAGAGAGATGACTTTAGGGTATATGGCAGAAGAAATTTGGAAGCAGCAAAGCATTCGAGAGGAAGCAGAGCATAAAAGTTTGGAAACTTTGCAGCCTGTTGATGCAATAGAAAAGAAAACAACATTTTCTCAGGAGAAATCCAAGCCTGCTGCAGAAATTTGCATAAGTAACAAGGAGCTAAATGTTAAACACAAAGACAGTAGGAAAAATGTCTCCAGGGCATGTTTTCATGACAACTTCTCCCATCACAGGCCTGGAGACCTAGGAGGAAAAAATAATTTCCTAGGTTGGACCTAGTGCTCCCCTGCTGTGTGTGCTGCTGCCCTGTGTCACAGCTGCTTTAGTAGTGGCTACATAGGGTCAAGGTACAGCTCTGGTTTTGGCTTCAGAGGATGAATGTCCCAAGCTTTGGCAGCTTTCATGTGTTAAGCCTGCAGGTGCACAGAAACCAAGAATTGAGGTTTGGAAAGATCTGCCTGCATTTCCGAGGACGTCTGGAAATGACTGGATGCCCAGGCACAAGTTTACTGCAGGGGTGGAGCCCTTATGGAGAGCCTGTACTAGGGCAATGTGGAAGGCAAATGTAGAGTTGAAGCCCCCACACAGTTCCCACTGGGGCATTCCCTAGTGGAGTTGTGAGAAGAGTGCCACAATCCTCCAGACCCCAGAATGGTTGATCCACCAACAGCTTTCACTGTGTGCCTGGTAAAAGCAACAGACACTCAACAGCAGCCATGAAAGCAGCTGGAAGTGAGTCTGTACACTGCAAAGCCACAGGGGCAGATCTGCACAAGGCCGTGAGAGCCTAACTCTTCCATCAGCATGATTGTGTTTTGAAATGTAAGAACATCAGATTTGGAAGGGGTCAGGGATGGAATGATGTGGTTCAGCTGTGTCCTAACCCAAATATCATCTTGAATTGTAGTTCCTATAATCTCCACTTTTCATGGGAGGTACACATTGGGAGGTAATTGAATCATGAAGGTGAGTCCCCCATATTGTTCTTGTGATGGTGAGTTCTCATGAGATCTGATAGGTTCATATGGGGCTTTTTCCCCTTTGCTTGATACTTCTCCTTCATGCCACCAGGCAAGAAAGCATGTGTTTGCTTGCACTTAAACTAGGTTTGTATGTTTCCTGAGGCCTCCTCAGGCATGCTTAACTCTGACTCAAATAAACTTGTTTTCTTTATAAATTATCCACTATCAGGAAGTTCTTTATATCAGCATGAAAATGGACTAATACAGCGTTGTTGAAAGCAGGCATTAATGTCTCCTATTAGTATTGCATTTGTGTCTACTTCTTTCTTAAGTTCTGTCAACTTCTGCTTTATATAGTGCTTCGATGTTGGGTTTTCATGTATTTATAATTTTTTTTTACTGTTGAATGATCCCATTTCTCAATCCAAAATAACCTTATTTGATGCTTTTAGTTTTTAACTTAAAGTCTATCTTTTTCTGATATAAATATAAGTACTCTTATTGCTTTTGTTTACATTTGCATGAAACATCTTTCTTCTTTTCCTTAGCTATAGTCTATATGTGTCTTTAATTCTAAAATGAGTCTCTTGTAGACACCATAAAGTTGGGTATTTTTAATTTTTATTCATTCAGCAAATCTGATTCTTAATCAGGAAATTTAATCCACTTATATCTAAAGTTAAAATTTATGGTTACTTTCTACTTCTACTTTTTTTTTTATTGGTTTCTCTATGTTTTATACTAGTAACCACATTTTAAACTAAAACAGCTTAATCTTAATCATATACAGCAGGGTCCCCAAACCCCGGGACATGGACCAGTACCAGTCCGTGGCCTGTTAGGAACCAGGTTACACAGTAGGTGAGCAGCACTGAGTGAGCATTACCACATGAAGTCTACCTTCCATCAGATTAGCAGCAGCATTATATTCTCACAGAAGCACAAATCCTATTTAAAACTGAATCCAAGGAACTGAGTTGCACATTCCTTATGGTAATTTAACTAATGTCAGATTATCTGAGGTGGAACAGTTTCATTCTGCAACCATCTCCCCACCCCAGTTTAACCAAATGTTAAATACTAAGACAGTAGGTGAAAAAGTTACCTTTCAAAAAACCAGTCCTTGGTGCCTAAAGTTTGGGGATCACTGACAGGAACTTTATACTTTATTTTCTTCTTATGGACACATTTTAAGTTATTGATGTCAGATTATACTTATTTCATATATTGTTTTTATTATCAAATTTTTGAGATTATAATTATTCTTAATAATTTTGTTTTTTGTTTTTTATATTAATGTTACCGTTATTTATGTGCCATCATTGCAGTATTGATTACATCATTCTCTATTTGTCTATGCATTTATATTTATTAGTGAAATTTATACTTTCATATGTTTTCATTTTACTGTTTAATATGTTATTATATTTGAATAATTCACTGTATCGTTCTTATACAGCAGATAGAGTGGTAAAAATTCCCTCAGTTGTCATTTTTTCAGAAGTTTTCCTTTTCTTTATTCTTAAAGATCTGTTTTGCTTGGTACAGTATTTGTTTTGGGGAGATTTTTTTTTCTTTCTGTTTATGGACTATATCATTCCTTTCTTTCCTGGGCAGCAAGTATTCTACTGAGAATTCAGTTGATAGCTGTATCAGCAATTTTTACATATAGGACAAGTCATTGTTTGCTTTCTATGTCTCACATTCTTTGTATTTTATTTTTATTTTCTTTAATTATAATATGTCTCCATGTAGACTCACTTGTGTGTAAACTATTTGAAGAACTATGGTCTTTATTAATCGAAATGTCCATTTTCCTCTGTATATTTAAAATGCTTTCTGTCAGCATTTTTAATGTGTAATTTATCCTTGTTTTGTAGTTGCTCAATAAACAGAAAACAATTGTATACATTTATAAGGCACATGTAATATTTTGATACATACCTATAATGTATATTGTTTAAATTAAAGTAACTAGGATATTCATTACCTCAAATGTTTATTATTTCACTGTATTAGAACCATTTCACTTTTTCATTTCTACAATGAATTATTGTTATCTATTGGTATCCTATGGTGCTATCAAATATTAACATTCGTTTCTTCTACCTAACTATGCTTTTACCTGTTACTCCAATTTTTTCTCCCCCATACACCCTACATTTCTCAGCCTCTAGTGATAATTATTTTACTCTCCACTTTCATGAGGTCAACATTTTTAGCTCCCACAAATGAGTGAGACCATGTTATATTTATCTTTCTGTGCCTGGCTTATGTCACTAAACTTACCAGTTCATCCATGTTGCTGAAAATGACATAATTTTGTTCTTTTAATGGCTTAGTAATATTTTATTCTATATATATACTACAGTTTCCTTTTATCAATTTTTCTGCTGATAAACATGTAGGTTGTTTTTTATCTTGACTGTTGTGTGGCTGTAATAAACATGGGAGTGCAGATGCATGCTTATTATATTGATTATCTTTTTTTTTTTTTTTTTTGGATATATACCCAGTACTGGAATTGCTAGATTATACGGTAGTTCTATCATTAAACTTTTGAGAAAACTTCATACTGTTTTCCATCGTTGCTGTACTAATTTGTATTTCTACCAATGGTGTTTAAACGTTCCCCTTTATACACATTCTCATCAACATCTGTTATTTTTTTATCTTTTGAAAGTACATATTTTAGCTGGGATGAAATTACACCTTACTGTGGTGTTCATTTGTGTTTCCCAGATAATTAATGATGTTGAATATTTTCTTTCATATACCTGGTGGCCATTTGTATATTTTCATCTGATAAATGACTATTCACATATTTTCCATTTTAATTGGATATTTTTGATATTGAGTGCAAAATATATATTCTCATTATTAATTCATTCTCAGAGAGATAGTCACAAACATTTTCTTCCACTCTGAAGGTTTTACCTTCACATTTTTGGTTTTTGTCTTTGCTGTGCAGAAGCTTTTTAGCTTGATATTATCCCATTTGTCTATGTTTGCTTTGGTTGCCTGTGTTATTTCAGTCTTACTCGAAAAGTCTTTGCACAGACCAATGACCTGAAGCATTTCTCTTAGTATTTTTCTGTAGTAGTCTCATCATTTTCAGGCTTATATTTATATCTTTAATACATTTTGATTTAATTTTTCTATATAGTGACAGATAAGAGTCAAGATTTATTCTTCTGTATATATATATTCAGTCTTTCCAGCATAATTTATTGAAGAAACTGTCATTACCCCAATGTATGGTTTTGGCATCCTTATTGAAAATGAGTTTGCTGCCAATGCTTGAATTTATTTCTGTGGACTCCATTTCCTTTTATTTATCTATGTTTGTTTTTATGTCAGTAATGTACTGTTTTGTTACTATAGCTGTGTAGTATAATTTAAAGACAGTTTCTATGATCCCACAAGCTTTATAATTTTGTTCAGTGTTGCCATGGGCCCATTTAAATTTTAGGATTTTTTTTTTCTGTTTGTGTGAAAAATGGCATTGTTATTTTGAAAGGATTTGGCTGAATCTATAGATTTTTTGGGATGGTATAGATACTTTAACCAGATTTATTCTCCAAGTACATAAGAATAAAATACATGTCAGCATTTATTATTTAATTTATTGTATCAATGTTTTATAAGTTTCATTGTAGAAATATATTACTACTGTCATTAGGTTTATTTCTAGGTATGTTTGTAGCTATTACAAATTGAATTGTGTGTTTTTTTTAGATTGTTCATTGTTGGGATATAGAAATGGTACTGATATTTTATTCTGCAACTTTACTAAATTAGTTTTATCAGTTCTAATGATTTTTGTGGTAGACTATTTTGCTTTTTCTAAGATTATGTCTTCTGCAAATAAGAACCAGTTGATCTCTATTCAATTTGGATGACCTGCAATTCTTTATTCAATCTAATTGCTCTGACAAGGATTTCCAGTACTAGAATAAATACAAATGTTTAAAGTGGGCATTCTTATGTTATTGTAAATCTTAGAGGAAATGTGTTTATTTTTTCCCATTTGGTATGATGCTAGCTGTGGGTTTGTCATATATGATATTTATGGTTGAACATTTGTTTATTGCACACCAAATTTGTTGACTTTTCTTTATAATGAAAGAATGATAAATTTTACTGAAATTTTTGCTGTCTATTGAGCTATTATATGACTTTTATACTTAATTCTATTAATATGTGTATCTCATTTATTGAGTTGTATGCATTGACTCATCCTAGTATTCATTGACTAATTCTACATGATCTTGGTGAATGATCTTTTTAATGTTTTGTTGAATTTGATTTGCTAGTATTTTCTAGAGCATTTCTGCATCTATGTTTATCAGAAACATTAGTCCATATGTTTTTTTCTTTCCAACTATTATCCTATTTTCAGGGGCTACTGGTGCAGGTTTTTTGGTTCCTGTAAGCTGCATGTTACTGGGGTTTGATGTACAAAATATTTTGTCACCCAGGTAGTGAGTATAGAACCCGATAGGTAGTATTTTTTATCTTCATTCTTCTCCCGTCCTACATCCACAAGTAAGTCCTGGGGTCTACTGTATCTGTTTTTGTGTTTATGTGTATTCAATGTTTAGTTTCCATTTATAAGTGAAAGGATGTAGTACATGGTTTTCTGATTATGCGTTAATTTGCTTGAGATAATGACCGCCAGCTGCATCCATATTGATGCAGAAGACATGATTTCATTTCATTTGTTAAAACTGTAGAATGTTTCATAGTGTATATGTGCCAGATGTTTTTATCCAGTCTATCAATGCTGGGCATCTCGTTTGATTCCATGTCCTGGCTATGGTGAAAAGTGCTGCAATGAACATATATATGTATGAGTCTTTGTGGTAGAATGACATATTACTTTAAGTATACTTGTCAGTTATAGTATTGCTGTATTAAATAGTAGTTCTGTGTTAAATTATTTGAGAGATCTCCAAACTGATTTTCATAGTAGCTGAACTAATTTATATCCCCACCAGTAGTGTGTAAATGTTCCCTTTTCTCTGCAAAATTACAAACATATTTTCTTCTTTTCAATAATAGCCATTCTGATTGGCATGTGATGGTATCTTACTGTGATTCTTATTTGAATTTCTCTAATGATTAGTGATATTGAATATTTTTATTTTATATATTTGTTAGACACATGCATGTCTTTTTTTGAAAAGTATCTGTTCATGTCCCATACATATGTTTATTGATGTTGTTTATTTCTTATTTGTTGAATTGAATAAGATCCTTATAGATTCTGGATATTTGACCATTGTTACAGGCATAGATTGCAAACATTTTCTCCCGTTCTGGAGGTGACCTGTTCACTCTGTTGATAGGTCCTTTTGTTGCGCAAAAGCTCTATAGTTTAACTAGATCACACGTCAATTTTTGTTTTTGTGGCAGTTGCTTTGAACATCTTTGTCATAAAACCTTTGCCATGTCCTATATCCAGAATGACATTTCTTAGGTTATATTCCAGAGTTTTTATAATTTTAGGTTATAAATTACAGTTTTTAACACATCTTATGTTTATTTTTGTACATCATGAAAAGAAGAGGTCCAGTCTCAATCTTCTGCATATATTACTGTTACGGGATTTTGGGGTGTTGTTTTCTGGCTGGAAACCTGTAGCTGGTGGTATCTTTGCCCACGTTTTGCTCAGCCTTGCTGGGCTCATTCCATCCACTCAGCCTGACAGGCTGTGCTCAGCTTATGCTACTGGCCTGGACACAACACCTCCAGATGAAGACTGTGAGTCAGGCACGAGGTGGCAAGGAGTGTGTGAGTGAGCATGGGGTCTAGCCACAGCGCCATCAAACATGCTGGCTGCTGCTGTGGGACAGGTAGCTCTAAGTGCCAGCATGTGTGCTGGCTCTCTGGGAGGCTGCAGCTGGACCAGGCACACTACAAGCAGCTCTCCCAGCTAACAACAGGGAATGCTGTGGCACTTGGAGAAACCAGAAACCACAGGGCCCCAAAGAGGGAGTCAGAGACCTGGTTTGGGGAGTTTCCAAGTCTGGAAATACCAGAAAGTTGCAGCTCTTCTCTCCTTCTCTTCACCCATAACATGGAAAGCAAGGCTCATGTTTCAGGCCTGTTTATGTCACAACTCTTTTAGCTTCAGTGTTTAGTGGGTCCCTAGTTCTTGTCTTATGACCAGAAACAATGAGGTACACAGACATTTGAAGGTGAGCAAGATGAAGAGAAGCTTTAATTGAGTAATAAAACACCTCAGTCTCCCATAACGAGCAGCTCCCTTATACAGCCAGGGTGTCCTGTCGAGTGTTCACCTCCTAGCAGAGAGGGTAGCTCCTCTCTGCAGCTGGTTTTCCCATCCTGTGTTCTGCTGTGGCTGAGCCCCAGGGTTTGATGAGTTTCAGGAGGAAAGAACTGTGTGCCAATTGGTCTATGGGTGGGGCTGGAAAAGGCACCACAAGTGTCCACTCCGATCTGTGGGATTGGCAGCCCAGCACCCCAGCCTTCAGGTCCTCCCTTGCCTAAATGTGGGGCCTCACTGGGGACATGCCTGCCCCCTTCCACCTAGGAGCCTATTTGCCTCCTGCCACCACTCACGGTGCTCAGGATGATCATGCCAAGGGGAACCTGCAGACCAGGACTGAGCTGCCTTCTACTCCTCCTCAGAGTCACCTCCATGCTCATTGGCACTCAAAATGCAGAGGGTACTGAGGCAGCAGGGGGCTGGCGTGTCCGTACTGCCCTAAGCCTGCACACACTCAGCCAGGCTGGGACAGTGCCCAGTCTTTGCCCCAACCCTGCTCCAAGATTAGAGTTGGTGCTGGGAGTAGGAAAAGGCCAAGCAACAGGAGCAGACAACCCCAAGCCTGAAAAGGCATGGAACATTCCCAGGATCCTGAGGGTGCAGCGTCCAGAGATGCCCAGGTCCTACACCTGGGAAGGCAGGGATCCTGACTACACCATGGAGCGTGCAGTCAGATCCAGCTATGCCTCCTCTGTTCAGCCTGGAGCAGAAGCTCCAGATCCTCTAGGGCCCCTCTCTGCCTGCACCTCTGTGCCCGACTGCTGCTACCCTGGTGGTGGGCAGTGTGGCTGGCTCCATCATGGCGGTCCCCAAGGCAGCAGGCTCCCTGGGGTCTCCAGCCTGCCCCTGGCTAGTGCCAGCTCCATGGAGCACATCACAGAACTATCCCAGGCCCAGCTCTACCTCCTCCCTGCACCTTACCTGCAGTGGTAACAGGCAAGAGCAGTGATGCCAGGCTGAATCTGGAGCATTTGAGGCTCTGGTCCTGCCTAGCCAAGTGAGGGTGGGGGCAGTGCAATCAGCTGTGTCAGGGACATGGGGCACAGGGGACCCACCACCACCACTGCTGTTCCTGGAGCCACTCCTACCACCCCAACAGTGCCTCCCTCCTGCAACTGGCATGATGACAGTGGCTGCTCTGGATGGCCTGCTGCTGCCATCAATTCCCCCTTTGAAAAGGTATATCTAACTGCCATTAAGATAAGCATCATGTCTCCTCTTAACTGCTTTATGCTGATAGATGGTGTATTCATCAGTGTTTGCTAGAGGGACAGAACTAAATATGTGTGTGTGTGTGTGTGTGTGTGTGTGTGTGCGTGTGTGTGTGTGTGTCACATGATAAAGGAATAGAAAATAAAATGAAGATACACACACATACACACACACACACACACACACACACACATGATGGGAACTTATTAGGTATTAACTCACATAATCACAATGTCCCACAGGAGGCTATCTGCAAGCTGAGGAGCAAGGAGAGCCAGTAGGAGTCCCAAACTGAAGAACTGGGAGTCCGATGTTCAAGGGCAGGAAGCATCCAGCAGGGGAGAAAGATGTAGGCTGGGAGGCTAGGCCAGTCTAGCTTTTTCACAATTTTTTCTGCCTGGTTTATATTTGCTGGCAGCTGATTAGCTTATGCCCAGCAGATTAAGGTTGGATCTGCCTTTCCCAGCCCACTGACTCAAATATTCATCTCCTTTGGTAACACCCTCACAGACACACTCAGGGAATCAATATATTTTACCCTTCAATCCAATCAAGTTGACACTCAGTATTAACCATCATGAGTCCATGCCTTGTCCACTTGAACCCATACATATCTCCTGAAATCATACATAGTCTTCAAATAAAGACAATAATAAAGTTATAATTATGCCTAACATAATACAACTCTTCTTCATATGACTGGAAATACACCAATCCCCATCCCAAATACTATTACATAAAGTTAACAAAGCTTAAATGCTGATATAAAGTCAATAAATATTATGTCACATGATAAAGGAATAGGAAATAAAATAAAGACATTTTCTTATACAAGGGTATACATGCACAAACATGTTTTTAACAAAAAAAGGAGGAAATACTCATGACAATTACAGTCCTCATTTCTGCAGCTTGTCACGTGGTCATAGCCGGTATTGATGACTACCTTCTTCTACTACATATTCTGTATTCCCTTTCCCTTCAGCAAGCACCTCAGCAGATTGTGGTTTCTTTCCTGATGAAGTGACTGAAATGGTCATTCCTGAGGGGTCTGGAACATTTGTAGTCCTTCCTGGATTGGGCTGTTGTAATTTCCCATTGACCTTAATCACGGGGTGTTGTAATACTAAGAGATGCCCTACTGGATCTTCTGTGTTGCATGTGTATTCTTCCTTATCTCTGTTATGGAGTAATAGACTGATTTCATATTGATAGTCTGGGTCAATTATACCAGCCAACACTGTAAGTACCTTCTTAGCCTGTTGACAAAGGTAGAAGTAGCCCAAAGTGTAGAGGTGGCAATCTTCCAATTTAATAGAATTATTGTTGTGTTTCCTGGTGGCAGCGTTCCTCCCTCTGGAACTAAGACCTCTAGGCCAGCAGAACGTAATGTGGGAACAGGAAGCAAAAATGTTGTTAGTGGATTACTAGGGATGATGGTGAGTGGTGCCACTTCCACTTCCATCCCTTGACTTCTGAACCCATGAGGCCAGGCTATAAGTGAAACAGTACCATATATCAGGTGCGGATTCAGAGCATGCATGGAGTTCTGGAGAACTTTACCCAGCCCTGCAAAGTATTATCATCTAGTTGGCATTGTAATTCTGACTTTAAAAGGCCATTTCACCATTCTATCAATACAGCTGCTTGAGAATAATGGGGAACATAAGATCAGTGAACTCCATGAGCATGAGCCCACTGCTGCACTTCTTTAGCAGAAAAGTGAAGTTAGAGGCAATGTTGTGTGGAATACCATGACGGTGGATAAGGCATTTTGTGAGTCCATAGATGGAATCTTGGTAGAAGCATTGCATGTAGGATAGACAAACCCACATCCAGAGTAATTGTCTATACTAGTAAGGACATACCTCTGCGTTTTCCATGATGGAAGAGGTCCAATATAAACAACCTGCCACCAGGTAGCTAGCTGATCAACATGTGGAATGGTGCCATATCAAGGATTCAGTGTTGCTCTGCTTCTGGGTTGTTTTCCCTGAAGCCATGGAGCCCTATTAACCCTGGCATTCTGTGAAGGAGCAACAGCCAAAGATAAATTCTTCCTTATCAAGAGAGTGCCAAGAAGTTTCAGATGGCCAAACATCAGAAGCAGAAACCCCCAAGCCTGTTGGGGCAGAGAGACTTTCTCAGGCTCCCAAGGGTTTAGAGTCCAGAGACACCCGGGTCCTGCACCTTGGAGGGCAGGGCTCTCACCCGCTCCATGGGGTATGCAGGCAGCCCTGTCCATGCCGCCTCACAGCCTGAGGTGGGGACTCTGGATTCTTGCTGTGTGCCTCTCTGCCCACCCCTCTGTGCCTAAGTTCGCTGCTTCCCCTCCAGCGAGATGCTCAACCCAGCCCCACTGTGGCAACCCCCAGGGAGGTGAACAAAATAGGAACTCCCATGTGTCTCTGGCTCCTACAGACTCCGTGGAGTGCAGCACTGCTGGGGGGCGAGGTCTGCCACTTCCCCCTACCCTCCCCAAAGCAGTGGTGAGTGAGAGCTGCAACACAGAGCCGAATTTGGAGCAGTGGAGACTCCAGACCTGTAGCTGATTTCGCCCAGCGTGGCAGTCAGCTGCCTCAAGGACACAGGGCAGAGGGAACCTACCATCACCATTGCCGCTCCTGGAGCCACTCCTGCCATCACTGCCTGCACCTTCCTGCTGCAGCCAACATGATGACAGTGGCCGCTCCTGACGGCCTGCCATTGCCATCATTATAGCTAGTCAGTTATCTTCCCACCATTTATTGGATAGAAAGTTCTTTCACTATTGCTTGTTATTGTCAGCTTTGTCAAAGACCTTATGGTTTTAAGTGTACAGCTTTATTTTTGGTTTCTCTGATCTATTCCATTAGTCTGTGTATGGTTTTGTACTAGTATCATACTGTTTTGATTATTGTGTATAATGTAGCATGAAGTCAGGTAGTGTTAATTCTTTTGGCTTCGTTTTTTTTTTTTTACGTAGGAATACTTTGAATATTAGGGCTCTTTTTAGTTTTGTACACATTTTAAAATAGTTATTTTTTCTATTTCTGTGAAGAAATAGAGATAAAATTTCTTCTGAAATTTTCTGAAATATCACTGGTAGCTTGATAAGAATAACATTGAATTTGTAAATTGCTGTGGGTATTATGGGCATTCTAATCATATAGATTTTTCTTATCCACAGGTTTGGAATATTTTTTCATTTGTTTGTATTACCTCTGCTTTCTTCCAGCAGTGTTTTGTAATTTTCATTGTAGATATCACCTCCCTGATTAGCTGTTTTCCTAGGTGTTTTATTCATTTTTCGTCTATTGTAACTGGGATTGCATTATTCATCTGTCTTTCACTTTGGAACTTTTTGGTGTATATAAATGCTATGGATAGATAATCTAATTTTGTAGATTAATTTTGCATCATGAAACATTACAGAAGTTTTTTGTTTGTTTGTTTGTTTTGTGGCTCACTGCAATCTCCTCCTCCTAGGTTCAAGCGGTTCTTGTGCCTCAGCCTCCTGACTAGCAGAAACTACAGACACCTGCCACCAAGCCTGACTAATTAATGTGTTTTTAGTAGAAAGAGGGTGTTAGCATGTTAGTCAGGCTGGTCTCGAACTCCTGACATCAAGTGAGCTACCCACCTTTTCCTCCCAAAGTGCTGAGATTAGAGGCAGCATGAGCTACTGTACCTGGAGTTTTTTAGGTACAGGTATATAACAATCTTATATGTGAAGAGAGATAGTTTTGCTTCCTCTCTTCGTACTGGGATGCTTGATTTGCTCTGATAGGCATTTTAGTATGATATTTAATAGGAGTGGTTAGAGTGGACATCTTTGTCTTTTTGGGGTTCTCAAGAGGGAATCCTGCAGGCTTTTGCCAATTTAGCATAATGTCGGCTTTGGGTTTGTCATAGATGGCTTTTTTTCATTTTGAGGTATGTTCCTTCAATGCCTAGATTATTGATGATTTTTAATATGAAGAGATGTTTAGTCTTATCAAAAGAGTTTTTGCATCTATTCAGATGATCATGTGTTTTTTTTAGTTATGTTAATTTGATGAATCACATTTACTAATTTGCACATGTTAAACCAATCTTGCATCTCAGACATAAAGCTTACTTGATCATGGTGGATTAGCTTTTTGATGTGCTGTTGGATGCAGTTTGCTAATATTTAGTTGAGAATTTTTGCATCAATATTAGAGATATTGACCTGAAATTTTCTTTTGTGTGTGTGTTTTTGCCAGGATCTATATCAGAATGATGCTAGCCCTATGGAATAGCTAGGAATGAGTCCCTCCTCCTCAATTTTTGGAATCGAATAAGTAGAAATAGTACCCTTTTTATACATCTGGTAATATTTGACTGTGAATCCATCTGGATCTGGGCTTTTTCTGGTTGTTAGGCTTTTTATTACTAATTCAATTTAAGAGCTCAATGTTGGTCTTTTCAGAAATTTAGTTTCTTCCTGGTTCAATCTTGGGAGGTAGCAATTTTCCTGGAATTTATCCATTTCATGTAGGTTTTTTAGTTTGTATGCATAGAGGAATTCATAACAGTATCTGAGGATTTCTCTATTTTGGGGTGGGTAATGATAATGTCCCCTTTGTCATTTCTGATTGTGTTCTTTTGGATCTTCTCTCTCTTTTTTTTTGCCCAGATAGTGGCCTTTCAAACTTACTTATTCCTTGAAAGAACATATCTTATTTCATTTGCTCATTTTTTTAATTTTCACATCTCAATTTTATTCAGGTCAGCTGATTGAAATTTTAAATCAGAGGTGAACTCAATACAATTTAAATGTGAAACATCGAACCATCCACAAAGCTAGCAAGATAAATATAAATTCAGAATAAATGAAATGGCACAGAAGTAAAATTTCTTGAAGAAGATATTTCACAATAAAATTTCAGAAGAAATTTTATTTCTCCTGCTAGCGTTGTAGATGGTTTTCTTTTGTTTTTCTTGTTCCTCTATGTCTGATGTTAACTGCCTTTTTTGTGAGTGATTTGTGTTATTAACTTTCCTCTTAACACTGCTTAGGTGTCTCCCAAAGATGCTGGTATGTGGTATCCTGATTTTCATTAATGACAAAGAATTTCTTGATTGCTGCCTTAATTTCAATTTTTTACTCCCAAATCATTCAGAAGTAGGTTTTTTAATTTCTATATTATTGTACAGTTTTAAGAGATGTTCTTTGTATTAATTTTGATTTGTATTGTGCTATGGTCCAAGAGTGTTGTTTGCATGATTTTTAAATTTTTTTTGATAATTGTTTGATTGTTGGCCATGTGGTCAATCTTATGTCATATGCCAATGCAGAGATGAGAAGAATATATATTCTGTTCTGTGGAAAGTCCTGTAGATGTGTGCCAGGTCAATTTGGTCTAATGTTAAGTTCAGGTCTCAAATATCTTCACTAGTTTTCAGTCTTTTTGATCAATCTGTCAGTGAAATGTTGAAGTATCCCATTATTATTGGGTTGTTATCTATGTCTCCTTATATGTCTCTAGAAACTTGTTTTTTGAATCTGGATGCTCTAAAGTTGAGATTAAATATATTAAAGATAGCTAAAGTCTGTCATTAAATTGCACTTTTTATCATTGTGTAATGCCCTTCTTTGTTGTTCTTGATTGCTGTTGGTTTAAAGTGTGTTTTCTCTTAAATTAAATAGCTCTCTCTGCTCTCTTTCTCTCTCTCTCTCTTTTTTTTTTTTTTTTGTTTGTTTGCTTGCTTGATATATCTTTCTCTGTCATATTACCTTTAAACTATGGGTACCACTGCAAAATAGATGGATCTCTTCAATATAGTATACAGTTGGGTCTTTCTTATTTTTTCAGCTTGTTATTATTTTTTATTGTTATTGAATTATTTTGCTTATGTTTAAGATTAATATTGATATCTGAAAATTTCACCTTGTCATTGCATTGTTTGCTAATTGTTGCATAGGCTTGCTTATGTAGTTGCTTACAGTGTCAGTGGGCTATATCCTTAAGTGTGTTTTGGTTGTTGCCAAAACTTACCATTCATTTCCATGTTTAGCTTTCTCTTAAGAACCTCTTATAAGGCCCATCTGTTGGGCCTTACCAGAGGACTTAATGTTTACTTGCCTGAAAAAATATTTTATTTCTCCTTCTTTTGTGAATCTTAAGTTTTCCTGAACATGAAATTCTTCATTGAAATTTCTTTCTTTAAGAATGCTAAACATAGGCCCCATTTGTCTTCTGCTTTGCTGGTTTTCTGCTAAAAGGTCTGCTCTTAGCCTCATGGGATTCCCTTTGTAGGTGCCATGTCCTTTGTCTTTAGCTGTCTTTAACTTTTGTTTCATGTAGACCTTAGAGAATATGATTGTGTTACCTGGGGATGGTCTTCCAGTACAGTATCTCACCTAGTTTCTCTGAATTTTCGGTATATGCATGTTCACCTCTCTAGTTTGGTTGGAGAAATTTTTGCAGACAATTTCTCAAATATGTTTTCCAAGTGGCTTGCTCTCTCTCCCTCTTATTGTGGTATGCCAATGTGTTATAGGTTTGATCTCCTTATGTAATCCCATAATTCTCAGAAGTTTTGTTCATTTTTAATTTTTTTAAATTACTTTGTCTGACTGACTTGATTCAGGGATCAGTCTTTGAGATTTAAGGTTATTTTCTCAGCATGATTTATTTTATTGTTAATACTGGTTATTATATTATGAAATTTTTGTAGTAAATTTTTTTACCACTAGAAGATCAGTTTGGTCATTTCTTAAAATGGTTATTTTATCTTTCAACACTTATATCACTTTATTATATTCCTTATATTTCTTAAATTAGATTTTAACTTTCTCCTAAGTATCTTTGATTTTCATTATTATCCAGATTCTAAATTCTATGTCTGTCATTCAAAACATTTTAGTCCAGTTAAGAAACAGTTCTATGGAGCCAGTGCAGTCATTTGAAGTTAAGACACCCTGGGTTTTAGAGTTGCCAGACCTCTTGCACTGGTCTTTTGTCATCTGCTTGGGCTGGTCTTCCTTTAATCTTTGAAGTTGCTGTCCTTCAGTTGGGGATTGTTGATTGTATATTCTTTGAGGCCCTTAAGGTCTTGATTGTAATATAAGTTGAGTTTAGTAGACTGTCTTTATTTCTGGATGATTTCAGGCAGCCAAGCCTCAGTTAAGGACTCCTGAAGTTTGTACTCTAACTCGGGGATGGGGAGGAGGCGGGCACAAAGCCCTTGGCTTTTTACTCTGGCCTTCAAGTTTAAAAATCAAATGGCCCTGGAAGTTCTAGCCAGAGCAATCAGACAAGAGAAAGAAATAAATTGATTCCAAATCAGTAAAGAGGAACTCTGTCACTGTCTGCTGATGATATGATCATATACCTAAAAAACCCTAAAGACTAATCTGAAAAGGTCCCAGAACTGATAAATGAATTCAGTAAAGTTTCAGGATATAAAATTAATGTTCACAAATCAGTAACTCTGTTATATACCATGAGCAACCAAACTGAGAATCAAATCCAGAACTCAATCTCCTTTACGATAACTGTAAAAAAGTAAAGTAAAATCATTAAGAATATACTTTACCAAGAAGATGAACAATCTCTATGAGGAAAACTACAAAACACTGCTGAAATAAATCACAAATGACAGAAATAAATAGAAACATCACATATTCATGGACGAGTAGAATCAATGTTGTGAAAATGACCACGTGACCAAAAACAATCTACAAATTCAATGAAATTCCCATCAAAATACCACCATCATTCTTTCCAGAACTAGAAAGGACAATTCTAAAATTCATATGAAATCAAAAAAGGAGCCTGCATAGCCAATGCAAGACTGAACATATAGAACAAATTTGGAGGCATCACATTACCTGACATCAATCTGTACTATAAGACCATAGTCACTGAAACAGCATGGTACTGATATAAAAATGGGCACATTGACCAATGGAACAGAATAAAAAACCTAGAAACATATCCAAAAACTTACAGCAAACTGATCCTCAACAAAGCAAACAGAAAAACCAAATGGAGAAATGACACCCTATTCAACACATGGTACTGGGACATATATATATATATATATGTATATATGAATATGAATATATATATTCAGCCATAAAAGAAAGAAAATAATGGCATTCACAGCAAACTGGATAGAATTGGAGACTCTTATTCTAAATGATGTAACTCAGGAATGGAGGACCAAGCATCGTATGTTCTCACGCATAAATAGGAGCTAAGCTGTGAGGATTCAGAGGCATAACAATGATACAATGGACTTTGTGTACTCAGGGGAAATGGTGGGAGCAGGGTGAGAGATAACAGACTGCAAATTGGATATAGTGTATCCTGCTCAGGTGATGGGTGCAACAAAATAGTATAAATCACCACTAAACACTTATGTAACAAACACCACCTGTTCCCCTAAAATCTATGAAAATAAAAATAAAATAAAATAAATGTTAAAAAGAATCTATTGTGCTAGAGGGGTAGATGTGTTACCAGTCTGCTGGCAAGAACGCTCAATGAGAAGTACTGGCAAAAATGCTTTGGCAGGTGTGTGGTGAGTGGTTGAGATTTACATGTGTGGATGCACCAGTAGTGGTAGGTGGCCATGGGTCCTGTGTCCATGCTCATACTGATGAAGCAGTATTTAACAGTTGTGGTGACTACATGCCAATAGAGGAGGGCTGAATGCAGCTGCTCACCAGCAGGGGCTCAAATGCAGAAGCTCTCTGACTCTTAGGCAGGGTATTAAGCAAAAAAGCTAAGGTGTTGGCCACTAGAAAGCACCTTGGCTTGGTAGCAGAGGCCACACTGTAAGCAAGTTTGGTCCTGTGGAGACCCTGGTACAGACTAGATGACGAGGGAGTGTTGTCAGGTCAGACTGGCCCCCTCCTGCAGGCAAGATAGTGCTTCTCTGTCTATGTCTTACATCCAACAACTGCTAAAGCCACCTAGAGAAGCATAATGTGTCTTCAGGGATCGTCACCCAAGCCATGCTCCGCTGCAGGCATTTTCATGCCAAACCTTCTGGGATCCTTGCAGGCTAGAGTTATGTCACTGCTCATTCTCTAGACAGTTCCCCCAACCAGGTGTAATGTCTATGGAGATCATAGGGTTGTTTGCGGCTAACATTCTGGAGGTCCAAGGTGATAGTGGGCAACTCTCCTCACCTATTTTACTCACCCTTTTCCCCAGCATCTTCTCAGGGCTGGAAATAGAATCTCGCTTGTGGCAAACATGTGCATGGTTCCCAGGTTTCTCTCCTTTCAGCCTGGGGTTTGCAAATTCCCTCCTTCTACTCTCAATATTTTCTTTAAAGATTTTTTCAGAGTATGTCAGTCGACTTGATGGTCTGATCTTTCTCGGTAGAATAATTTCTTCCTGGCTGCATCTAGTTCCTTACAGTGGCTTTTTAAAAAATTATTTTAAGTTCTGGGGTACGTACAGGTTTATTGCACAAGTAAATGTGTGTGATAGTGGTTTGCAGCATCTATCAACCCATCATCTAGGTATTAAGATCCACATGCGTTAGCCATTTATCCTGAAGCTCCCTCTCCCCATACCCCCGACAAGCCCCACGTGTATTGTTCCCCTCCCTGTGTCCATATGTTCCCATTGTTGAGCTCCCACTTATAAGTGAGAACATGTGGTGTTCGTTTTTTTTGTTCCTGTGTTAGTTTGCTGAGGATAATGGCTTCCAACTCCATCCATGTCCCTGCAAAGGACATGATCTCATTCTTTTTTATGGCTGCATAGTGTTCCATGTGAATTTTTGTCTGAATGATCTGTCCATTGCCAAAGTTGAGGTATTGAAGTTTCCTGCTATAATTGTATTAAAGTCAATGTCTTCTTCTAGGTCTATTAATATTTTCTATGTATTTGTACTTTGTGTTGGGTGCATATGTTTATAATTTATATTCTCTTGCTTTATTGAGCCCTTCATCATTATATAATAGACTTGTCTTTTCTTAACAATTTTTAAACTTTATTCCATCTACTCTAAGTACAGGTGCTCCTGCTCTTTTTAAATGCCTCTTTGTATGGATTTTTCTTTTTTTCTCAGTGCTTCCTTTTTGATTTGTATGTGTCTACATAGTTAAAATGAGTTTCATGTAGATAACACATAGCTGAATCTTGCAATTTTTATCCTTTAAACCACTCAATGTTTTAAAATTGATGGATTTAATTCATTTACATTGAAGATTATTATTAATAACAATTATTATAGGTAAGAATTTACTATTGATAATTTATTACTTTCTGGTTGTGCAAATTCTATTTTCGTTTTTCTTTTTATCTTTTTTGGTGGTTCAGTGATTTTTCTCAGGCAGTACATTTTGATTATATGCTATTTACTTTTAGTATATATACTATAGGTTTTTGCATAGTGGTTACCATGAAGTTTAAAAAACTTATTATACTTAGGTTATTTTAAAATAATACAGACAAGTTTGACTGCAAAGTATAGAAAGCAACAACAGCAAATTCTACACTTATTATATCATCCCCCTTTCAGATTTTTTACTTATTAATGTTTCTATTTACATCTATTTATACTACCAATGTCTTAAACAATTGTAGTTATGATTGATTTTAACTCATTTTTTTTCTTCAATGGAGTCTAACTCTGTTGCCCAGGCTGGAGTGTAGTGGTGTGAGCTTGGGTCACTGCAACCTGCAACTCCTGGGTTCAAGTGACTCTCCTGCCTCAGCCTCTGGAGCAGCTGGGATTACAGGCATGCACCACAATGCCCAGTAAGTTTTTGTAGAGACGGGTTTTGCCATGTTATCCAGGCCAGTCTTGAACTCCTGATGTCAAATGATACACCCACCTCAGCCTTCCATGTTTCTGGGATTACAGGCATGATTACACCCAGCTTTTATTTATTTATGCATTTTTAGTCTTCATATGTGGGATATATATGGTTTACTTACTCCAATTACAATATTACAATATTCCGAATTTTCTTTTTAATTTATGATTAAGTATAATACCATTAGGTTTTTCCCTGTCACATATTATCATCCATTTCTTTCAGATTGAAAAACTCCCACATCACACACTGAGGTCTGTTGGGGAGTTGCGGGGGGAAGGGGAGGGATAGCAGGGGGTGGGGAGATTGGGTAGGGATAACATTAGGAAAAATACCCAATGTAGGTGATGGGGGAATGGAGGCAGCAAACCACCATGGCATGCATATACCTATGTAACAATCCTGCAAGATCTGCACATGTATCCCAGAACTTAAAGTAAAAAAAAAAAGAAGAAAAGAAAAGAAAAAAGAAAATCTCCCTTAGCATTTCTTGTAGGAGAGGTCTGGTGTTGATGAGTTCCCACCAGTTTTGCTTCTTTGTAAAATTATTTTTCTTTTTTTATTTTTATTTTTTTTTGTATTAGAAGGACAATTTTGCTGAGACCAGTTTTCTTCATTAGGAATTTCTTTTTTGTCCTTCAGCAATTTGGACATAGCATCCCACTCTCTCCTGGCCTGAGAGATTTCTGCTTAGAAATCTACAGAAAGCTACAAAAGGGAATTTTTTTTAAGTTCACGAAAAAATTGATTTCACAGATAAAAATTAAAAATAAAAACTGTATTTCTTAGCATAAACTTCATCAAGTACAAGGCACTTGTGTAAATAATCACATAAGTCATTTAGTTTATCCCTGTACAATTGACGGTCCTGGGAATTTAACCAGGTCAATGAAGTATTTATCACATTATTTAGTGAAGAAACAAGAAGGCCTATAAAGACTGTTCAAGATTGGGAAACAAAAACGATTAGGCAGAAGGAGCCAAATCAGAACTGTAAGGTGTATACTTTATGATCTCCCTCTGAAACTTACACAAAATTACCCTTGCTTAATGAGAAAAATGAGCAGAATCATTGTCATAGTGGAGGATGACTCCCTGGTTAAACCTTTCATAGAAAATTCATCTGCTAAAGCTTTGGCTAATTTTCTGAAAATATTCTTATAATAAGCATATGTTATAAACATTTTGCCCTTTAGAAAGTCAACAGGAAAATTTCCTTGAGGATTACCCAAAAAAATTTTTTTATAATGTTTGCTCTTGACTGGTCTGCTTTTGCGTCAACTGGACCACGTCGTCTTTCAGTAGCCTTTATGTTGATTGCATTTTGTCTACAGGACAGAACTGGTAAATAAGTGTTTCAGTTTTACCACTTGCTATAATTCTTTCAAGAAATGCCTCACGGTCTTTACCTCTCTTGTTTAAAATTTCCATTAAAAGTTCTGCTTTTTTTTTTTTTTTTTTTTTTTTTTTTTTTTTTTTTTTTTTTTTTTGTCTGCAACTGATTTGGTGTGCAATGGTTTTGCCATTTATCGAATACAAAGTTTCTTCAGCTTTAAATTTTTAGTCAGAATTGTCTACGTTTAATTAACTAAGATGTCTATGGTATTGGCTATTGTTTCTGCAGTTAACTGCTCATTCTCTCCAATTATGGTACAACCAACATTGTACGGTAATTTATTACTTAGAAATGGATGTGAATGGTCTGCTGCAGTAGACTTTACCACTGGTCCCTTCTCAAAATAATTTATTTATTTGTAAACTGTTGATTTATTTGGGGCATTTTCTCCATAAATTTTTCATAAAGTATCAGGAAGATCACCCTTCTTTCACCCAAGCATCGCTATAAATTTGGTGTTTGTTCTTGCTTTAATTTTAGAAAAATTCATGTGGCTCTTTTCATACTGATATATTTTCCTTTTTAATCCTTCAAATTAGATCCAATTCAAACATGTTATAACAATTAAGTGCAAGTTTATGGTGGTGCGAAAATAAAATTTAATGCATACTTTTTCCACAATATGTATTTTTATGAACTTTTTGATGACCCCTTTTATTGCATTGTGTGTGTATGTCAAAATTTTACTATCAACTTATTTGTTAATTGACTCTTATGTTACTTCTATGTCTTGATTTATTTTTAAAACATGTTTAAAAACATAATTTATAAAAAAAGAAAAGATATAAAATGCTAGAATGAACATGAGAATGCAGACATATACTTAAGATATCAATTTTTGTTCTTTAATTATATACTCAGAAGTCAACACTTTACTTTCAGTAACAGACATAATCTCTAGACAAAGGAGCATACATGGATATGAACAGTACTATAAACAAATTAGATATAACAAACATAGAATATTCCCCAACACCAACAGAATATACAATTTCTTCAAGTGCACAAGTAACATTCTGTAGGATAAATCATACACAGGCCACAGAAGATGTCTTCATAAATTTGAAAATATTAAAATAATTATTATTACAATAAAATAAAACCAGAAATTAATAAAAGGAAAACCTGTAAAATTCATACATATGGATAAATTTAATAACACATTATTAAACAACAATTGGGTCAATGAAGAAATCAGAAAGGAGGTTCTTTAAGTGCCAAATGAAAACAAAAAACAATCTACCAAAATTTATGAGATGCAAATAAAGCAGTGCTAAGAGAGATATTTATAGCTGTAAACAGATATATTGAAAAAGAAGAAAGGTCTCCAGTCAATAACCTAATTGTACACTGTGAAGGAACTAAAAAAAGAAGAGTAAGCTAAATAGATAGATCAATAAAAATATAATAAAGCTTAGAATGGAGATTAATAAAATAGACAAAGAATAAATGGAGAGCAAATTAATGCAACCAAAAATCTGTCCTGTGAAATTATAAATAAAATTGACAAACTTCTCGTGAGATTGACCAAGGAAAAAAGAAGATTCAAATTTTAAAAATAAAAAGAAGATAATTAATGCCTTTACAAAAATAAAAAGGATTGTAGGTTCTCATCACAAAATATATTAACTATGTAAAAGATGTCCATATTAGTTAGCTTGATTGTGGGATTCATTACACAGGCATATTTATAGAAAAATGCCTCATAATACACCTTAAATATATAAAAATTTTAAATTGTTTATCATACTTCATTAAAAGTGGAAGTAAGAATAATACAGGGCATTACAATCTCCAACTATTATTGTAGAACTATTTATTCAATTTTGCCGGTGGTTGCTCCATAGATTTTGGATCTCTGTTGTTAAGTCCACATATATTTTCAATTCTTAGATCTTCTTTGTGAATTTATCTTCTTGCCAATATTTAATGCTCTTCTTTTTCTTTTAGAATAATTTTCTCTAAAATTTATTTTGTTGGATATTGATGTCGTTATCTTAGCTTTTTTTTTTCCAATTTCCATTTGAATGAAATACCTTTTTTTGTACTTTCAATATATTTTGTCTTTAGTTCTGAAAGGAATCAGATATATTTAACTATATAATGGATAATTAATTTTTTTTTCTATCAACCTCTACATTTTACTGGCCAACATTATTTACTCCTGGTTAATGCAGTTTCAGATAGGAAAAGTCTTACTTCTGCCATTCTGGAACATACTTTCTACATGTCTACTTGCTTTTTTGTACCTCAGTTTCTTCATTACTGTCTTCTGTGTTTGTTGATTTTTATAGTGATGTATTTTATTTCCTTCTCACTTTCCTTTGTGTTTATTGTATAGAATTTTGTGGTCACCACTGGGATTATAGTTAACATCCTCATGTGATAACAATCTAACTTAAATTGCTAACAACTTTAGTTCAATAATATACAAAAATGCAACTCTTATAAAGCTCTTCTCCCATTTATGTTATTGATGTCACAAATAACATCCTCATACACCATGTGCCTGATTACATAGTTTGTTAATCTTTTTATGTATTTGCCTTTGAAATCATGTAAAAAATAAAACTGGAGCTGCAAACTAAAATGACAATGTTGACTTTTATTTTTGCTCATGTATTTCTTTTTACTGGTGATCTTTATTGAAATTGATTCAAATTACTATATTGTATTATTTTTTAAACTTGAAGGATCCCATTTCCCATTTTTTTGTAGGGCAAGTCTACTGGTTATAAATATCCCTGGGAGATCTGGGGAAGACGGCCGACTAGAAAAAGCTCAGGATTGCAGCTCCCAGTGAAAGTGCAGAGGGTGAGTGGATGCTGCATTTCCAGACGGATTTTTATTGCCCACAGACCAGGAGATTCCCAGGCGGAGAAGCCCCATGGGTCACCAGCGCGACTGTTTTGGCTGGCGCGGCTGTTTCGGCGGTTTTCCGTACAAAAGACACTGGTCCGGGTGCCCTCTTAGCTGGCGATTGGAGCCCTGAGATGGCAGAGTCACCCATTCATCTGAAATAGTGAGCCAGGCCAGGAGATTCCTAGGCAAAAAAAAAAAAAAAACCCGCCAGGAATCTCAGCGCCGCTGTTATAGCCGGCTCAGTGAGTCGCTGCACCAGAGAACCTGGCACCTTTTCAACAGGCGACTGGAACACTGGGAGATAGTCAACCGTTCAACAACAACAACAACAAAAGACTCTGAGTCAGGGAGCCAGGTGATCAGGCTCAGCTGGTCCCAGTCCCCCCCCACCACGAGAAAAAAAAAACAGTAATTAAAAACGATCTGGGTTGAGAGTTTCACAGCAAGCACAGCTGAACCCGGGAAGGTCAGGCCCTGAGGGGGAGAGCCGTCCACCTTTACTGAGACACTCCACCACTACGGAGGCAGTCTGACCATCATTGAGGCAGCCTGCCATTGCCAAGGCAACCTGCCACTACAGAGAGAGTCTGCCATAACAGAGGTGGGCCACCATTGCCAAGGCAGTTCTAACTATACCCATATAAACAGGACTGCAGGGAAGATCACACAGCAGCTGGGCGGAGCACAAACAGCTCAGCAAAGCTTCTGCAGACAGACAGTGACTAGGCTGCCTCCTCGCTGGGCAGGGCAGCTCTGAAGAAAAAAAAAAGAAGGCAGCAGCACAATGGAAACTCATAAATAAAGCCCTAACTCCCTGGGACACAGCACCTGGGGGAAAAAAAAAGGGGGGGAGTTTATGAGTTCTGTTGCAGCAGACCTAAACGTACCTGCCCAGCAAATCTGAATGAACAACAGAGCTCACAGCTCAGGACTTGAGCTCCAATGAAAGACAGACTGTCTCCTCAAGCAGCTCCCTGACCCCCGTATATCCAAAGAGTCACCTAATAAAGGAGAGAACAGACTGACATTTGGCGGGCATCATTCTGGGACAAAGATAGCAGAAGAAGAAACTCGCAGCAACCCTTACTGTTCTGCAGCTGCTGCAGGTGATCCCTCAGCAAGCAGGGCCTGGAGTGGACCTCAGCAGTCCTACAGCAGAGGGGCCAGACTGTTAGAAGGAAAGCTATGAAAAAGAAGTAACTTCAGCATCCACAACTGGAAGTTCACTCAGAGAACCAATCTGAAAGTCAGTAACTACAAAGACAACAGGTAGATAAACCCACAAAGATGGGAAGAAACCAGCACAAAAAGGATGAAAACACCCAAAATCAGAGCACCTCTCCTCCTAAAAGGGATCACAACTCCTCACCAGCAAGGGAACAAGGCTGGATGGAGAAGAAGTGTGATGAAATGACAGAATCAGACTTCAGAAGGTGGGCAATAAGAAACTACATTGAGCTAAAAGGACATGTTCTAAACCAATGCAAAGAAACTAAGAATCTTGAAAAAGGATTTGATGAAATGTTAATGAGAATGGACAACATAGAGAGGAATATAAGTGAATTGATGGAGCTGAAATACACAACACGAGAACTTCGCGAAGCATGCGCAAGTATCAACAGCCGAATTGACCAAGCAGAAGAAAGGATATGAGAGGTCGATGATCAACTCAATGAAATAAAATGAGAAGGCAAGAATAGAGAAAAAGGGGTAAAAAGGAATGAGCAAAGTCTTCAAGAAATGTGGGACTATGTGAAAAGACCTAATCTACATTTGATAGGTGTACCTGAATGTGACAAAGAGAATGAATCCAAGCTGGAAAATACTCTTCAGGATATTATCCAGGAAAACTTCCCCAACCTAGCAAGGCAGGCCAATATTCAAGTCCAGGAAATACAGAGAACACCACAAAGATATTCCTCAAGAAGAGCAACCCCAAGACACATAATCATCAGATTCACCAGGGTTGAAATGAAGGAGAAAATACTAAGGGCAGCCAGAGAGAAACGTCGGGTTACACACAAAGGGAAGCCCATCAGACTCACAGCAGATCTCTCAGCAGAAACCCTACAAGCCAGAAGAGAGTGGGGGCCAATATTCAACATCCTTAAAGAAAATAACTTTCAACCCAGAATCACCTATCCAGCCAAACTAAGTTTCATAAGTGAAGGAAAAATAAAATCCTTTGTGAACAAGTAAGTACTCAGAGATTTCATCACCACCAAACCTGCTTTACAAGAGCTCCTGAAAGAGGCTCTACACATAGAAAGGAGCAACCAGTACCAGCCACTACAAAAACATACCAAATGGTAAACAGCATCAACACAATCAAGAATCTGCATCAACTAATGAACAAAACAGCCAGCTAGCATCAAAATGGCAGTATCAAATTCACACATAAAAATATTATCCCTAAATGTAAATGGACTGAATGCCCCAATCAAAAGAAACAGACTGGCAAATTGGATAAAAAGCCAAAACCCATCAGTGTGCTTTATCCAGGAAACCCATCTCACATGCAAGGATGCACAAAGGCTCAAAGTAAAGGGATGGAGGAGATTTACCAAGCAAATGGAGAGTAAAAAAAAAAAAAAAAAAAAGCAGGAGTTGCAATTCTCATCTCTGATAAAATAGACTTTAAAGCAACAAAGATCAAAAAAGACAAAGAAGGACATTACATAATGGTAAAAGGATCAATGCAACAAGAAGAGGTAACGATCCTAAATATATATGCACCCAATACAGGAGCACCCAGATACATAAGGCAAGTTTTTAATGACTTACAAAGAGGCTTAGGCTCCCACACAATAATAGTGGGAGACTTTAACACTCCATTGTCAATATTAGACAGAACAACCAGACAGAAAATTAACAAGGATATGCAGGACTTGAACTCAGACCTGGACCAAGCAAACCTAATAGACATTTACAGAACTCTCCACCCCAAATCCACAGAATATACATTCTTCTCAGCACCACATCACACCTACTCTAAAGTTGACCACATAATTGAAAATAAATCACTCCTCAGCAAATGCAAAAGAACGGAAATCATAACAGTCTCTCAGACCGCAGTGCAATCGAGTTAGAATTCAGAATGCAGAAACTAACTCAGAACCACACAGCTTCATGGAAATGGAACAACTGGCTCTTGAATGTTGACTGGATAAACAATTAAATGAAAGCAGAAATAAAGATGTTCTTCAAAACCAGCAAGAACGAAGACACAACATACCAGAACCTGTGGGACACATTTAAAGCAGTCTCTAGAGGAAAATATATAGCAATGAGTACCCACATGAGAATAAAGGAGAGATCTAACATTGACACCCTAACATCAAAATTGAAAGAACTAGAGGAGCAAGATAAAAAAAACTCGAAATCTAGCAGAAACCAAGAAATAACTAAGATCAGAGCAGAACTGAAGGAGATAGAGACACAAAAACCCTTCAGAAAATCAATAAATCCAGGAGCTGATTTTCAAAAAGATCAACAAAATAGACCACAATCCAGATTATTAAAAAAGAAAAGAGGGAATAACCAAATTGATGCAATAAAAAACGATAAAGGGGATATCACCACAGATTCCACAGAAATTCAAACCATCATCAGAGATTATTACAAACAACTCTATGCACATAAACTAGTAAACCTGGAAGAAATGGATACATTCCTGGATAATTGCCTCCTCCCAAGCCTAAACCAGGAAGAAGCAGAAACCCTGAATAGACCCATAACAAGGTCTGAAGTTGAGGCAGCAATTAAGAGCTTACCACTCCAAACAAATCCCAGGTCCAGATAGGTTCACAGCCGAATTTTACCAGACATATAAAGATGAGCTGGTACCATTCCTTCTGAAACTATTGCAAATAATCCAAAAAGAGGGAATCCTTCCCAAATCACTTTATGAGACCAACATCATCCTGATACCAAAACCCAGCAGAGACTCAACAAGAAAAGAAAACTTCAGGCCAATATCCATGATGAACATAGATGCTAAAATCTTCAATAAAATACTGTCAAGCTGATTGCAACAGCACATCAAAAAGCATATCCACCACGATCAAGTAGGCTTTATCCCAGGGATGCAAGGCTGGTTCAACATACGCAAGTCTATAAATGTAATTCACCACATAAACAGAACCAAAGACAAAAACCGCATGATTATATCAATTGATGCAGAGAAGGCCTTTGACAAAATTCAGCAGCCCTTTATGCTAAAAACCCTCAATAAATCAGGTATTGATGGAACGTATCTCAAAATAATAAAAACTATTTACAACAAACCAACAGCCAATATCATGCTGAATGGGCAAAAACTGGAAGCATTCCCTTTGAAATCTGGCACTTGACAAGGATGCCCTCTCTCACCACTGCTATTTAATATAGTACTCAAAGTTCTAGGCAGAGCAATCAGGCAAGTAAAAGAAATAAAGGGTATTCAAATAGGAAAGGAGGAAGTCAAATTGTCTCTATTTGCAGATGACATGATTGTACATCTAGAAGACCCCATCGTCTCAGCCTATGATCTCCTGAAACTGATAAGCAACTTCAGCAAAGTCTCAGGATACAAAATCAATGTGCAAAAATTACAAGCATTTCTATACACCAATAACAGACTTAAAGAGAGCCAAATCAAGAACGAACTGCCATTCACAATTGCTACAAAGAGAATAAAATACCTAGGAATACAACTAACAAGGAATGTGAAGGACCTCTTCAAGGAGAACTACAAGCCACTGCTCAACGAAATAAGAGAGGACACAATCAGATGGAGAAACAGTCCATGTTCATGGTTAGGAAGAATCAATATCCTTAAAATGGCCATACTGCCCAAAGTAATTTACAGATTCAATGCTATTCCCATCAAGCTACCAATGACCTTCTTCACAGAACTGGAAAAAATCACCTTAAACTTCATATGGAACCAAAAGAGAGCCCACATAGCCAAGTCAATTCTAAGCAAAAAGAACAAAGCAGGAGGCATCACACTACCGGACTTCAAACTATACTACAAGGCTACAGTAATCAAAACAGCCTGGTGCTGGTACCAAAACAGAGATATAGACCAATGGAACAGAACAGAGGCCTCGGAGGCAACACAACATATCTACAACCATCCGATCTTTGACAAACCTGACAAAAACAAGCAATGGGGAAAGATTTCCCTGTTTAATAAATGGTGTTGGGAAATCTGGCTAGCCATGTGTGGAAAGCTGTAACTGGACCCCTTTCTGACGCCTTACACTAAAATTAACTCTAGATGGATTAAAGACTTAAATATAAGACCTAACACCATAAAAACCCTAGAAGAAAATCTGGGCAAAACCATTCAGGACATAGGCGTAGGCAAGGACTTCATGACCAAAACACCTAAATCATTGGCTACAAAAGCCAAAATAGACAAATGGGACCTAATCAAACTCCACAGCTTCTTCATGGCAAAAGAAATAGTCATTAGAGTGAATCAGCAACCAACAGAATGGGAAAAAAAAATTTGCAGTCTACCCATCTGACAAAGGGCTGATATCCAGAATTTACAAAGAACTAAAACAGATCTCCAAGAAAAAATACTAACAAGCCCATTCAAAAGTGGGCAAAGGACATGAACAGACACTTTACAAAAGAAGACAGACATGAGGCCGACAAACATATGAAAAAAATGCTCATCATCACTAGTCATTAGAGAAATGCAAATCAAAACTACATTGAGATACCATCTCACGCCAGTTAGAGTGGCGATTATTAAAAAATCAGGAGACAACAGATGCTGGAGAGGATGTGGAGAAATAGGAACACTTTTACACTGTTGGTGGGAGTGTAAATTAGTTCGACCATTGTGGAAGACAGTGTGGCGATTCCTCAAGGACCTCAAAATAGAAATTCCATTTGACCCAGCAATCCTATTCCTGGGTATATAGCCAAAGGATTATAAATTGTTCTACTATAAGGATACATGCACACGAATGTTCATTGCAGCACTGTTTACAATAGCAAAGACCTGGAACCAACCCAAATGCCCATTGATGATAGACTGGACAGGGAAAATGTGGTACATATACACCATGGAATATTATGAAGCCATCAAAAATGGTGAGTTAGTGTTCTTTGTAGGGACATGGATGAACCTGGAAACCATCATTCTCAGCAAACTGACACAAGAGTAGAAAATCAAACACTGCATGTTCTCACTCATAGGCGGCATGGAACAATGAGAACACGTGGACACAGGGAGGGGAGCACTACACACTGGGGTCTGTTGGGGGGAAATGGGGGATGGATGGGGGGTGGGGGGGTTGGGAGAGATAGCATGGGGAGAAAGGCCAGATATAGGTGAAGGGGAGGAAGGCAGCAAATCACACTGCCATGTGTGTACCTATTTAACAATCTTGCATGTTCTTCACATGTACCCCAAAACCTAAAATGCAATAAAAAATAAAAATAAAAATAAATGTTTTTGAAGAAAAAAAATAAAAAATAAAAAAAATTTTAAAATATCCCCAAGTTTTGTTTCTGGGAGTGTGTCAGATTTTCTTTCGTTTTGGAAGATCAATTTGCAAGATGTAGGATTTTTGGTTAATTATTTGTTGTTTTTTCATTTTTAGTGGTTTAAATGTATAATCCAAATGCTTTGGGGCCTTCAAGGTTTGGAATGTGAGATTGGCTGATAATCATATTTAGGATCCATATATGTGATGAGTCACTTTTTCTTTGCTGTTCACAGTAGTTTTGCACTTTTTGTTAAATATTTTGACTGTAGTATATCTCAGTCTTGGTGTTTTTGAGATTATACTGCTTGAATTTCATTGGGCTTCTTGAATTTGTACATTTATATATTATACTATATTTCAGAAATTTTGGTCAATGATTCTTTTTTCTTTTCTTTCTTTCTTTTTTTTTTTTTTTTTTTTTTTTGAGACAGGATCTGGCTCTGTTTTTCAGGCTGCAATGCATTGACATGACCACAGCTCACTGCAACCTCTGCCTCCTGGGTTAAACCCATTCTCCCATCTCAGTCTCCAGTGTAACTGAGACTACATGCATGCAACTATATATAGAGAGAAATTTTTTAAAGAAATAATGGCCCCAGCTCGGTGTGGTGACTCATGCCTGTAATCCCAACAATTTAGGAGGGCAGCCAAGTTTGGGGAGATCCCTTGAGCCCAGGAGTTTGAGACTAACCTGGAAAACCTGGAGATGAAGCCTCATCTCCCGAGTGTATATTTAAAGTATATTTAAGATAGTTGTTTTCAAGGCACTTTCTGTTTAGTCTGATGTCTAATCTTCATAAGAGACAATTGTTCATTATTGTTACTTGAATGTTCCGTGTTTTTCTTTTCTTTGCATAAATTGATATTTTCATGTGAATAAATTGGGAATTAGAAAAACATGCAATTCTCCTAGTTCTTGTTGATTGGCTCTGTGCTAGGGCACTTAAGCACTTAGCTAGACTATTTCTAAGGCTAGAGATCAGTTCAAGGTGAAAGTTTATGGTCTTCTTAAAACTTTCCTGAACATGTGTCTTCTCTGGGAATGTTTATGTTTCTGTAAATACCCCAGTATACATGTCTGCTTTTGAATATACTGATTTCCTAAAGAGTGTCACACCAGATTCTTCTCCGTGTCTTAGGTGGTCTATTGTATGTCTCCATAAACTCTTGCTTCAAGCCCCTGTGAATCTACAGTCCACTTGGAGCCTTCAAAAGCATTGCCCTTTGCTTTTGCCATTGGAGATCCACAATAGAAAAATAGAGATGTCCACCTTGCTTCTGGAGTTTAAGTAGCCTACGTGTGAGTTAGACAAAATATACATACCAGTTTGCAAATAAGGTCAGCTCAACTCCCTTTGGTTCAAGGGAGGTAATTCGAACTAGACTGCTATCACTTCATAACCAAGAGAGCCATCACACTAAGGAAGAAGTGAGGCAAGGGAGAGTAAAAGTACCACAGTTTTTTTTTTTTTTTTTTTTAATGACAGCTATTTTTTAACTGAGTGTGTTTTTGCTTTCACATATTTTTTTCTCACACTGATCTCATTGTTAACTAAAAGTTATTACTTATTATGTAATTTGGAAAGACTTCCTTATTCTATCCATGGACATATTTTCCTTCTTCAACTACAGAAGTATTCTATTTATTTAATAATATTATATTAATCTTGTGGTTTTTTTGTCAGTATTTTTTAATGCTGATAATAACCATATACTTTGTTTCATGTGCCATAAGGAGTAATGTTAGCAAAATGGCAGACTAGAAAGCTCCACGCTTGCCAGTTCACTCTAAGGATTGTTTCTCTTTTGCTGTGCAGAAGCTCTTAAGTTTAATTAGATCCCATTTGTCTATTTTGGCTTTTGTTGCCATTATTTTTGGTGTTTCAGTCGTGAAGTCCTTGCCTATGCCTATATCCTGAATGATATTGCCTAGGTTTTCTTCTAGGATTTTTATGGTGTTAGGTCTTACCTTTAAATCTTTATTCCATCTGGAATTAATTTTTGTATAAGGTGTAAGGAAGAAGTCCACTTTCAGCTTTCTGCGTATGGCTAGCCAGTTTTCCCAACACCATTTATTAAACAGGGAATCCTTTCCTCATTGCTTGTTTTTGTCAGGTTTGTCAAAGATCAGATGATTGTAGATGTGTGGCTTCATTTCAGAGGCCTCTGTTCTGTTACATTGGTCTGTATCTTTGTTTTGTTACCAGTACCATGCTGTTTTAATTACTGCAGACTTGTAGTATAGTTTGAAGTTGGGCAACCAACAGAATGGGAAAAACATTTTTGCAAGCTACCAATCTGACAAGGGCTAATATCCAGAATCTACAAAGGATTAAAACAAATTTACAAGGAAAAAAAAAAAAACATCAGAAAATGGGCTAAGGATATGAACAGATATTTTTGAGAAGGAGACATTTATGCAGGCAACAAACATAGGAAAAAATGCTCATTACCACTGGTCATTAGAGAAATGCAAATCAAAATCATATTGAGATATCATCTCATGCCAGCTAGAATGGCAATCATTAAAAAATCTGGAGACAACAGGTGCTGGAGAGGATGTGGAGTAATAGAAATGCTTTGACACTGTTGGTGGGAGTGTAAATTAGTTCCTCCATTGTGGAAGACAGTGTGGCAATTCCTCAAGGATCTAGAAATAAAAATACCATTTGACCCAGCAATCCCATTCCTGAATATAAACCCAGAGGATTATAAATTGTTTTATTATAAAGACACATGCACACGTATGTTTATTGTGGCATTGTTTATAATAGCAAAGACTTGGAGCCAACCCAAATGCCAATCAATGATAGACTGGATAAAAAAAAGTGACACATATACACCATGGAATACTATGCAACCATAAAAAAGATGAGTTCATGTCATTTGCAGGGACATGGATGAACCTGGAAACCATCATTCTCAGCAAACTGACAAAAGAACAGAAAACCAAATATCACATATTCTCACTCATAACTGAGTGTTGAATAATGAGAACACATGGATTCAGGGAGGGGAATATCACACACTTGGGCCTGTTGGGGGGTGGGGAGGCTTGGGGAGGGATAGTAGGGGGTGGGGTGTTTGGGGAGGGATAATATTAGGAGAAACAACTAATGTAGGTGATGGGGGGTTGAATGCAGCAAACCTCCATGGTATGTGCATACCTACGTAACAATCCTGCACAATGTGTATATGTACCCCTGAACTTAAAGGATAATAAAAAAAAGAAAACTCCACACATTTGTTCTTTTATATAAACATTTTTAAACACAAACAATGGCAAGTAGAAATTGATTGCACCACTCCAGGTGGATTAAAGATTTAAAAGTAAGGCAAAACCATAAAAATCCTATAAGAAAACCTAGGCAATACCTTTCAGGACATAGGCATACTCAAGAACTTCATGGCTAAAACACCAAAAGCAATGACAACAAAAGCCAAAATAGACAAATGGGACCTAATTAAACTTAAGAGCTTCTGCACAGCAAAGGAAACAATTATTAGAGGGAACAAGCAAGTGTGGAGCTTTCTATTCCACCATTTTGCTAGCATTACTCCTAATGGCACATGAAACAAAATATATGGTTATTATCAGCATTAAAAAATGAAAAAAAAAAAAGAGATAAAGGCTGCAAGTATCCCTGAGAGAAACTGCTCACTGTCGTGCCTGGCCTTAAGATCTCTTTTAAAATATAGATTCAAGTTTCTTTGTTTGCTTTTTATTTTTATTCTTATTTGTTTTTGAAATGGAGTTTTGCTCTTGTTGTCCAGGAATTCAGTGGAGTGATCTTGGCTCACCACAGCCTTGACCTCCTAGGCTCAGGCAATCCTCCCAGTTCAGCCTCCCAGAATGCACACACCACCACACCTGGCTAATGTTTTGTATATATATATATTTTGTAGAAATCGGGGGCCTCATGATTTTGCCCATGCTGGTCTCAAACTCCGGGGCTCAAGCGACCTGCCCTCCTCGGCTTCCCAAAGTGCTGAGATTACAGGCGCTAGCCACCCTGCCCGGGTTCAAGTTTTTAAAAAGTGCAAAAATAGATACTATGTTGCAATCAGAAACATACAGTGGCTTAGAAGTAGACAATTAAAAAGTACTGACAGAAAGTAAAATATAGGTAAATATATTATTTAGTAAATAAAATAATTCTGTAATTTAAGGTAGAAAATGTGTCCACAGATAGAATAAGGAAGTCTTTACAACTTATGTAATAGTGATTCAGAACTTTTAGTTAACAATAAGATCAGTGTAAGAAAAAAAATATATGAAAGCCAAAAAACATTGTATGATATTATTAATGTCATTAATAGAAGCATGGTACTTAACATTAAGGAGGCAATATTACTAACCAGAGATCAAATGATATCCAGAGTCTTGGTTTTCTAACACAGCATCACATTTTATTTCAATAATGAGACAAATTAAAATGCATTGAGAAAAGTGTATTCAGGGTAGTAATAAAATTATGCCATTAGAGAAATTTTTGAAATAATTTTGCATGTTTACCCTGAAAGAGAACAACTCACTGGAAGACGTGAGATCTCTCTCCAAATTTGTGAAAGGTTATCTTATATAAAAGGTATTAGACATTTTGGATTTCCACCCAAGGAATAATCTCAATTTAAAATGGTCTGAGAGGGTTATTTAACTGGGACCAATGGTGAGTTTTTAAAAGGGACAGATTTAACCTTAAGATAAGACAGATATTTTTAACACTCATAATTCTCTAATTGAACATTTCAAACATCATTTGAGATGTTTTCCATAGGATTGTATAATTGTACATTTAAAAAAAATCAATCACTCATATGGAATATAAGACCTAGCTAAAATTTCTTAGAAGTTGAAGAGTGAAAAGCCAAATGCTGTTCCATGTGAAAGTTATAGTGTTAAAAAGGATAATAGCTATCAAGTAATTAATAAAATTTCATCTATCCAACTGAGATAAACTATAGTATGACCTACTGGCTTGAGGAGATTTTCTACTATTTATACCTCAGTCTTTATTAATGAGTCAATTCAGCAACAAACACTGATCATGATAAGTTTCCATTTACTGAATTCTTTTTATACAGGAAATGTATTAAGTGGTTTTAGATAAATTATCATCTCTAATCCTCATAACAACCCTATGAAATAGATACTAGTATTAAACTTCATTCAACAAATGACAAAATTATTGCTTAGATAGGTTAAGTAAGTTGTTCAGTTTCACAAAGCTAATAAATGACAGAGCAAAAATTTGAACTCATATTTATTTATATGAAGGATGTGTTAATAAACACTGTACTTTCTGTCCATTTTACTACAAGGTGAATCACTGCTTATAAAATATTTTCTTTACATGCTTAATAGGTTTAAAGAATGCCAAAATTTTCAACTATGATTACTTTAACAGGGAAAACGTGTTGTAGTTTTTTCTGTCTATTTTAGTTCTATCAGATATATGAAAAGGTAATTCATATCTGTCAGTTGTTTTAAAATTATTTTCCTTGTATATTGAAACTTCCATTAAATGAGTGTCTGGAATCTGTTAAAACAACACACCAAGTAAAAAAATCCCTTTAATTTTTAAGAGCAACAGGTAATTTTTAAATTTAAATATACATATACTTATGTGAGTTTTACGTAAGTGCCTGTTTGCAATTTTATGGCTATACGTGGTAAGAAAAGTGGTTTGCAGCCACCACTATTGCATTTATTGGAAGCCAAGTACCATCCACTTTTGTAGAATAGGACTGCAACAGACATTTTGTCACTAATGAAAAACCACTTGGAGTACTGTTATACATGGAATCAAATATTTTGCCAAGCTTTCTTGCCTTATTACTTGATATTCCTGTCATTAATATTGCTTTTCTAAGCTGAAGCATAATAAAAGATCAATTGAAAAATACACTAGACCAGATAAACAGAAATATGAGTTCCAACTGAATCTCATCCATTAACACAATATTCACTTTGGAAAAGACACTTTAGTTTCTACACCTGTTTCTTCTAAATAGATGCAGAATTTGGATTAGCAACTTCACCATGTTAAATTTCATAATTCAGATCCCATGTAAAGTGCAAATTTGTTACTTTATAAAGATCACCAATCAAGCTATCATGACCCACATATATTTTAGTTCATTAATTTAGCTCAGTATATTTATTGGCCAGTCACTAGCAATTATATAGCTATATTTAATATACAAGTAATATTTTTATTTAGTGGCCTGTCAAATGTTTTCATATACATAACCTCACTACTTCCTGTCAACCACTATGGAAGAACAGGCACTATTTTATTTTAAAAATAACATTATCAGGCTGACTTTCCAGGCAAGAAAACTAATTTGCTGAAGGCCATGTGGAAAATAATTTGCCATGTTTTTTTCACAGTAAAACAATAACAACAGAACTAACATCAAATTGAGAATTTATTAAATGCTGAGCAACATGTTGAGTAGATTGCAATGAATGACCTCATTTAATATTTATAACCACATCACAAGATAATTATTATCATTACCCATACTCCACAGATAAGAACTAAGGCTCAAGAATGTTAAATTCCCTGGCCAATGTCATGAAAGCTAGCAAAAGGTAGAGCTGTGTTGGTAAACTCACGTCTTCTGTGTCTAAATTCCATGTGCTTGCAATTATAATAACAATAATAATTTATATTTATTGACAAATTTCTTATGTGTTAAGCATAACAAGACAAAACTAAGTGTTTATTGGATTAGCCTACATAATTTTCAAAATTAGCTAGTAAGTTAAGAAACTACTGTTATTCTCATTTTATAAATGATCATACTAATTTTCAAAGAAATAATGTGTTCATCATTAACCACTTAGAAAGTGATAAAGATGAAGCCTGAAAAGGGAATGACTGACTCTAAAACCTGAGGAGGTATTGCTGTGTAGTATCACATAATATATAAGCAATATTTCAACTCACTCTCGAAAATGGACATTTTTTAACAAAGCCATACTGTATTTACTGAGGGTTCTTCTCTCTCCACTGTATCTATAAATAATTTATTTGTTATTACTAACCTTTTATCTAACTCCCTGTAACAAAAAAAAATGCCCTTAATGATATTTAAAAAATCTGTACTGACATAAATTATGATATAGCTCTGTGCTACCTTAACATTTTCATTTTTCTACTGGTGTAATCTTGATAGTCTTGGCTACATTAGATTTTAAGGCCTATGACAAAAGGTTTTGTAGAGTGATATAATGAATATAAGTCACAGATATTGTCTTTATTTCTGATTTTCATGCTTTATATAGAATATTATAGAATAAATAGAAACCAGAAAGAGAATAAAACAGAGAAGTTGGTACTTTGAGAGGCAAAAAACAAGACTAAGAAAGGAGGGGATAACAGTATATATTGCAATTATTCAACAAATATTTCAAGTTGCCTACAAAGTACAAAATGTTGCTTTAGAAACTGGACATATAGTCTTGAACAAAATATATTTCTTGTTCTCACAGAACATTTTACTTACTATAGTGCTTTTATTCTAGTAATCAGTTGAATATACTCATAATACAATAAAGCCCTTTAATTCTAATTTTTCTGATGCCTTAAAAGTCAATAACATCAACTCTCAAAGCCCTAGAGGAAAAAAAATTTGAAAGCATAATATAAAGTGTGTGCCAATCCAATTATTTTATTTTATCATATACTTCCATAATTCTTCATTCATTTATTATTCACCCATTTTTTCTACAAATGTGCAATTATCATCTACTGTGTGTCCATCATTGGAATAATTAGTAATATATGATAGTGAACAAAGAAGTTGTCGACCCTTATTTAATGGCAAATCCAGATAATAAACAAGTAAATAAACACATTTTGTTAAACTTATATGTGAGATTAAGAAAGCAAAGAAGGTTCAGTGATAGAAAGTAAAAGGAATTTTATATTAGATAAATAGGGATGAATGATATGTCAATCAGACTCAGTGCAATGAAAAATAATCTATACATCAAATCCCCATGGCATAACATTTCCCAATATAAAAAAACTTCACATGTGCCCCTGAACCTAAAATGAAAGATAAAAAAGGAAAAATAAACTACTTTAGGTATTTAAGAAGACATCAATTTAATGCAGGAAATAAGACATATTGTTCAAAAACCCTTAAGAGGAGAATTCTAGGTGCTACTACTCAGTTATTGAGTTAAAAGAACATCATTAGAAAGCACTTCTCAATACTCCTATAAACGGGACTGCAGGGAAGTTCACAGGGTAGTTGGGCGGAGCCCATAGCAGCTTAGGGACGCCTCTGCTGGCACACTGTGACTAGGTTGCCTCCTTGCTGGGCAGGGCATCCCTGAAAAAAGGTAGCAGCATAATAGAAACTTAAAAATAAAGCCCTACCGTCCCAGGAGAGAACACCTGGGGAAATAAAAGTGGTTATGAGTTCTGCTGCAGCAGACTAAAATGCCCAGCAGCTCTGAATGGAACAACGGAGCTCACAGCTTAGTGCTTGAGCTCCTATAAAGGACAGACTGTCTCCTCAAACAGCTCCCCCACCCCCATATATCCAGAGTCACCTGATAAAGCAGAGCTCAGACTGACATCTGGCAGGTATCCTTCTGGGAAAAGATAGCAGAAGAGGAAACTGGCAGCAACCCTTACTGTTCTGCAGCCACTGCAAGTGAACCCCAGGCAAGCAGGGTCTGGAGCGGACCTCCAGCAGTTTTACAGCAGAGGGGCCTGACTGTTAGAAGGAAAAGTAAGAAACAGAAAGAAATAACTTCATCAGCAACAAATAGGATGTCAGCTCAGAGACCCCATCTGAAAGTCACCAACTACAAAGACCACAGATAGATAAATCCACAAAGATGGAAAGAAACAAGTGCAAAAAGGAGGAAAACACCCAAAACCAGAACACCTCTCCTCCTCCAAGGGATCACAACTCCTCAACAGCAAGGGAACATGGCTGGATGGAGAATGAGTGTGATGAATTGACAGAAACAGGCTTTGTCAAAACTTTTTTCAAGTTTCCTAATTTCTTTGCATTGGGTTAGAACACGTTCTTTTAGCTCAGAGAAGTTTCTTATTACCCACCTTCTGAAAGGACTTCATGACCAAAACACCAAAAGCATTGGCAACAAAAGCCAAAATAGACAAATGGGATCTAATCAAACTCCACAGCTTCTGCACAGCAAAAGAAACAGTCATTAGAGTGAATTGGCAATGAACAGAATGGGAAAAAATTTTGGCAATCTACCTGTCTGACAAAGGGCTGATATCCAGAATCTACAAAGAACTAAAACAGATTTACAAGAAAAAAAGCAAACAAGCCCCATTCAAAAGTGTGCAAAGGATATGAACAGACACTTTACAAAAGAAAGCATACATGAGGCCAACAAACATATGAAAAAAGGCTCATCATCACCAGTCATTAGAGAAATGGAGATCAAAACTACATTGAGATACCATCTCACGCCAGTTAGAATGGCAATCATTAAAAAAATCTGGAGAAAATAGATGCCAGAGAGGATGTGGAGAAACAGGAACACTTTTACACTGTTAGTGGGAGTGTAAATTAGTTCAACCATTGTGGAAGACAATGTGGAAATTCCTCAAGAATCTAGAAGTAGAAATTCCATTTAACCCAGCAATTCCATTACTGGGTACATATCCAAAGGATTATAAATCTTTCTATTATAAAGACACATGCACACAAATGTTCATTACAGCATTGTTTACAATAGCAAAGACCTGGAACCAACCCAAATGCCCATCAATGATAGACTGGACATGGAAAATGTGGCACATATACACCATGGAATATTATTTAGCCATCAAAAATGATGAATCCGTGTCCTTTGTAGGGACATGGATGAACCTGGAAACCAACATTCTCAGCAAACTGACACAAGAACAGAAAATCAAACACCACATGTTCTCACTCATAGGTGGGTGTTGAACAATGAGACCACATGGACACAGGGAGGGGAGCGTCACACACTGGTTTCTGTTGGTGGGGGATAGGGGAGGGCTGGGAGGGTGTGACGAGGTTGAGGAGGGATAACATGGGGAGAAATGCCAGATACTGGTGATGGGGACATGGAGGCAGCAAACCACCTTGCCATGTATGTACCTATGCAACAATCCTGCATGTTTTGCACGTGTATCTCAGAACCTAAAGTACAATTAAGAATAAGCGGAAGAAGAAGGAGAAGAAGAAGAAGAAGAAGAAGAAGAAGAAGAAGAAGAAGAAGAAGAAGAAGAGGAGGAGGAGGAGGAGGAAGAGGAGGAAGAAGAAGAAGGAGGAAGCCACATCCATAGGAAAAGCAAGGGAGAACCACATCAAGGGAACACTCCTGTGAGACAAAACGATCTGAACAACAGTCTTCAGCCCTAGACTTTCATTCTGATAGAGCCTACCCAAATAAGAAGGAACCAGAATACCAACCCTGGTAATATAACAAAACAAGGTTCTTTGCCAATCCCTAAAAATCACACTAATTCACCAGCACTGGATCCAAACCAAGAAGAAATCCCTGATTTACCTTAAAAAAAAAAAAAAAAATCAAGATGTTAGTTATTTAGCTAATCAGGGAGAGACCAGAGAAAAGCAAATTCCAATGCAATGAAATAAAAAAACTGATACAAGAAGTGAATGGATAAATATTCAAGGAAATAGATAAAGAATAAACAATCAAAAAATTCAGGAAACTTTGGAAACACTTTTAGAAAGGTGAAATGCTCTGGAAAGTCTCAGTAGTAGAACTAACAAAAGAGAGAAATTCAGAGCTTGAAGACAAGGTCTTCAAATTAGCCCAATCCACCAAAGACATAGAAAAAATAATAAGAAAATATGAACGAAGCCTCCAAGAAGTCTTGTGTCATGTTAAATGACCAAACCTAAGAATAATCAGTTTTCATAAAAATGAAGAGAATTCTAAAAGCTTGGAAAACATATTTAGGGGAATAATCAAGAAAAACTGTCCCAGTCTTGCTAGAGACCTAGACATCCAAATACAAGAAACAGAAAGAACACCTGGGAAACTCATCACAAAAAGGTCTTTGTCTAGGCACATTATCATCAGGTTATCCAAAGTTAAGACGAAGGAAATGTTCTTAAGAGTTTTGAAAGAGAAGCACCCGATAACCTACTAAGGAAAACCTATCACATAACAGCAAATTTATCAGAAGAAACCCCACAAGCTGGAAGAGATTGGGGCCCTATCTTCAGCCTCCTCAGAGAAAACAATTATCAATCAAGAATTTTATATCTAATGAAACCAAGCATCATATGTGAAGAAAAGATACAGAGTTTTTCAGGCAAACAAATGCTGAGAGAATTTACCGTTACAAAGCCACTGCTAAATCTTAAAACAAATCTAAATCTTAAAACAAATCCTGGAAACACATAAACACAGAACCTCTTTAAAACATAAATTACACAGGAGTTATAAAACAAAAATGCAAGTTAAAAAGCAAAACAAAAAAAACAAGCAAAAAAACAAAGCACACACACACAACAAAGAGCATGATGAATGTAATGGTAGCTCACATTTTAATACAAACATTGAATGTAAAAGGCTTAAATGCTCCACTTAAAAATAGAACTGCAGAATGGATACAAACTTAGCAACCAACTCTCTGTTCCCTTCAGGAGACTCACCTAACAAATAAGGACTCACATAAACTCTAAGTAAAGGGGTGAAAAAAGGCTTTTTTTTTTTCAAATGGACATAAAAAGTGAGCAGAGTTAGCTATTCTTATATTAGACAAAACAAACTTTAAAGAAACAGTGGTTAAAAGAGACAAAGAGAGACATTGTATAATGATAAAACGCCTTATTTAACAGGAAAATATCATAATTCTAAACATATATGGACCTAACACTTGAGATTCCTAATTAATAAAACAATTACTAGTTGACCTAACAAATTAGATAGACAGAAACATAATAACAGTTGGGGACTTCAATACTCCACTGACAACACTAGACAAGTCATCAACACATAAAATCAACAAAGAAATAATGGATTTAAACTATATCTCAGAACAATGGACTTAACAATACAGAAAATTTCATCAAACAACCACAAAATGCATAGTCTATTGAACAGTGCATGGAAGTTTCTCCAAGATAGAACACGCAATAGGCCATAAAATAAGCTTCAATAAATTTAAGAAAATTAAAATTATATCAAGCACTCTCTCAGAACACAATGAAATAAAACTTGAAATCAACTCCAAAAGAAACCTTCAAAACAATGCAAATACATTGAAATTAAATAACTTGCTCCTGAGTGACCATTGGGTCAAAACCAAAATTAAGATGAAAGGTAAAAAAATCTTTGAAGTGAACTCCAGTAATGACACAACCTATCAAAACCTCTGGGATACGGCAAAGGTGGTGCTAACAGGAAAGTTCACAGCTCTAAATAACTACATCAAAAATATTGGAAAAGCACAAACTGGCAGTCTAAGGTCACACCTCTGAGAAGTAGAGAAACAAGAACAAACCAAATCCAAACTCAGTAGAAGAAAGGAAATAACCAAGATCAAAGCATAGCTAAACGCAATTGAAATGAGAAAAGAAAAATACAAATGGTAAATGAAACAAGAAGCTAGTTCTTGGAAAAGATAAATAAAATTGATAGACCATTAGCAAGATTAAGCACAAAAAGAGAGAAAATCCAATTAACCTCACAAGGAAAGGAAACAGGAGATACTATAACTAACACCACTGAAATAGAAGAGATTCTTCAAGGCTACTGTAAACACCTTTATGCACATAAACTAGAAAAACCTAGAAAAGATGAATAAATTCTTAGAAAAATACAACTCTCTTAGCTTAAATCTGGAAGAAATAGATACCCTGAACAGACCAATAACAAACAGTGAGGTTCAAATGGTAATTTAAATAACTTTGAAAAAAGAATTCCAAGACTGGACAGATTCACAGGAGAATTCTACCAGACATTAGAAGAAGAATTAGTTCAAATCCTTTTGACACTATTACAAAAGATAGAATAAAAAGGAACCCTCCTAACTCATTCTAAGAAGCCAGCATCACCTTAATACCAAAACCAGGAAAGGACATAACCAAAAAAGAAAACCACCAATCAATATTCATGATGAACATAGATGCTAAAATTCTTATCAAGTTACTAGCCAACTGAATTCAACAACATAATCAAATCCACCATGATGAAATGGGTTTCATACCAGGAGTGCAGAGATGGTTTAGCATATGCAATTCAATAAATGTGATACGCCACATAAACAGAATTGAAAACAAAAATCACATGATCATCTCAATAGATGCAGAAAAAACATTTGCAAAAGCCATCATCCCTTTATGGTTAAAATTCTCAGCAAAATTAGAATACAAGTGATATACCTTAATGTGATAAATGCTGTCTATGACAAACCCACAGCCAAAATAATATTGAATGAGAAAAAGTTGAAAGCATTCTGTCTGTTAACTGGAAAAAAACAAGGATGCCCACTATCACCACTACTCTTCAACATAGTACTGGAAGTCCTAGCCAGAGCAATCAGACAAGAGAAAGAAATGAAAGGCACCCAGATCAGTAAAGATGAAGTCAAACTGTCATGGTTTGCTGAAGATATGATTATTTACCTTGAAAACCCTAAAGACTCCTCTGGGAAGCTCCAAGAACTGATAAAAGAATTCAACAAAGCTTCCAGACACAAGATTAATGTACACAAATCAGTAGCTCTTCTACACACCAACAGCGACCAAGTGGAGAATCAAATCAAGAATTTAACCCCTTTTACCATAGCTAAAAAAAATATATTACTTAGTAATATACCTAACCAAGAAGGCAAAGACCTCCACAAGGAAAACTACAAAACACTACTAAAATAAATCACAGATGACACAAACAAATGGAAACACACTCCATGCTCATGGATGGATATAATCAATATTTTGAAAATGAATGTACTGCCAAAAACAACATACAAATTCAATGAAAAATTCCCATCAAAATACAGCCATCATTCCTCACAGAATCGGAGAAAAACAATTTTAAAATTCATATGGAACAACAACAACAACAACAACAAAAGCCTGCATAGCCAAAGCAAGGCTAAGCAAAAAGAACAAATATGGAAGCATCACATTATCTGATTTCAAACTATACTATAAGGCCATAGTCACCAAAACAGAGTGGTACTGATATAAAAATAGGCACATGGACCAATGGAATAGAATACAGAAGCCAGAAATCAAGCCCAAATATTTACATTCAACTGATCTTCAACAAGGCAAACAAAAACAAAAGTTGGGAAAGGACACCCTTTTCAACAAATGGTTCTGGGATAACTGGCTAGCCACAAATAGGAAAATGTAACTGGATCCCCATCTCTCACATTCTCATATGATGGAATACTATACATATCATGGAATACTATGCAACCATGAAAAGGAATGAATTAACAGCATTTGCAATGACCTGGTTATGATTGGAGATTATTATTTATATTATTATATTTGTATTATTCTCAGTGAAATAACTCAGAAATGGAAAATCAAATTTCAATGTTCATTGCACCACTGTTTACAATAGCTAAGATTTGGAAGCAACCTAAATGTCCATCAACAGAAGACTGAATACAGAAAATATGGCACATATACACAATGGAGTACTATTCAGCCATAAAAAAGAATAAGATCCAGTTATTTGCATCAACATGGATGGAACTGCGGCTCTTTATGTTAAGTGAAATAAGTCAGCCATAGAAGACAAATATTACATGTTCTCACTCATTTGTGGGATCTAAAAATCAAAACAATTCAACTCGTGGACAAGAGAGTAGAAGGAGGATTACCAGAGGTTGAGAAGAGCAGTAGGGATAGAGATGGGAGGTGATGCTGATTAATGGGTACTAAAGTTATTCTTAAAATGAATAAGACCTACTATTTGACAGCAAAGCAGTGTTATCTTAGTCAATAATAACTTAATTGTATATTCAAAAATAACTAAAAGATTGTAAGTGGATTGTTAACAAAAAGGATAAATCATTGATGGGATGATACTTCATTATCCATGATGGGATCATTTCATGTTGCATGTCTATATCAAAACATCCAATGTAACAAATAAATATATATGCCTACTATGTATCCAGAAACACTAAAAATAAAAATAATCCAAAAATTATAATGGAGTTGAAAAATTTCTATTGCTCAGTGACATTATAGCCATTGTGAAATCATAGCATAGTTACATATTTGTAGTAATGCTGGTGTAAACAAACCTATTACACTGCCATTCCTAAAAAGTATAGTATATACAATTATGTAAAATATGTAACACTTGATTAATAACAATACATGAATATCCCAACCAATGTATTTGCTGTATTATACTTTTAATAATTATTTTAGAGTATAATCCTCTGCTTATAAGAAAGAGTTAACTATAAAATAGACAAAGGAAGATCTGTCAAGAGATATTTCAGAAGAAGTCATTTTATCATAGGAGATGATAGCTCCGTGTGTGTTACAGCCTCTGAAGAACTTAGAGTGGGACAACATGTGGAAATAAAAGACAGTGATATTGATGATCCTTAACTTTTGTAAGCCTAGGCTAATGCATGTGTTTGTGCCCATTTATAACAAGTATGTTTATAACAAGTATGTTTAAAATAAAGAATTTTTTTCCCTTGGGATAAACAGTTTTATTTTATTCCAATACTCACTTTTTTTTATTGTACTTTAAGATCTGGGGTACATGTGCAGATCTTGCAGGATTGTTGCATAGGTACACACACGCCATGGTGGTTTGCTGTCTCCATCCCCCCATCACCTACATCAGGCATTTCTTACAGTGTTAGTCCCTCCCCAACCTCCCTGCCCTCGAATGTTCCTCCCCTAGCCCTCCCATCCCCCAACAGACGCCAGTGTGTGATGTTCACCTCCCTGAGTCCACATGTTCTCATTGTTTAGTACCCACCTATGAGTGAGAACATGAGGTGCTTCGTTTTCTGTTCTTGTGCCAGTTTGCTGAGAATGATGGTTTCCAGATTCATGATCCTAAAAGGACATGAACTCATCATTTTCTACGGCTGCATAGTATTCCATGGTGTATATGTGCCACATTTTCCGTGTTCAGTCTATCATTGATGGGTATTTGGGTTGGTTCCAGGTCTTTGCTATTGTGAACAGTGCCACAATGAACATACATGTGCATGTGTCTTTATAACAGAATAATTTATAATCCTTTGGGTATATACCCAGTAATGGGATTGCTGGGTCAAATGGAATTTCTATTTCTAGATCCTTGAAGAATTGTCACACTGTCTCCCACAATGGTTGAAATAATTTACACACCCACCAACAGCTCCTCACCCTTCCTTAGTTCACCCTCCTTGGGCTACACCCACTGTCTAACCAGTCCCCTTGAAATGAACTTGGTGCCTCAGTTGGAAATGTGGAGATTACACATCTCCTTTGTCTCTCTCACTGGGAACTGCATTCCAGAGCTGTTCCTATTCGGCCACCTTAGCAGAAGTTCTAAAATAAAGAATTTTAACAATAAATAAAAGCTTATAGAATAAGGATATAAAGAAAGAAAATATTTTTGCAGAGCTGTATAATGTGTTTCTGTTTTAAGCTAGGTGTTATTACTAAGGATTCAAAAAGATTCTAAAAAGTAAAAATGTTACAGAAAGCTAATGTTAAACTTTATTGAAAAAATATTTCTGAATTTTTAATATAATTCATCATTTTTATATATGTAGTGTAAACTAAGTGTACAGTGTTTATGCAATAGTGGACCTTAATGTCCAAGGCCTTCACATTCACTCACTGACTCATTCAGGACAACCTCCGGTCCAACAAGTTCCATTCACGGTAAGTGCTCCATACAGGTATCCCACTTTTTTTTTTATACCATAGTTTTGCGATAACTTTTCTATTTTTAAATTTGTTTAGACATGCAAATATTACCAATGAGTTATAACTGCCTATTCAGTAAAGTCATGTGATGTACAGTTTTGTGCCCTAGGAGCAATGGGCTATAACTTATAGCCTAGGTGTGTAGTAGGCTATACTATTTATATTTGGGTAAGTACACTGTCTGACATTTGTACAATGATGAAATTGCCTAATGACACATTTCTCTGAATGTATCCTCATCGTTGAGAAACTTACAACTGTATATATAATTACAGATGCTCCTTGACTTATGATGGGGTTTCATCCCAATAAAACCATCATATATCCAAAATATTTTAAGTTGAAGGGTCTTCAATTTATGAAATTTTCGACCTATGATGGATTTATCTGGAAATGACATCATGTTTGCATGATTGTCAAGTCAAACAAAAATCTAAGTCAGACCATTTTTTTTTCCCATTTATTTATTTTATTGCATTTTAGGTTTTGGGGTACATGTGAAGAACATGCAAAATTGTTGCATAGGAACACACGTGGCAGTGTGATTTGCTGCCTTCCTCCCCATCACCTACATCTGGCATTTCTCCCCTTGCTATCTCTCCCCAGCTTCCCACCCCCCACCGTCCCTCCCCTATTTCCCACCAACTGACCCCAGTGTGTAGTGCTCCCCTCCCTGTGTCCATGTGTTCTCATTGTTTAACACCCGCCTATGAGTGAGAACATGCGGTGTTTGATCTTCTGCTCTTCTGTCAGTTTGCTGAGAATGATGGTTTCCAGGTTCATCCATGTCCCTACAAAGGACCCAAACTCATCGTTTCTGATGGCTCCATAATATTCCATGGTGTATATGTGCCACATTTTCCCTATCCAGTCTATTGTCGATGGGCATTTGGGTTGGTTCCAGGTCTTTGCTATTGTAAACAGTGCTGCAATGAACATTCGTGTACACGTGTCCTTATAGTAGAACGATTTGTAATCCTTTGGATATATACCCAGTAATAGGATTGCTGGGTCAAATGGAATTTCTATTTCTAGGTCCTTGAGGAATCGCCACACTGTCTTCCACAATGGTTGAACTAATTTACACTCCCACCAACAGTGCAAAAGTGTTCCTATTTCTCCACATCCTCTCCAGCATCTGTTGTCTCCAGATTTTTTAATGATCGCCATTCTAACCGGCGTGAGATGGTATCTCAGTGTAGTTTTGATTTGCATTTCTCTGATGACCAGTGATGATGAGCATTTTTTCATATGTTTGTTGGCCTCACGTATGTCTGCTTTTGAGAAGTGAGTCAGACCATTTTTAACTCAGGGTCTCTCTGTATATATTTTCGTATGACTAAGCAATTTTCTTTCATCAAATGAAAATAAATAAGTTTTAAATGTCTGCCTTCCTTGCCAAACTGCAAGCTCTTTGAAGGCAGAAACTCTGCTTTCTTCTTGAATAAATTCAGACCAACTTGATTTCACAATTTCCTGCACATTACTTTACCTGTAAGTCTTCCCTTTCATAGCCTACTACCAAAATTACTCACCATCAAATTTTAACTTTCATCTGTTAGAACTCTCTTAAGTCCTCTTCACTTAGCCAGAGCAGGAAGCTGTCCTGACAGCACCTTGATAATAGATCCTTTCCACAAAAAGAAAAATAGTTTTCTTTTTTTTTTGTAGTTATGATACTGTTTCACAAAATAGTAGTCCTCATAAAAATATTTGCTTGAAATGTGCATCCTCCACAAAATTTCAGCAAAAGAGTTTTCACAAATTGATTTTGGAAAAGCCTGTTTCTCTTAAACCAAATAAAATATAAAATGATATTTCTGAACATCAGTTGCAGCTAGTTTTATGACAATAACATTCTACTTCTGAACATTCAAGATATTTACATGCCTCACACACTGGATGATCAAATGACCTAATGTAGTGCTACTCAAACTATGATGAAGGATGTTTTTAAAAATATATAATCTGTTACAAAAGTGCACTTCTGTAAAATACAATAAAAGTGAATTAACAGAAAGGTAAAATTTCAAAAGCAAACATATACAAAATGTAACCCTATTGATCAACTTTGGTGATCACATTGGTGATTACATTGCAGCAATGTCTCAAGTTGCTACAAACATTTTAAAATGCTTGTTCTTCATTTACATTTTTGTCTTGCCATGTACCAATAGACAGATCATCATCAGTCTCCAGACATCCATGGAGTAGCCCCAATAGAATTCATTTAATCAGTGCTTCTCAAACTTTAGTTTTTCATTTAAATTGTTGAGACTGTATCTCCTCTGTTGCCCAGGCTGGAATGCAGTGGCATGATCATGGCTCACTTCAGTCTCAACCTCCTGGGCTCAGTCAATCTTCCAGCCCTGCATGCCTCAAACTTTAATGTGCACATGAATCACCTAGGGATCTTGTTAAAATGTGTTAAAATTGGTCTGTAATTGCTCTAAGATTGAGCATTTTTAGCAAGATACCAGATGAAGCCTACAATGCTGCTTGTCTGCAGATCACAATTTTAGCAACATGTCATTATTTCCCCATGTGGGAAAATGCTGTGCATATTCATTTCTATATCTCCAATGTCCAACACAATACTAGACACATAGTAGGTGTATAAGAAATGTTTCATCTTATTTTTATGTTTAAGTCTTTAATCCAACTGGAGTTAATTTTAGTGTAAGGTATCAGGAAGGGGTCCAGTTTCTGCTTTCTGCACATGGCTAGCCAGCTTTCCCAACACCATTTATTGAACAGGGAATCCTTTCCCTATTGCTTGTTTTTGTCTGGTTTGTCAAAGATCAGATGGTTGTAGATATGCTGTGTTGCCTCCGAGACCTCTGTTCTGCTCCATTGTTCTATACCTCTGTTTTGGTACCAGTACCATGCTGTTTTGATTACTGTAGCCTTGTAGTATAGTTTGAAGTCCAGTAGTGTGATGCCTCCCGCTTTGTTCTTTTTGCTTAGAATTGACTTGGCTATGTGGGCTCTCCTTTGGTTCCATATGAAGTTTAAGGTTATTTTTTCCAGTTCTGCAAAGAAGGTCATTGGTAGCTTGATGGGGATAGCATTGAATCTGTAAATTACTTTGGGCATTATGGCCATTTTCACGATATTGATTCTTCCTAACCATGAACATGGAATGTTTCTCCATCTGTTTGTGTCCTCTCTTATTTTGTTGAGTTCTTGTAGTTCTCCTTGAAGAGGTCCTTAAACATAAGACCTAACACCATAAAAACCCTAGAAGAAAATCTAGGCAAAACCATTCAGGACATAGGTGTAGGCAAGGACTTCATGACCAAAACACCAAAAGCATTGACAACAAAAGCCAAAATAGACAAATGGGACCCAATCAAACTCCACAGATTCTGCACAGCAAAAGAAACAGTCATTAGAGTGAATCGGCAACCAACATAATGGGAAAAAATTTTTGCAGTTTACCCATCTGACAAAGGGCTGATATCCAGAATCTACAAAGAACAAAAACAGATTTACAAGAAAAAAACTAACAAGCCCATTCAAAAGTGGGCAAAGGATATGAACAGACACTTTACAAAAGAAGACATACATGAGGCCAACAAACATATGAAAAAATGCTGATCATCACTGGTCATCAGAGAAATGCAAATCAAAACAACATTGGGATGCCATCTCACACCAGTTAGAATGGCAATCATTAAAAAATCTGGAGACAACAGATGCTGGAGAGGATGTGGAGAAATAGGAACACTTTTGCACTGTTGGTGGGAGTGTAAATTAGTTCAACCATTGTGGAAGACAGTGTGGCGATTCCTCAAGGACCTAGAAATAGAAATTCCATTTGACCCAGCAATCCCATTACTGGGTATATATCCAAAGGATTACAAATCGTTCTACTATAATGACACGTGCACACGAATGTTCATTGCAGCACTGTTTACAATAGCAAAGACCTGGAACCAAACCAAATGCCCATCAACGATAGACTGGATAGGGAAAATGTTGCACATATACACCATGGAATATTATGCAGCCATCAAAAACGATGAGTTTGGGTCCTTTGTAGGGACATGAATGAACCTGGAAACCATCATTCTCAGCAAACTGACAGAAGAGCAGAAGATCAAAGACCGCATGTTCTCACTCATAGGTGGGTGTTGAACAATGAGAACACATGGACACAGGGAGGGGAGCACTACACACTGGGGTCAGTTGGGGGGAAATAGAGGAGGGACGGTGTGGGGTGGGGAGCTGGGGAGAAATGGCAAGGGGAGAAATGCCAGATGTAGGTGACGGAGAGGAAGTCAGCAAATCACACTACCACGTGTGTACCTATGCAACAATTTGGCATGTTCTTCACATGTACCCCAAAACCTAAAATGCAATAAAATAAATAAATGGGGGAAAAAAAAAGAAATGTTTGATGGGTGTAGAATTTCCCTATGTGGATACATGGACATTTTTTATTTGAAAACATATTCTATAGCACTTTGATTATGGGTGTAGGTAGTGATGAAGAATGTTTTAAAAATATCCACTTTGTCATAAATGTATACTTTTATAAATTATTTTACAAATAAAACACTATAAAAGTTACACTAAAAATAAAAAAAAATATACAAAATTTAAGTCCATGTTTGGATGTTGCACCAATGTCAAATTTCTTGTGCTCTGATTGTATCAATTACTCTACATTTACGAAACAAAGTTTCAAGGACAGGACTGTTTTAATTTGCATAATCCACTGCAACACTGATTTTATAACAGGGAGAAGGGATAGTGTTTCTTCAATAAATATTTTTTTAGCACCCTAATAATACTGTTAATGAAACTACCACTTACATAGAGTTTGTTGTAATTTTTTATTTGTTTTTTTCTTCTCCTTTCACTGAGATGACCACATTAACTGGATTGACTCATGAAGCTGATTATACATGCAGAATAGCATAAGTATAATAGGGTCTGGACAACTAGGAGGCAACGCTTCATGAAAGCTGTTCAGAGTATTGTCTTAATAATTTCCATAAGACATTGTCTTCTAGGTGTGACATTTCACCAAGCTTGTGACTCATGTCACTGTCACCAAGCTTTTCTGTTTCATATCTACTTTCTTATGGCAAATTGTGACATGGTAGTTTTATCAAAAGGAGCTTTCAGAAAGCTTATAAAAAAGTTTGTGAGTCTTCCTCAGCTTCAAATAACTCTGTCAAAATCTGATTTTGAAGTGTGCCACATAAATGAACCTGTTCTTTGAATTATAACAAATGACTTTCAAAATGAGGTGGTAGAAAGTTTTAACAAAACACATTGTATTAAACTAGTCAAACCCTTGAATGGTTTAAGTGACAATGCCTGAAACATGCATACTTGCTGGAGGTGTTCTGTAGAAGCCCCTTCCCCCCCACCCCACCACCCGCCACCTGTGTCCTTGATGCCATTAGACTCCTCCACTATTTTTTTCTCCTCTGGAGTCTTTGAATCTTTGCTCACCAAGATAAACTGCAGAAACTAAAAAGAGCCCTAAAAGATCATTTTCATCAACAAAAAACACTTTTAGATATCCTTAGAGGACAATAAAGTTTTGTCTATTGGTGCCTGGGTCAATCAATGGTTCTTTTTGAACTTATGACATTTATGGCACCATTTTATACCTTGTGTTTATAAATTCACTCATGACCCCAGTTATTTTCTTTCTTACTTTATTTTTGGTAAATGTGGATTACTATAAGAAATTTTTGTGTGGCAGTAAGGTAGTCATATAAATTATCCTAATGTATATGTCTTTTTCAGATTATTTCAAATCTACCACCCATAGTAGATGTAAGCTCCATGAGAGCAGGCTTATTGCTTGCTTTCTTTACTACCACAATCCCAGAACCTAGAAGTGTGTCTAGATCACGTAGGATGCCTGGCTAATATGTGTGGCCTGAATGTTCAATTATCATTTCAAACATTAGACTCGAAATTATAGAAATGTTTATTTGATACCTACACCCTGATAGACAGATAGATAAACATAAACTCAAGAAGCCTTGATTTTAATATTTCTAAACTTAATCAGAATTTTTTAAAAACTAAATTGAAGGAGAAGCTAATCAGTCCATGCATTTAAAGAAATACCCACTTCTATGCAAGATGTCACCTTTGTTACTGATCTCTAGCATTTCACTCAAAGTTTAATCTAACTCTGGCTTTAGCCTTTTGTCATATTACAGTACTTCCTTCTATCAATTATTTTGCGTGTCTTTCTTTTTTAGCTTTATTGAAATATATGCCAAAATTGTGCACATTTAATGGATACATTTTGAAGAGTTTGAACATATACACACACCCGTGATACCATCACCAAAACCAAGGTACTGAAGACATCTATCACCTCTAAGAATGTCCTTGTCTTTAAAAAAAAAACAAAACACTAAACATGAGATCTATCTTCTAAATATATTTTAAAGTGCACAATGCCGTGTTGTTTATGTAACAGTGCAACAACTGTGGAAAACAGCACGGAGCGTTCTCAAAATATTAAAAATAGAACAATCATATGATCCAGCAATCTCACTTCTAGTATATATCCAAAAGAATTAAAATGAGGATATCAAACAGACATCTGAAACTTTATGTGTATTGCAGACTTATTTCCAATAATCAAGATATATAAGTAACCCAAATGTCCACCTACAGATGACTACAAAAATGAAATGTGGTATGCAAATGCACACAGTGTAATATTAGTTAACCTTAAAAAGGAGGAAATCCTGCCATTTGCAATACCATTAATGAAACTAGAGGACATTAATACTAAGTGAAATAAGCCAGTCACAGAAGGGCATATACTACATGATTCCACTTCCATGAAGTATCTCAAAGAGTCAAACTTATAGAAGCAGAAAGTAGAATGGTGTTTACAAGGAGCTGGAAAAAGCGGGAAATGGGAAATTGTTATTTGACTGGTAGAAGTTTCTGTTATAAAAGATGAGTATAGTTTTGCTAACTAATTCTGAGGCTTCTTTTAGAGTAAAATATTTCTCATTCTGGTTATAAACAGCTCTAAAACTTAGCTCAGATCTATTTGAGAAGAAGAGCAACCCCACTTCTAAAAGTGGACTATTTGCACTGAACAAATTATTTGTAGAACTCTTTACTTCATAGCATCAACTAAAGTAGACCCTTACATTAGAAGGGAGAAACTGAAGACACACAAAAGTAACAGCGTGTCACTTTACATTATTCATAATCAGAAAGTCACTTTACATTATTCTATTAAAGAGAAACACTGTCTTCTCTCTCTTCCAGGGATTTTCTATTTGTAGGTAATTAATAGGTGTTAGCAATATCCTGGCAGCCTACAACTTCTATGGTTTGCCGTTGAAGTATGCTGCTTTTAAGAACAGTATGTGTATATTACCATAAAACAATCCATTTTGAACAGAAATCAGAAATAGTATCAATGACTCCTACTGCCTTTTCTTCTTCCGCACTCTGTTCCAGCAGCAATAATCTCCTTGCTGTTTCCTAGAACACCACAATAGCATATATGTTTTTCATGCCTTTGTTTTCTTCATAGCATTTATCACCATCTGTTATCCTATAGATTTTGTTTATTTTCTATTTTCAATGTGACAAACATTATATATATATATATATATATATATATATATGGCTAATTATGTGCTGCATTTTGCAAATATTGATTGTTTAATTTTCATGATTATTGTGGGAAGTAGGCACTATCAATATACTTATTTTGCAGATAAGGAAAATGACCATAAGTAAATTAGGTAAGTTTAGGTAAGTTGAACAAGGTCATGCAAATAGTAAGTGGTGGAGCTGGGATTAAAACACAGACAACTTTACTCCAGTGTCCATGATATTTTTTAAAAAAGCATAAAATATAAGCCTTGTGAAGTCAAAGATTTATAACTATTGTGTTCACTGGTGTATACTTGGTGCCAAGAATGTCTAAATTATAGTAGGTTTTCAATACATATTTGTTGAATAGATTAGTTTATTACTTTGGGGTGAATAAACCAACAAAAGTATCCTTATACTCCCCCTCCTGGAGTTTCTCCTGGTAGCTTAGAAAGATGGTATTGATCAGCTACTTCATGGAATATTTAGTCCTGACAGAAATAAGTCCACTGTTAAGAGATGACACTTTGGAAATATTCAGAGAGATACAACACCATGATGTTGTGCAGTTGTTGTAAAATTGTGATATAAGGTTTGTAAGAAGACCCTTAAGGCTGTGAAAGGGGGCAGGTAGAAGATGATGAGAAGTGAGGTCTCTGAGACCACAAATCCTTTTCCAGGCAAGCATCTCTGCTTGTGTCTGTTTTTTATCTTGGACTCGTGCAAAGAATTTTATTTGACGCAGGACTAAACATGGTTAAGGTCACTCTTACAGTAGAGAGAATATTGTTTGAAGTCAGAAGACTTGGGTTCTATTTTTATATTCTGTCATTTAGTAGCTATAACTCTGACCCTGTCTTGCAGGGGGCATCAAATGAGATGATGATTGAAACAAATGTCTTTTGGTATGCCCCAGGCTGGTTATATGTATGGGTTGAATAGGTGGTCCCCTGCCTAGTAGAGTTGAGGAACTTTAAATAACCCAACCATATACAGAAGAAAAAAACATCATTCTCATTAGCCAGACACCACAGCTGTAATTCTCACCATTAGTTACTCCTTTAGACTAAGGGAGCACTTCAAGAGACTCCTACTAAAATATCTCAAAAGGGAAATTAATTCATCACCATCAGTTAACACATCAGTACAAAATTATTTATCAGATTGACAAGCTGTCATCCAGCAAATAGTTTCTAAAGGAATGCAAACTTTGGTTGGTAGATATTAAGAAAAGATAAAAGGAGAGAAAGCCTTTGAGAGAGCAAAAGTAATAACCGTTTATATCACTTAATCATTTATAGTTTTCACAGCATTTTCACATATTTCATCAATTTGATCTTTACAGCAATTATGCAGAATTGATACGTTTATGCCAATTTTACAGATAGTAAAACTGAAGCTAAAAATGAGGAATTTGACCTCTCCCAAACTACACCTTTACCTTGAAATGCACTCTCCCTAGTACAAATATAACCTACTAACTCATGTTTGTCAAGCAAACTCAGCTTATACTATTTCTGTAAAAAACATTCTTTAACCCTGAAGAGTTGATAAGACATCGCTTCTAGAATATTGTGTTCTCTTGACTGAGCCGAATCAAATATTATTGTGATTTTCTGGTCAATTAATTTATTCCACCACTGAATTTTTGGCAGTCTTTGTGGTAAAGAACCTGTCTGTTTTGTTCACTATTATTTCTCCAGTGTCTAAAATGTCTGGCACACATATTATAGCTATCCAACAGCTATTTATTAAATAAATGAATGATTTACAAATGGTTCACAGGCTATAGTCTGTGCTACTGAGGGGAAGGTGAGCCCCAGCAGAGCTTGGCCACCATTCAAATGGGAATAACAGATTCCTGGATAGAACCACTACAATCTGAGAATTTGGACATAGGTAATGCCATTTTTATTTCCTACAGAGCATCTTTCACATTCTTTCTAAAGAAACCAAATTTGATAATAATCACAATTTATACTTGTTAAACTAAAACTAAACATATTCATATTGTGTTTTAGCTTAGGTGTGGAAAAATTGCGCTGCTCTGTTTTTCTTCTACTTTATGTTTTTCATATACAGATTAATTTTTAATTGTTACAATTATATGGCATTAGTACAAATCTTTTGATTAAGTTAATAGGCTTGAAATAAATTAAGAAGACTAAAGCATATACGAAATATGTTCTTTCTCACTCATAAATGCGTATTGAAGAAGGAGAACACATGGACACAGGGAGGGGAACATCACACACTGGGGTCTGTTGGGGGTGGGGAGTAGGGGAGGGATAGCAGGGGGTGGGGGAGATTGGGGAGGGATAATATTAGGAGAAACACCTAATGCAGGTGACAAGGGAATGGAGGCAGCAAACCACCATGGCATGTGTATATGTATCTAACAATCCTACAAGATCTGCACATGTATCCCAGAATTTAAAGTAAAATAAAATGACAAAAAAAAGTTCTTAATATTTTTTATTAAACTCAGCTTTTTTTTTATATGAAAAATGAGGGGTTTTTTTTCTTTTTTTTTCTTTTTCCCCATTTATTTATTTTATTGCATTTTAGGTTTTGGGGTACATGTGAAGAACATGCAAAATTGTTGCATAGGTACACACGTGGCAGTGTGATTTGCTGCCTTCCTCCCCATCACCTACATCTGGCATCTCTCCCCTTGCTATCTCTCCCCAGCTCCCCACCCACCACCGTCCCTCCCCTATTTCCCCCCAACTGACCCCAGTGTGTAGTGCTCCCCTCCCTGTGTCCATGTGTTCTCATTGTTCAACACCCGCCTATGAGTGAGAACATGCGGTGTTTGATCTTCTGCTCTTCTGTCAGTTTGCTGATAATGATGGTTTCCAGGTTCATCCATGTCCCTACAAAGGACCCAAACTCATCATTTTTGATGGCTGCATAATATTCAATGGTGTATATGTGCCACATTTTCCCTATCCAGTCTATCGTTGATGGGCATTTGGGTTGGTTCCAGGTCTTTGCTATTGTAAACAGTGCTGCAATGAACATTCGTGTGCATGTGTCCTTATAGTAGAACTAAACTCAGCTTTTTAATCTCTTTGTTCAAATCTAAATAAACTCTATTGCTATTATATTTATCAATGCATATATTTAAATGTTAATTCTTATGAAAGACATTGTTTATATTTTTCCAATTCACTATTAACAAATAATGATTGTATATATTTATTGGATACAATGTGATGTTTTGATATATGCTTATAATGTGAAATGATTAAATCAGGCTAATTAAAATCCATTATCTCATATAGTTATCATTTTTTTGTGGTGAAAACATTTAAAATCTATTACAATAGCAATGTTAAAAGATATATAATGCATTATTAATTATGGACACCATTCTGTGAAATAGGTCACTGAAAATTATGTATACATAATAATGTATACATAATTATTATTACGTACACTTTGATGAACATCTCCCTTTTCCCCATTCACTCCCTTTCCCCAATCTCTGGTAATCATCATTTCACCCTCTACTCCCATGAGTTCAATTATTTTAGATTCCACATGTAAGTTAGATCATGCAGTATTTGTGATTCTGTGCCCAGCTTTTTCTTTTAGCATAATGTTCCTTAGGCTTATCTACATTGTTGCAAATGACAGGATTTCCCCCTTTTTAAAGGATGAATAATATTTCACTGAGTATGTATCCCACAAGGAGATATAATCTCAAACATTTTAAAGGACTCTTATGAAAAAGACAAAAGATATTAAGTGTTGGCAAGGGTGTGGGGAAAAGGGAACCAATGGCATTGTTGGTGGTAATGTAAATTAACACAGCCACTAATAAAAAGTATAAAGCCTCCTCAGAAAACTATATATAGAATTCCCATGTGATTCAGCAAACCCACTCTTGGGTATAAATCCAAATAATTTGAAATCAGTAAGTTAAACAGCTATCTGCACATCCTTGTTTACTGCCAGATTGTTTCTAACAGCTACCATATGGGAGCAAACTAGGTATCCATAATCAAATGAATAGAAACAGAAAGATTCTTGAATATAGCTCCTATTACTACTTTTATTATGAAATTGCAACCTAACAGAATCCTTTTTAAAAACTGGTGTGGACACCACCAAAAAACTGAGATCAATGGAAATTTAATTTGTAAGTTGTGTTTGGCCAGCAGTTTTGGTTTTCTCCTCTAATAAGAGAGTAATTTCTACTTTATAGTGATGGATTTACTGGGGAATTAAGTTAAATACAAACATACCATTGCAATGGAAAAGCAAATTTGGAGAAATAATCTGGAAAATCCAGTCCATAAGTAACAATTTTGACTTAATAATCATCTCCAGAAAAGAATTACCTTTATCGTATAGATGCTTTTTACCCAATTGATAAAATTAATATACCATATCTACAGAATGCTCAAAAAAACCACAAAGAGTTTTGAATATTCAGAATATAACTGGCATTTGAGAAAGACAATACATTAAAACTATTTATAACAAAGTAATCTCACAGAGTCTATATCATTCCCCTCTCACTCCCATCAGATCAGGTGTTGGAACCTGCTGCTAGGAGTCTTGAGAAAAGGTCACATCACTGGACCCCTTGAGGATATTCTCCACCAGCAGCCTAGAATGTGACTGCCCTAGTCGCTGGCTAGACCCAGAGGAGAAGCATCATTCATTAGTCTGGCCCTTGGGGACTCCTACTCCTAGGGGAAGGAGACTACACCACATAAAGCGAACACCTCATGGTAAAAAAAGAATCTCGACAGCAGACCTTGAGTCCCAGAACTTTCCACTTATGGGAAATATCTCTTAGTGGAGTGACAGTTGTAGTGCTAAAATCAACAGGAAAAGTCTGCAGTTCTACCCCATGTCCTGGTGCTTGTGAAGGGACTTGGAGAAGAAGACTTCTACCTCTCATCCACCACTGCAGACAGAGATGGGGATTCCCCATGTGAGCTCAGTGTGTGTACACATGTAGATAGTGTTTTTGAAACACTTTAGGGTGATTGCATTCCCACAGGAGGAGTGCCTTCCCATGTTTTGTCTTGCATGAAGGGCGGAGTCATAATTCCTTTATACAGGGAGCATCAGCACCACTACAAATAAAAAGGGGTCCCTGTCTGATATCTGCCTGACATGAATAGCCAGAACACTGGGTCAGGAGTATGACAGGGAGATGGATTGATTTCCTGTTGGCTTGGCAGGGAAGCTGAGGTGGTTCCCTCCTTTACTTCTGCAAAGGCCAGTGTGTTTCACTGAGAACTTCTCCAGCTGCCTCCGTCAAGGCTGGGACCTCTTATTATCACTGGGTATTGCATTTACCAACTTGCTTTAACCACAGCCAATTTTCACCCATGGACACTTTCCTTACTGTCCTGAAGCCTGAACTGTTTAGCCCAATAAATAAGACACTGAGGGAAAAATAAATAAATAAAAACATGCACACCACTGGGGAACAAGATAAGCTTTAAGAGACTTCTGCCATTACAACCCCACAGGAGATAGTGAAACTACACACACTCTGAGCACATTTCAACTGCAACCAACATCTTTGAAAGCCACTATTGAAATATTCTATATAATCAAGGAACTCATACAGAGCCTTCACCTCTGAAAGCACACAGCGCTGACTTACATTACAATCAACTATAAATATTAAAGTCACAGTGTCAAGGGGAAATTTTTTTAAAAAAAATAACAAACATATCAAGAATAAATTCAAAAATAACTAAAAGAAATAGTCTACCCTAATGAGAAGGAACCAGAAAAAATAATTTTGCCATATGACAAAACAGGGTCCTATAAAAACCTCAAAAGATCACACTAGCTCTCTAGCAATGGATTCAACCCAAAAGTACAATTTTGAAATACCAGACAAAACATATCACTCTCAAAAGGGAAATAGAAGAGAAGGGTAAAACTCGACATGAAGAAATTAAGAAAATAATTCAGGGTATGAATGAAAACTTTTCTAAAGGGGCAGATATTTTAAAGAAAAAAATATCAGAACTTCTGGAAATAAAAGGCACATTCAGGGAATTAAAAATGCAATGGAAAGTTGTACCAGTAGACTAGAAAAAGCGAATGATAAAATTTCAGAGCTCAAAGACAAGACTTTTTAACTAACACAATCAGACAAAAACAACAAATAAAGAGTTAAAAGAAATGAACAAAGTCTCTACAATATACAGGATATGAAAAATGTCTAAATATCAGTATCATTGGTGTTTCCAAGAGAGAAAAAAAAGCAAAAAGTTTGGAAAATCTTTCTGTGAGAATAATTGAGAAAAACTTCCCTGGCTGTGTTAGAGATTTAGACATCAATATACTAGAAGCTCAAAGAAAGCCTGGGATATTCACTGCAGAAAGGACCTCACCAAGGAAATAGTCATCAGGCTATCTAAAGTCAACATGAAGGTAATAATTCTAAGAGCACTGAGACAAAAGTATTAGGTAATCAATGAAGAAAAACCTATCAGACTAATAGCAGACTTACCAGCAGAAACCATACAAGCCAGAAGGGATTGGAGATCCTACGTTTAGCCTTCTTAAACAGAATAACTGCCAAACAATCATTCTGTACCTAGCAAAACTAAGTTTCATAAATGAAGGAGAAATGAAGTTTTTTTCTAGGCAAGCAAATGCTGAGGTAATTTGTCACTATGAGACTAGCCCTACAAGAAATACTAAAAAAAGTACAAAGGCTTGAAAAAAGTCAATATGCACCAGACTAGGACCTCTTTAAATCATAAAACTCACAGGGTTTATGAGACAATAACACAATGAGGAAAACAAACAAATACACAAAAAAATCTAGGTAACAATAAACAAGATGGCTGGGACAGTACCTTACATTTCAATATTAATGTGGAATGTAAATGGACTAAATGGTCCACTTAAAAGATACAGATTGTCTTAATGAATAAATAAAATCACAAACCAAATATCTGTTGTCTTCAATAGACTCATCTAACATGTTGGGATTCATATAGACTCAAGCTAAAGGGGTGGAGAAAATATTCCATGCAAATAAATAACAAAAGCAAGTAGGAGCAGCGATTGTTTTTTTTTTTTTCCCATATATTTATTTTATTGCATTTTAGGTTTTGGGGTACTTGTGAAGAACATGCAAAATTGTTGCATAGTAACACACGTGGCAGTGTGATTTGCTGCCTTCCTCCCCATCACCTACATCTGACATTTCTCCCCTTGCTATCTCTCCCCAGCTCCCCACCCCCCACCGTCCCTCCCCTATTTCCCCCCAACTGACCCCAGTGTGTAGTGCTCCCCTCCCTGTGTCCATGTGTTCTCATTGTTCAACACCCGCCTATGAGTGAGAACATGTGGTGTTTGATCTTCTGCTCTTCTGTCAGTTTGCTGAGAATGATGGATTCCAGGTTCATCCATGTCCCTACAAAGGACCCAAACTCATCGTTTTTGATGGCTGCATAATATTCCATGGTGTATATGTGCCACATTTTCCCTATCCAATCTATCATCGATGGGCATTTGGGGTGGTTCCAGGTCTTTGCTATTGTAAACAGTGCTGCAATGAACATTCGTGTGCACGTGTCCTTATAGTACAACGATTTGTAATCCTTTGGATATATACCCAGTAATGGGATTGCTGGGTCAAATGGAATTTCTATTTCTAGGTCCTTGAGGAATCGCCACACTGTCTTCCACAATGGTTGAACTAATTTACACTCCCACCAACAGTGTAAAAGTGTTCCTATTTCTCCACATCCTCTCCAGCATCTGTTGTCTCCAGATTTTTTCATGATCGCCATTCTAACTGGCGTGAGATGGTATCTCAATGTAGTTTTGATTTGCATTTCTCTGATGACCAGTGATGATGAGCATTTTTTCATATGTTTGTTGGCCTCATGTATGTCTTCTTTTGTAAAGTATCTGTTCATATCCTTTGCCCACTTTTGAATGGGCTTGTTAGTTTTTTTCTTGTAAATCTGTTTTAGTTCTTTGTAAATTCTGGATATCAGCCCTTTGTCAGATGGGTAAACTGCAAAAATTTTTTCCCAATCCATTGGTTGCCGATTCACTCTAACGATTGTATCTTGTGCTGTGCAGAAGCTGTGGAGTTTGATTAGGTCCCATTTGTCTATCTTGGCTTTTGTTGTCAATGCTTTTGGTGTTTTGGTCATGAAGTCCTTGCCTACACCTACGTCCTGAATGGTTTTGCTCAGATTTTCTTCTAGGGTTTTTATGGTGTTAGGTCTTATGTTTAAGTCTTTATAATTAACTGGAGTTAATTATAGTGTAAGGTGTCAGGAAGGGGTCCAGTTTCTACTTTCTGCACGTGGCTAGCCAGCTTTCCCAACACCATTTCTTGAACCGGGAATCCTTTCCCCATTGCTTGTTTTTGACTGGTTTGTCAAAGATCAGATGGTTGTAGATAAGTTGTGTTGCCTCCGAGACCTCTGTTCTGTTCCATTGGTCTATATCTCTGTTTTGGTACCAGTACCATGCTTTTTTGATTACTGTAGCCTTGTAGTATAGTTTGAAGTCCGGTAGTGTGATGCCCCCCGCTTTGTTCTTTTTGCTTAGAATTGACTTGGCTATGCGGGCTCTCTTTTGCTTCCATATGAAGTTTAAGGTGGTTTTTTCCAGTTCTGTGAAGAAGGTCATTGGTAGCTTGATGGGGATAGCATTGAATCTGTAAATTACCTTGGGCAGTATGGCCATTTTCATGATATTGATTCTTCCTAACCATGAACATGGAATGTTTCTCCATCTGTTTGTGTCCTCTCTTATTTCGTTGAGCAGTGGCTTGTAGTTCTCCTTGAAAAGGTCCTTTACATTCCTTGTTAGTTGTATTCCTAGATATTTTATTCTCTTTGTGGCAATTGTGAATGGAAGTTTGTTCTTGATTTGGCTCTCTTTAAGTCTGTTATTGGTGTATAGGAATGCATGTGATTTTTGCACATTGATTTTGTATCCTGAGACTTTGCTAAACTTGCTTATCAGTTTCAGGAGGTTTGGGGCTGAGACGATGGGGTCTTCTAGATATACAATCATGTCGTCTGCAAATAGAGACAATTTGACTTCCTCCTTTCCTATTTGAATGCCCTTTATTTCTTTTTCTTGCCTGATTGCTCTGGCTAGAACTTCTAATACTATATTGAATAGCAGTGGTGAGAGAGGGCATCCTTGTCTGGTGCCACATTTCAAGGGGAATGCTTCCAGTTTCTGCCCATTCAGTATGATATTGGTTGTTGGTTTGTCATAAATAGCTTTTATTATTTTGAGATACGTTCCATCGATACCTAGCTTATTGAGGGTTTTTAGCATAAAGGGCTGTTGAATTTTGTCAAAGGCCTTCTCTGCATCTATTGAGATAATCATGTGGTTTTTGTCTTTGGTTCTGTTTATGTGGTGAATTACGTTTATAGACTTGCGTATGTTGAACCAGCCTTGCATCCCTGGGATGAAGCCTGCTTGATCATGATGGATAAGCTTTTTGATGTGCTGTTGCAATCAGCTTGTCAGTATTTTATTGAAGATTTTTGCATCTATGTTCATCATGGATATTGGCCTGAAGTTTTCTTTTCTTGTTGAGTCTCTGCCAGGTTTTGGAATCAGGATGATGTTGGTGTCATAAAATGATTTGGGAAGAATTCCCTCTTTTTGTATTGTTTGGAATAGTTTCAGAAGAAATGGTACCAGCTCCTCTTTGTATGTCTGGTAGAATTCGGCTGTGAACCCATCTGGACCTGGGCTTTTTTTGGGTGGTAAGCTCTTAATTGCCTCCTCAACTTCAGACCTTGTTATGGGTCTGTTCAGGGTTTTGGCTTCTTCGTGGTTTAGGCTTGGGAGAAGGCAAGTGTCCAGGAATTTATCCATTTCTTCCAGGTTCATTAGTTTGTGTGCATAGAGTTGTTTGTAATAATCTCTGATGATGGTTTGAATTTCTGTGTAATCTGTGGTGATATCCCCTTTATCGTTTTTTATTGCATCAATTTGGTTATTCTCTCTTTTCTTTTTTATTAATCTGGCTAGTGGTCTGTCTATTTTGTTGATCTTTTCCAAAAACCTGCTCCTGGATTTATTGATTTTTTGAAGGGTTTTTTGTGTCTCTATCTCCTTCAGTTCTGCTCTGATCTTAGCTATTTCTTGTCTTCTGCTAGACTTTGAGATTTTTTGATCTTGCTCCTTTAGCTCTTTCAGTTTTGATGATAGGGTGTCAATTTTTGATCTCTCCTTGCTTCTCATGTGGGCACTTATTGCTATATATTTTCCTCTAGAGACTGCTTTAAATGTGTCCCAGAGATTCTGGTATGTTGTGTCTTCATTCTCGTTGGTTTCGAAGGACATCTTTATTTCTGCCTTCATTTCATTGTTTATCCAGTCAACATTCAAGAGCAAGTTGTTCACTTTCCATGAAGCTGTGCGGTTCTGAGTTAGTTTTTGAATTCTGAGTTCTAACTTGATTGCACTGTGGTCTGAGAGACTGTTTGTTACGATTTCCGTTCTTTTGCATTTGCTGAGGAGTGATTTACTCCCAATTATGTGGTCAATTTTAGAGTAGATGTGATGTGGTGGTGAGAAGAATGTATATTCTGTGGATTTGGGGTGGAGAGTTCTGTAAATGTCTATTAGGTTTGCTTGGTCCAGGTCTGAGTTCAAGTCCTGGATATCCTTGTTAATTTTCTGTCTGGTTGATCTGTCTAATGTTGACAATGGGGTGTTAAAGTCTCCCACTATTATTGTGTGGGAGCCTAAGCCTCTTTGTAAGTCATTAAGAACTTGCCTTATGTATCTGGGTGCTCCTGTATTGGGTGCGTATATATTTAGGATCGTTAGCTCTTCTTGTTGCATTGATCCTTTTACTATTATGTAATGTCCCTCTTTGTCTCTTATGATCTTTGTTGCTTTAAAGTCTAATTTATCAGAGATGAGAATTGCAACTCCTGCTTTTTTTTGCTCTCCATTTGCTTGGTAAATCTTCCTCCATCCCTTTATTTTGAGCCTTTGTGTATCCTTGCATGTGAGATGGGTTTCCTGGATACAGCACACTGATGGGTTTTGTCTTTTTATCCAATTTGCCAGTCTGTGTCTTTTGATTGGGGCATTTAGTCCATTTACATTTAGGGATAATATTTTTATGTGTGAATTTGATACTGCCATTTTGGTGCTAGCTGGCTGTTTTGCCATTTAGTTGAGCTGGTACTTGTTGTTCCTTTATATGTGTAGAGCCTCTTTCAGGAGCTCTTGTAGAGCTGGCCTGGTGGTGACGAAATCTCTGAGTACTTGCATCTTCCCAAAGGATTTTATTTTTCCTTCACTTATGAAGCTTAGTTTGGCTGGATAGGAGATTGTGGGTTGAAAGTTCTTTTCTTTAAGGATGTTGAATATTGGCCCCCACTCCCTCCTGGCTTGTAGGGTTTCTGCTGAGAGATCTGCTGTAAGTCTGATGGGCTTCCCTTTATGGGTAAACCGACCTTTCTCTCTGGCTGCCCTTAGTATTTTCTCCTTCATTTCGACCCTGGTGAATCTGACGATTATGTGCCTTGGGGTTGCTCTTCTTGATGAATATCTTTGTGGTGTTCTCTGTATTTCCTGGACTTGAATATTGGCCTGCCTTGCTAGGTTGGGGAAGTTTTCCTGGATAATATCCTGAAGAGTATTTTCCAGCTTGGATTCATTCTCTTCATTGCATTTGGGTACGCCTATCAAACATAGATTAGGTCTTTTCACGTAGTCCCACATTTCTTTGAGACTTTGTTCATTCCTTTTTACCCTTTTTTCTCCAGTCTTGCCTTCCCGTTTTATTTCATTGAGTTGATCTTCGACTTCTGATATCCTTTCTCCTTCTTGGTCAATTCGGCTGTTGATACTTGTGCATGCTTCACAAAGTTCTCATGTTGCGTTTTTCAGCTCCATCAATTCACTTATATTCCTTTCTATTTTGTCCATTCTCGTTAGCATTTCGTCAAATCTTTTTTCAATGTTCTTAGTTTCTTTGCATTTCGTTAGAACATGTTCTTTAAGTTCACAGAAGTTTCTTACTACCCACCTTCTGAAGTCTGATTCTGTCATTTCATCACACTCGTTCTCCATCCAACCTTGTTCCCTTGCTGGTGAGGAGTTGTGATCCCTTGTAGGAGGAGAGGTGTTCTTGTTTCGGGTGTTTTCATCCTTTTTGCGCTGGTTTCTTCCCATCTTTAAGGATTTATCCACCTGTCGACTTTGTAGTTGCTGGCTTTCAGATTGGGTCTCAAATCTTTCAGATTGACGTTCTGTTTGTTGATGATGAGGTTATTTCTGTTTCTTGGTTTTCCTTCTGACAGTCTGGCCCCTCTGCTGTAGGTCTGCTGAGGTTCACTCCAGGCCCTGATTGCCTGGGGTTCACCTACAGCAGCTGCTGAACAGCAAGGGTTGTTACCAGTTTTCTTCTTCTGCTATCTTTGTCCCAGAAGGATACCCGCCCAGTGTCAATCTGATCTCTCTTTTATGAGGTGTCTTTTTGGATATCTAGGGGTCAGGGAGCTGCTTGAGGAGATAGTCTCTTCTTTATAGGAGCTCAAATGGTGAGCTGTGAGCTCTGTTGTTGTTCATTCAGAGCTGCTGGGCAGGTACTTTTAGGTCTGCTGCAGCAGAACTCATAAACTGCTTTTTGTTCCCAGGTGCTCTGTCCCAGGGATTTAGGGCTTTATTTATGAGTTTCTGTTATGCTGCTGCTTTCTTTCTTTTTTTTTTTTTTCCTTCAGACCTGCCCAGCCCAGCAAGGAGGCAGCCTAGTCTCTGTCGGCCTATAGCAGCTTTGCTGAGCTGCTGTGGGCTCCCCCCCTGCTGCCAAGTGAACTTCCCTGCAGTCCTGTTTATATGGGTGTAGTTAGAACTGCTTTGGAGATGGTGGCCTGCCTCTGTTGAGGCGGAATTTCTTTGCTGTGGCGGGTTGCCTTGGCAATGGTGGGCTGCCTCAGCAATGACGGGTTGCCTTGGCAACGGCGGGCTGCCTCGGTAATGGCGGACGCCCCTCCCCCACAGAGCTGGACCATCCTGGGTTCAGCTGTGCTTGCTGTGAAAGTCTCAATCCAGAGTTTCTGGTTGCTGTTCTTTTCTGGGGGTGGGGCCATCTGAGCCTGATCTCCTGGCTCCCTGCCTCAGAGCCTTTTTTAAGTTTGTATTCCAGTCGCCTGTTGAAGAGGCGCCGGGGTCTGTTTGTTTTCCGCTGTGGCCACTCACTGTGCTGGCTTAAACAGCGGCACTGAGGTTTGTGGCGCTTTTTTTTTTTTTGCCCTGGAATCTACTGTCCTGGTTCTCTGCTCAGTCCCCTTTTTGAATAGGCGAATGGGCGACTTCCTGTGGCTCCAATCGCCAGCCAAAAGGGCACCCGGACTGGTGTATTTTGTATGGAGAACCACGGCTCCAGGGCGCCGACAAAGCAGCCATGCGGGGCAAAGCAGCGGCGCTGGCCGGCACGGCCGCGCTGGCCGAAACAGCCGTGCTGGCGACCGTGGAGCTCCCCTGCCCGGGAATTTCCTAGTCTGTGGGCAATAAAAACGTGGCGTCTACTCACCCTCTGCGCTTTCACTGGGAGCTGCAATCCTGAGCTGTTCCTAAACGGCCATCTTGGATCTAAAGTCGGAGTAGTGATTCTTATAACAGATAAAACAGATTTTAAAGCAATGACAGTTTAGAAAATGAAAAAGGTCATTATGTAATGATGAAATGATCAATCTAAAAAGATATTATCATCCTAAATATATATGCACCTAACTCTGGAGCTACGAGATTCATGAAACAATTAGTACTAGACCTAAAGAAAGTGATAGGCAGCAACAAAATAATAGTGGAGAAGTTAAAAACTCCATTAACAGCGCTAGAGAGATCATTGAGGCAGAAAGTCAAGGAAGAAACATTGAACTTAAACTATACTCTGGAACACACGGACTTAACAGATATTCACAGATAATTCTACCCAAGAACTAGAGAATATACACTCTACTCATCAGCATGTGAAACATCCTCAAATAAAGAATGAAAATCCTTTTAAAATCGCTGCAAAAAATAATCCTGGGAATATAATTAACCAAGGAAGTGAAAGATCTTTACAAGGAGAATTACAAAACACTTTGAAAATAATCAGAAGACATAAACAAATGAAAACACATTCCATGTTCATGAATTGGAAGATTTAATATGGAATATCATGAAAATGTCCTACTGTCCAAAGAAACCTACAGATTCAGTGCAGTTCCAATCAAAAGACTTACATCATTTCTTAGTGAATTCAAAAAATCAATCTTGAAATTCATATCAAACTGAAAAAGGACCTAAATAGTTAAAGCAATACTAGGCATAAAGAACAAATCTGAAGATATCACATTACTTTGGCAAAGCATTAAAAAAAATAAATTGGTGAAAGGACACCCTATTCAATAAATTGTGCTGGGAAAACTGAATAACCACATGTAGAAGAATGAAACTGAATCTCTATTTCTCACCATTTACAAAAATGTAGTCAAGACAGATCAAAGACATAAATCCAAGGTGTGAAACCATAAAAATTATGCAAGAAATCCTAGAAAACAAAACACTTATGCTCATTGTCCTAGGCAAATAACTTATGACTGAGACCCCAAAAGCAAATGCAACAAAACCAAAAGCAAATAAATGAGACCTAATTAAACTAAAAAGCACCTACACAACAAAATAAATAATCATCAAAGGAAACAAACAACACACAGAGTAGGGGAAAATATCTGCAAACTATGCATCTGACAAAGGACTAATATTCAGAAATTATAAGGAACTCAAAGAAATTAGCAAGAAATAAAACCAAATATTCCCATATAAAACTGGGCAAGTTATCTGAATAGACACTTTTCAAAACAAAATATATAAATCACCAAGAAACATATGAAAAAATGCTCAACATCAATAATCATCAGGTAACTGCAAATTAAAATTATAATGTGATACCACCTTACCCCAGCCATAATGGCCATTATTAACAAGTCAAAATATAGATGTTGGTGTGGATGTGGTGAAAAGGGGACCCTTACGCACTGCTGCTTGGAATGTAATTTAGGGCAACCTCTATGGAAAACAGTATGGAGATTTCTTTTAAAAACTAAAATATGTCTACCATTTGCTTCAATATCTACTGGAGTATCTACCCAAGAAAAAATAAGTCATTTTATTAAAAAACACACTTGCACACATATATTTATTTCAGCACAACTCACCATTGCAAGGATATTGAACCAAATTAAGTGCCCATCAACTGATGAGTAGGTAAAGAAAATATGGTGTCTATACACCAGGGAATATTACTCAGCTATAGGAAGAATGGAATAATGTCTTTTGAAGGAACTTAAATGGAGCTTGAAGTCATTATACCAAGTAAAGTAACTCAGGAATGGAAAACAAAGTACTTTATGTTCTCACTTATAATTGGGAGCTAAGCTATGGGTACACAAAGGCATATGGGCTGACAAAATAGATGGTGGAGACTGAGAAAGGGATGTGAAGAAAGTGAGGGATACAAAAAACTACATGTTGTGTACAATGTACACTACTGGGGTGATGAGCACACTAAAATCTCAGACTTCACCACAATGCAATTTATCATGCAACCAAAAATCACTTGTACCCCAAAAGCTATTGAAAGTAAAAAAAAGATGGAGTGGGTAGAGAAATATAGCAGAAGAGAAGCCTACACTATTTATTACCCCCACTGGCACAACAAATCTTAACAACTATATGCACAAGGAAAAGTACTGCCACAAGAAAAAAAAAAATGAGAGCCATCACAGTACCTGGTTAACTTCATATTGTTGAAAGATGAATTGTCAAAGGCAGAAGAGACCTCCTGGAATCACTGACATCACCCCTTTCCTGTTAACCAGCAGCAGCCATGCAATGAAGAGAGTGAATGTGTGCACTTTGGGTAGGGAGAGTGCATCCCCTGGGGAGCTTTACATTGAACTCAATGCTGTTCTGTTGCAGTAGAGAATAAGGTCATACTGAGTTCAAACATTGCCCATGCATGAAAGCAACATTTTACCAGCTCTAGCCACAGGGGAGTTACCCAGCACAGCAATCAGAACTTGACTTTATCTACAAACCTTGCCACAATGGTCTGAAGTGCTCTGAGGTCCTAGGTAAACTTGAACAGTAGTCTGTGACACAAGAACTGCAATTCCTAGGCAACACTTAGTGCTAGGCTGGGCTTAGAGCCTGTGGAGTAGAATGGCATGTGACATGAGGAGATATCACCTGTGCTATCCCTACCCCAATACCAAGTAGTGCAGCTCACCACAAAAAGTCACTTTTTCTTCTGCTTAAAGAGAGAAGAGCAAAGAATAAAGAGGACTTTTTCTTACCTAATGCACAGAAGCTCAACCACAGTAGCATGGGACACCAGGCAGAGTCATGAAGACCATATTTGAGGCCTTATCTTCCAGATGGCATTTCTAGACACACTCTGAGCCAAAGGGGAACCTGCTACCTTAAAAGCAAGGACACCGTCCTGGCAGGATTTGTCATCTTTTGACTAAAGAACCGTTGGGCCCTAAATGACCAGTAGTGATACATAGGTTGTACACCATGGACCTTGGGCTGTGAGACATACTGGCTTTCAGGGTAACCCAGCAAATTCCCACCTGTGGTGGCTACAGTGAAAGACTCCTTCTGTTTGAGAAAAGCAGAGGGAAGACTAAAAGAAACTTTGTCTCGTACCTTAGGTACCAGTTTGGTCACAATAAGGCAGAACAACAAGCAGGCCCTTGGTGTCCCTGACTCCAGGCCTGGGCTCTTGTACAGCATTTTTAACCTGCCCTAGGTCAGAGGGGAGCACAGTTCCCTAAGAGTGAATCTCAAACCTGGCTGAATTTACCACAACCTGATGGAAGAATACTTGAACTTTAAGGGAACATTGCCAGTGGACTGGCAGAAGCCCTGGTAGAGCAGTGATGGTGGCAGAAACAAGCAGAAGTTTCTCTGCCTGTGGAAAGGGGAGGAAAGAGTGGGAAGGACTTGGTATTGTAGTCCATCAGCTTAACCTCAATTATATCATTATAGAATAAAATAAAAGGTAAATTGCCAAAGTTTTAGACTCCAAACTCTGCCTCCCAGACAGCATCTCTGATAAGAATAGGGCTTTGGGGATCTCATCACTGTGAAGAGAAGTTGCCCTGGGCAAGACCCAGTGCTGTACTGGCTTCAGGTGTTAGCCAGAACTATCCCAATGGTGGTGGATAGAGTGATGATTGAGTCATCATACCTGCAGTTCCAGGTGGCTCAGCACAGACAGTGAGACTTTATTTGTTTGGGCGAAAAATAAGGAAAAGGAGAAGAGTCTCTGCCTTGTAATCCAGGGAATTCTTTTGGATGTTATCCAATATATTGTTTATATATTCAGATATGTAAAGTGATGAATGAAATGACTTTTACCTTAGAATAGTTTATTTGGGAAAAATACCCTTCAAGCATGAAGGAGCAATAAATAGTTTTCCAGACAAACAAAAGCTAAGAGATTTCATCAACACCAACCCTTTCCTACAAGAAGTGCTAAAGGGAGTTGAGAGGGCAAGATGGCTTACTAGACCAAGCCCAGTGGAACAGATGTCACCAAGGAACCGAGATGACTGGTCTATCTCTAACAGATGTTCAGAGGAAAGCCACTGAGAGTGGTTAGAGGGAAGACACAGAAGTTGAGCTGAAGAAGGAAGAAGCTTGGAACTCTGCATGTGGTTAACGTGTACTGAGACTCATTTCTGGTCCCCAATAACTCCAGAGGAATGGGTGAGTTGAACTGGCATGGAGCAACTTACTCTGGCCACAGGCCTCTGGAATCCTGGCAGGAGGACACCCTTTGATCACCATGGACACTCAGGTTGGAAGGGAGAGCTGCTTAGAGAAGTAGTAGGGGCAGCAAGCCAGCTGATGTGAATCCCAGAGGGTTTGATGTACGAGTATCTGTAGCAGAGCATGGCCTGGAATGACCATTTCCCTAGGATCAGATTGCTCCCATAGGAGACTTGAGCCCTAGGGGAACTGTTATACCTTAACTTTGCAAAGTAGTCTTTCCCATCAGACGTGGCCAATTAAACCTGAACACCTCTTGGTCTTCAGTTCTCTCCCAGGGCCCCAGCATGGTTATGCCTGCTTGCAGGGAAGACTCAGGGCCCCTCAAGACCCACCTTATAGTTTCTGCACTGGTACACTATACCTGACTAGCAGGGAGTTCCAGCAGGGCAGCCCCATGGGCATGCATCACCACAGTCTCTCCCTGCCCACACTGAAGCTTCCCCTGGGGCCATGGCAATCCCACTCATCACTTTGCCAGTGTATGTGCATGTGAGTTGGTTTTGCATTGCTTGTCCCTTCAGCGCAGGTATATGCATACATCTTGCCTTGCCCATGCTGTAGTGAGTGTGCAATCCACTCACCTTTCCCTCGCCAATGACCACGGCACTCAGTTTTGACATGCACAGGGCCAGCCAGCCCCACCCTTTTGCCAACACTACTAGGGGAGTAAAACTAGGCAGGGGACACCAGACTACTTCTATCCTGAGTGTCCTTCCCTACCTGCAGTGCACAGAGTGCACATGAACCTGCATCTTCCAGAGCTCCTCCCTGTGCAACAACACCAAAAGGGCATCTGTGCACACAGTTGCCAGCAGGGGATCACAGACCTGCTGAGTGACATTGGCTCTGCTATTGTGATAAACCCCAGCACAAAGGAAGACACCTTGGTAATCGCTAGCATCCTGCCACTTCTGAAGAGCATGCACTCTGCAATGCTGCTTCTGCTAGCACATGGGAACAACAATAGATCCTACTATCACTGCATTATGAATCACTTTGCCTTACACTACCCATCAAAGTGTAGTAAGCAGCAGTCCAGAAACACTTTGTCTTCCCAACACAGTGGATTTTCAACCTTGAGGAGGCAAAAACAAAGTCAAGTTTCAATACAAGTTTGCCAGAGTTAGAACAGGCAGTTAAGGGGTTCAGAGGTGAGTGTTGGCACCATAAAATCTTCCAGAAATGAATCCAGTCAGCTGAATTAACCTTATATCACAATAAAACCCTCAAGGTCATCAAATAGAATTGAAAGAGACAACCAAAAGTCACCAACTTCAAAGATTGAAGGAAAATCATCTCACAAAGAAGAGAAAGAATCAGCAAAAGGACCCTGACAACTCGAATAGCCAGCATGCCTCTTTCCTCCAAATGACCATACCACATTTCCAGCTAGCTTTCTGAACCAGGCTGAGATGGCTGAAATGACAGAAATAGAATTTGGAATACGGATAGGAACCAAGTCACTAAGATATGAGAATACATTAAAATCCAATTCAAGGAAACTTAGAATAACAATAAAACAATGCAGGAGCTGACAGACAAAATATTTAGTATAGAAAATAATATAACTGACCTGATAGAGTTGAAAAACACACTAAAAAGGTTCTTAACACAATCACAACTATTAATAGCAGAATAGATCAAGCTTAAAAAAAAAATCTTACAGCTCAGAGACTGGCTTTCTGAAGTAAGACAGTGAGATGATAATAGGGAAAAATAAAGAGAATGAACAAAATCTCTGAGAAATATTAGATTATGTAAAAAAGAAAGAAACACATCTATGACTCATTTTTGTCCCTGAAAAAGATAAGGAGAGTGTAAGCAACTTGGAAAATGTAATTCAGAATATCATCCATGAATTATTTCCCAACCTAGCTAGAGAGGCCAATATTCCAATTCAGAAAACGCAGAGAACCCCTGTGAGGTGCTTCACAAGATGATCATCCCCAAGAAATATAATCGTTAGATTATCCAAGGTCAAAATAACAGAAAAATTGTTAAAGGCAGCTAGAGAAAGAGGACAGGCTATCTAAAAAGAAAAATCTATCAGACTAACAGCAGATCATTCAGTAGAAACCCTAAAGCCAGAAGAAATTAGGAGCCAATATTCAACATCCTTAAGTAGAAGAAATTCCAACCCAGAATTTCATATCTGGCTAAACTAAGCTTCATGAGTGAAGAAGAAATCGATACTTTTCAGACAACCAAATGCTGAGAAATTGTTTCCACCAGGTCTGCCCTAGAAGAGTTCCTAAATGAGGCACTAAATACAGAAAGAAAAGACTATTATCACCCATTACAAAAACAAACAAAAAAACAAAAAAACAAAACAAAACAAAACAAAAAAAACAACACTGCAGTACACAGGCCATTGACACTATAAAGCAATGACATAAACAAGTCTCCATAATAACCAGCTAACGCCATGATAACAGGATCAAATTTCCACATATTAATGCTAACTTTAAATGTAAATGGGCTAAATGCCTTAATTAAAAGGCACAGAGTGGCAAGCTGGATAAAGAACCAAGACCCATTGGTATGCTGACCTCAGGAGACCCATCTTACATGTAATGATAGTCATTGACTAAAAATCAAGAAATAGCGAAAAATCAACCAAACAAATGGAAAATAGGTAAAAGCAGGGGTTGCAATCCCAATTTTGGACAAAGCAGACTTTAAAACAAAAAAGATCCCAAAACACAAAGATGAGCATTACATAAAGAGTTCATGAAGACCTAACTCTTCTAAATACATATGCACCCAACATAGGAGCACCCAGATTTATAAAGGAAGTTCTTAAAGACCTAAAAGGAGACTTAGATTTTCTCACAATAATGGTGGAATACATAATCACCACACTGAGAATACTAGATAGATCATCAAAGCAATAAGCTAACAACAATATTTAGAATCTAAGCTCAATGCTTGGCCAAATTGACATAATCTACATCTACATAACTCTCCACCAAAAAACAGCAGAATATACATTGTTTTCCATTGGCAAACACAACAGAATATACATTCTTCTCATTGCCACATACCATAATATCGACTATGCAATCAAAAATAAAATAATTGTCAGCAAAATCAAATAAATTGAAATGACACCAAAGACACTTTCAGACCACAGCAAAATAAAAGTAGAAATGGATATTAAGAATATTGCTCAAAGCCATGCAATTACATGGAAAATAAAATATCTGCTTCTGAATAATCTTTGGGTAAACAATTAAATGAAGGAGAAAACTAATAAATTGTTTGAAACTAATGAGAGCAAAGATACAACACACTAGAATCTCTGAAACACAGGTAAAGCAGTGTTAAAAGGAAAGTTTATAGGACTAAATACCCACGTAAAAAAGGTAGAAAGATCTCAAATTAACAACCTAACATTAATCCTATAGTAACTAGAGAAACAAAGCCAAACAAATTCTAAAGCTAGCAGAATAAAAGAAATAACTAAAATCAGAGCTGACCTGAATGAAACTGAGATGAAAAAAACTAAAAACAATAAATGAATCAGGGAGTTGGTTATTAAAATGAAAAAGTAAGACAAATAAACAGCTAGCTAGACTAATAAAGAAGAAAATAGAGAAGATACAAATCAATAAAATCAGAAATGACAAAGGTGGCATTACTTAAAGACTCCATAAAATTTAATTAATTATTATTTTTTTTTTTTGAGAAGGAATCTTGCTCTGTCTCCAGGCTGGAGTGCAGTGGCACGATCTTGGCTCACTGCAATCTCCAACTCCTGGGTTCAAGCGATTCACCTACTTCAGCCTCCTGAGTAGTTAGGACTACGGGCATGCACCACCATGCCTGGCTAATTATTTGTGTTTTAGTAGAGATGGGGTTTCACCATATTGGTCAGTATGGTCTCGATGTCATGATCTCATGATCCACCCACCTCAGCCTCCCAAAATGCTGGGTTACCATGCCCGGCCAAAATTTTTTAAAAAGTTATCTGAGACTATGAAAAGCACCTCTATGCACACAAGATAGAAAGCCTAGAAGAAACTGACAAATTTCAGGCAACACAACACCTCCCAAGATTCAACCAGGAAGAAATTGAATTCCTGAGCAGACCAATAATGAGTTCTGAAATTGTATCAGTAATAAATAGCCCACCAACCAGAAAAAGTCCAGAATGATTCAGAATTACAGCCAAATTCTAACAGATGTATAAATAAGAGCAAATATCACTTCTACTAAAACTATTCCAAATAATTGAGGAGTATGGACTCCTCTCTAAAGTATTATCTGAGGCCAGCATCATGCTGATACCAAAAGCTGGCAGAGATATAAAAAAAATGAAAACTTCAGGCCAATATTTCGAAGAATATGAATAGAAAAATCCTCAACAAAATGCTAGCAAACTAAATCCAGCAGCACATCAAAAAGCTTACCTATCATGATCAAATAGGCTTTTATCCATGAGATGCAACATTGGATCAGCATATGCAAATCAGTAAATGTGATTCATCACATAAACAGAACTAAAGACAAAAACCACATGATTATCTCAATAGGTGCAGAAAAGGCTCTTGATAAAATTCAAAGCTTCTTCAAGTTAAGAACTCTTAATAGGCTTGGTTATGAGGTAATATACCTCAAAATAATAACAGCCATATCTGACAAACCTGCAGCTAGAATAATATTGAATTGGCAAAGGCAGGAAGCATTTCCCTTGAAAATAGGTACATAACAAGGATGCCCTCTGTCCCCACTCCTATTCAACATAGTATTGGATGTTCTGCCAACATTGATCAGGCAAGAGAAAGAAATAAAGGACATCCAAATAAGAAGAGAGAAATTTGAATATCCCTGATGGCAGATGGCATGATCTTATGTCTAGAGAGCCTATAAGGATCTTGAATTCATGGTCCTTAAACTGATAAATGATAACAAATAAATGTATAAACTTTACTAGAATTCCTATACATTAAGTACAGTCAAGCTGAGAACCAAATCAGTAACACAATCCCATGCACAATTTCTACAACATGATTAAAATACCTAAGGATATAGCTAGCCCAGGAGATGAAATGTCTATACAAGGAGAACCATAAAACACTGCTCAAATAAATCAGGGATTACACAAATAAATGGAGGAACATTTCATGCTTATGGATAGAATCAGTATTATTATAATAGCCATAGTGCCAAGAGCAACTTGTGGATTCACCGCTATTCCTATTAAACTACCGATGACATTCTTCAAAGGACTAGAAAATGCTGTTTCAAAATTCATGTGGAACCAATAAAGAGCCCAAATAGCCAAGGCAATCCTAAGCAAAGTGATCAAAGCTAGAGGCATCGTGCTACCTGTTTTCAAACTATACTGCAGTATTACAATAACCAAAACAGCATATTACTTGTACAAAAACAGACACATAGTCAAATGGAACAGAATAGAAAGCCCAGACATAAAGCCACGTACCTACAACTATCTGACCTTCGACAAAGCTGCCAAAAACAAGCAATGGGGAAAGGACTCCCTGTTTCATAAGTGGTACTGGGATAACAGGCTAGCCATAGGCAGAAAATTGAAATTGAACTCCTTCCTCACACTATATACAAAAATAAACTAAAGATAAATTAAAGATTTAAATGTAAAACCAAAAATTATGAAAACCCTGGACAACAACCTAAGTAATACTATTTTAGACATAGGACCTGACAAATATTTTATGATAAAGATGTCAAAAGCAATTGCAAAAGAAAAAAAAAAAAAAAAGAAAACATGACAAGTGAGATTTAACTAAATTAGAGAGCTTCTGTGCAGCAAAATAAACTGTCAACAAAGCAAATAGAAAATGTACAGATTAGGAGAAAATTTTTGCAAACTATGTCTCCAACAAAGATCTAATATTCAGCACCTGTAAGAAACTTAAACAAATTTAAAAGAAAAAAAAATGAGAAACCTTGTTAAAAAGTAGACAAAGAGGCCAGGTGTGGTGGCTCACACCTGTAATCCCAGCACTTTGGGAGGATAAAACAGGCAGATCATCTGAGGTCAGGAGTTCAAGACCAGCCTGGCAAACATATTGAAACACTGTCTGTACTAATAATACAAAAAATTAGCCAGGTGTGGTGGCGCTTGCCTGTAGTCCCCCTACTTCAGAGGCTGAGGCAGGAGAATTGCTCAAACCCTGGAGCTGGAAGTTTCAGTGAGTTGAGATTTCACCACAGGACTCCATCCTGGGCAACAGAGCAGAAAACAAAAAAGAAAAAAAAAGGTAGGCAGAAACATGAACAGGCACTTTTCAAAAGAAAACATTCATGTTCCCAACAAGCACATTAAAAAAAAGAAAAACAAAGATCAACATAACTTATTATTAGATAAATGCAAATCAAAACCAAAATGAGATACCCATCCCACACCAGTCAGAATGGCTATTATTTAAAAGTAAATATTAACAGATGCTGGCAAGTTTACAGAGAAAAATGAACACTTATACACTGTTAGTGGGAATGTAAATTCTTTTGACCATTGTGCAAAACAGTTTGGTGATTCCTCAAGTACCATAAACAAAACTACCATTCAACCCTGCAATCCAATTACTGGGTATATGTAGCCCAAAATATAAATTAAAGACACATGCATATGTATGTTCCTGCAGCACTTTTCACAATAGCAAAGACATAGAATCAGGCTAAATGCTCATTAATGGTAGACTATACAAAGAAAATATGGTACACATACATCATGGAATACTATGCATCTGTAGCCTCCCTAGGGAAGAGAGAGATCATGTCATTTGCACGAACAAAGGTGGAGATGGAGGCTACTATTCTTAGCACACTAACTGAGGAATAGAAAACCAAATATCGCATGCTCTTACTGATAAGTAGGAGCTAAATGATGAGAACATATTGACACATAGAGGGGAATAACACACTGGGGCCTACTTGAGAGTGGAGAGTAAGAAGAGGGAGAGGATCAGGAAGAATAACTACTGGGTGTTAGTGTAATAACTGGGTGACAAAATAATCTGTACAACAAACTTTCATGACACAAGTTAAAGCATATAACAAACCTGCACATGTACCCCTGAACTGAAAATAAAAGTTAAAAATATTTGGACTTCACCTGCAAAACTATGAGAATATACACTTCTGTTATTTTAAGCCACCTAATTTGTGGTAGCTTGCTACAGTAGCCCTAGGAAGTTAAATACAATGATCAAAAGAAAATTGAAGAGTAATCTTTGAGTGACACAAATGAACTCAAATTGACATTCCTAAATACATAATACTAAAATGTCTGAAACATCTAAAAGCAATAATTACTGAAATAGAAACTTCTAGTTGACTTAAAGAAGTCAAATAATTCAGTATATAACTCATAATTTTCTTCTGACACTCAATATTTTAAAAAATGAACAAAAGAAACGGGGACTGTGGCTCACCCCTGTAATCTCAGCACTTTGGAAGTCTGAGGTAGGCGGATCACGAGGTCAGCAGTTCGAGACCAGCCTGGCCAATATGGTGAAACTCTGTCTCTATTAAAAATACAAAAATTAGTTGGGTGGGGTGACGTGCACCTGTAGTCCCAGTTACTCGGGAGGCTGAAGCAGGAGAATTGCTTCAACCCAGGAGGTAGCAGTTGCAATGGGCCAAGATCACTCCACCGCATTCCAGCCTGGGTGACAGAGCAACACTCCGTCACAAAAAAAAAAAAAAAAAAAAAAAAAAAATTACAAACTTGACTTTAACTGTATATCAACATGAATACAAATTTGCAAACAAAAGGAAAATTTGATTGATTTAAAATTCTGTATTTACTTTTAGATTAAGGTTATTGTTATGCATATTTACATTTTCAACCTTTTCTATTTTCAAAGCAAGTAAGATTTCTCTTATCCTCAAATTTTTAAGCCAGAAGTTAAATGTTTATAGAAATTTGGAAAATACCAAAGAGAAAACAATTTTCTCAAATTCTAATACTCTGACACAACAATTTGTAGTATTTTGATATATTTCATTTCCAAATTTTAAAAACATGTCTACAAACAGGAAACATATAATTTTGTATCCCGCTCTTTAAAAAACCTTATGATTGTGTCATGTAAATTTTGCATCAACACAGCCTTTCAAATTGTAATTTTACAAGCCACATATCGATACCCATTTTCCCATTGTTGGAACTTAGGCTGTTGTAAATTTTGCTATTGGAAATAACACTACAATTAAAATCTTGTTCATAATTTCAAAAAAAAAAAGAAATGCTGAAGGGAATTCTTCAGTTTGAAAGAAAAGAATGTTAATGAACAAGAAAGAATCATCTGATGGTAAAAAACTGACTGGTAATGGTAATCACACAGAGGAACACAGAATAGTATAACACTGTAATGAGTGAAATAAAACTTAATTCTGACAGAGTTGCAAAAAAAAAAAAAAAAAAAAAAAAACATTGTAATTGTGGTGTGTAAATTACTCTTGCCTTAAGTAGAAAGACCAAATAATGAACCAACAAAAAGTAATAACTACAACAATTTTTGAAGACATCAAATTTGTATATATAAAGAGAAGGAAAAAATCTAAAAAGCAGGGGGAAGAAATAAAGTATAGATTTTTTTTAGTTTTCTTTCTGTGTGTTCATATATTTGTTTATGCAATTAGTGTTAGTTGTCATCAGTTTAAATAACAAGTTATAAGATAGCTATCATGAGCAGAAAGAACAAAACTAGAGTAATCATGTCACCTAACTTAAAATTGCACTATAGAGCTAGAATATCCAAAATAGCATGATACTGGCATAAAAACAGATGCATAAACCAATAGAACAGAATACTGAACTCAGAAATAAATCTATGTACCTACAGTTAATTCACATCTGACAAAGGTGCTAATAGCATATGTTAGGGAAAAGATAGTCTCTTTAATAGATGGGGCTGAAAATAACTGTATATTCTTATGCAGAATAATAAAAGTAAGCTCATACTCTTGCCATATATAAAAATTAAATCAAAATGGATTGAAAGCTTACATCTAATATCTCAAACTATGACACGAATAAAGTAAAACATTGGGGAAATTCTCCAGGACATTAGTGTGCACAAACATTTCTTCAGCTATATCACACAAGCACATGCAACCAAAGCAAAAATCTATAAATGGAATTACATCAAGTTAAAAAGTTTCTGCACAGCAACAGAAACAGTGAACAAAGTGAAGAGACGACTGATAGAATGGAAGATAATATTTGCAATCTACCTATCTGATAAGGGATTAATAATCAGAATATATAAGGAGCTTAAACTCCTCTATATGAAAAAATCTAATAATTTGATTTTAAAATGGACAAAAGATTTGAACAGATATTTTTCAAAAGACATATAAATGACAAACAGGTATATGAAAAGGTGCTCAACATCACTAATCATTAGAGACATGCAAATCAAAACTATAATGAAATATAATCTCTCCTCAGTTAAAACGGCTTTTATCCAGTTGACAGGCAATAACAACTGCTGGTGAGAATGTGGAAAAAAAGAAACTCTTAGACACTTTTCTTGGGAACATAAATTGGTACAATCCCTGTGGAGAATAGTTTGGAGATTTCTCAAACACTGAAAATACAGCTACCATATGATCAAGCAATCCCGCTGCTGGGTATATATTCAAAAGAAAGGAAATCAGTATATCAATGAGATATCTGCACTTCTATGTTTGTTGCAGCACTGCTTCCAATAGTCAAGATTTGGAAGCAACTGAAATTTCCACATACAGATGAATGGATAAATAAAATATGGTACATATACACAATGGAACACTATTCAGCCTCAAAAAAAGAATGAGATACTGTCATTTGCAACAATATGGATGAAAACTAAGGTCATTATGTTAAGTGAAATAAATCAGGTGCAGAAATGCAACCACCAGGTTTTCACTTATTTGTGGAATCTAAAATTCAAAACAATTCAATTCACAGAGATAGACAATGGAAGAATGGTTACCAGAGCCTGGGAAGGCTAGTGGAGCATCAAGTGAAAGGTGGGTATTGTCAATGGGTACAAATAAATCATAGAAAGAATGAATAAGCCCTAGTATTTAGCATAACAGGGGTGACTATAGTCAATAATAATTGCCAATTTTAAAATAACTAAAATAGTCTAATTGGATTGTTTGTTACATAATTAATGCTTGAGGGGATGCACACTTAATTCTCATGATTTGGTTTTACACAAAACATGGCTGTAACAAAATATCTCATGTACTCCATAAATATATACTCCATTATATCCAAAAGCTAAAAATAAAAAACTTCACATATGTATATGTTTTAAAAAGTTTATTGATACCACTTTTTAACATGTATATGTTAAAAATATATTTATAATAGTTTATTGGTGTCAACTTTTTTATAATTACATTATTCAGAATAAAATTATAAAAATGACACCACATATATGTTGAAAAAATAACGTCAATAAACTTTTTTTTATAATTGCAATCTGAATGATGGTCCACCATTTATATTTTTGAAATTATGTAAAACTTAAGGTTCAGATGTTGTACTTATATATTCACTTCTGTTTAATAATGGTGAATGTATAACGTTTAATGCTTTCGGCATCACTAAAAATTGGGAACAAAAGAGTATTGGAATATATTACTGTTTAATATATAGTTACAAAGTAAACCATTGATATTTCAGAAAAAACAAGAAATATTAAATAAACAAAAATACCGGTACTTGCAATCTTTCTCACCTTAACTTCCTGTAGCTAGATAACACACTTCTGGGGTGTAAAATTTGATTTTCTGATCTGGGCATTAAATATTTACTTTTAATTATAGTCTTATGTGAGACACACAAAACAACTAATTTGCATTATCAATGATGCAAGAAATGTGATGTTTAGCCTTTCAAGATTGATAATAAAGAGAAAAGCATGTGTAAGATTTACTTTACCTTCTTTTTCTTTTGAAAGCAAGTTTAAACAATAAAATTTATTTAATTAACTTCTTAGGAATTATATTTTTCTACCAACTAGAATATAAAATGGGGGTACTGTCTGAGATAGAGCTGGGACTGCAAAGATTCCATTTCAGTCTCAATCTCAAGGGAAAATTTAAAGGGTTTCTTTCTTTCAACAGTTTAGGTGAGATCATATGCTGAGATGCTGACAGCTACCACACTACAAAAACAGTAAAGCAACTTCTCCCAATGAAACTTCTGTTTTTATCTACCAAACTTTTCTGTTTGATTGGTTCTTTATTCTCCTAATACTTTTAAAAAAAAATTGAGGTGTAAGAATGCCATTCTTCCCAGCCAGAAAAGAGCAAACCCGTGTTTCCATTAACCATTCATCAAGCCATGCTTCCCTCCCATATTCTACTAATATTTAGTTTTACCTGCTTGATGATAGCCAAATATGAATTAAAATGAAAGTCTAATTTTTATGCAAATGGGAGAACTCTCTAATACAATCTCAGTAATGAGATTCTGATATTGTATTTAATGATACACTGCACTATTCAGAATATTTGTACTTACCTTTGAGTCTATCTTCTAAAATATGGAAAATACCCTTGACATAAAGTAGAAAACAAAGACAAATATCTAAATATTGTGTCTCAATAATGTTCAAACATTAAATGTTTCAAATATTCCAGTGTTTAGAATAATAAAAAAATAAAATAAAATAGACTTCCACCAAAATGGCTGAATAGGAACAGCTCTGGTCCACAGTTCCCAGCAAGACTGAAGCAGAAGGTAAGTGATCTCCACATTTTCAACCGAAGTACCAGGTTCATCTCACTGGGAGTGGTTAGACAGTGAATGTACCCCAAGGAGGGCAAACTGAAACAGGGTGGGATGTGACCTCATTGGGAAGTGCAAAGGGCCAGATAACTCCTTCTCCTAGACAAGGGAAGCCATTAGGGACATTTCCGGACACTCTGGCTCAGATAACGTGCTTTTCCCAAGATCTTCACAACCTGCAGACCTGGAGATTCCCTCCATTGCCTACAACACCAGCTCCCTGGGTTTCCAGCACAAAACTGGGTGGCTGTTTTAGCCACAGCAGGTTTTATTGTTTGTTTGTTTGTTTGTTTTCTCATACCACAGTGGCACCTGAAACACCAGCGAGACAAAACCGCTCATTCCCCTGAAAAAAAGGGACCCCATTGTTTCAGCTCAAAACCTCCTTAAGCTGATAAGCAACTTGGGCAAAGTCTCAGGATACAAAATCAATGTGCAGAAATCACAAGCATCCCTATACACCAACAACAGTCAGAGAGCAAAATCATGAGTGAACTCCCATTACAATTGCTACAAAGAGAATAAAATACCTAGGAATACAACTAACAAAGGATGTAAAAGATCTCTTCAAGGAGAACTACAAACCACTGGTCAATGAAATAAGAAAGGACACAAACAAATCAAAAAACATTTCATACTCATGGTTAGGAAGAATCAATATCGTCAAAATGGCCATAATGCCCTAAGTAATTTATAGATTCAATGTTATCCCCATCAAGCTACAATTGACCTTCTTCACAGAACTGGAAAAATCCACTTTAAACTTCATAAGTAACTAAAGGAGATCCCGCATAGCCAAGAGAATCCTAGGTAAAAAGAACAAAGCTGGAGGTATCATGCTACCTGACTTCTAACAATACTACAAGGCTATAGTAATCAAAACAGCATGGTAGTGGTATGAAAACAGAAATATAGAGCAATGGAACAGAACAGAGGCCTTGAAAACAATGCCACAAATCTATAACCATCTGATCTTTGAGAACCTGGACAAAAACAAGCAATGGGGAAAGGATTTCCTGTTTAATACATGGATTTGGGAAAACTGGCTAGCCATATGCAGGAAGCTCAAACTGGACCTCTTCCTTACACTTTATAAAAAAATTAACTCCAGATGGATTAAAGATTTAAACATAAGAACTAACACCATAAAAACCCTAGAAGAAAACCTTGGCAACACCATTTAGGACATAGGCACAGGAAAGAACATCATGACTAAAACACCAAAAACAACAGTGACAAAAGCCAAAATAGACAAATAGGACCTAATTAAATTTAAAAGCTTCTGCACAGCAAAAGAAACCAATCAGTAGAGTGAACCAGCAACCAAAAGAATGGGGAAAATTTTTGCAATCTACCCATCTGATAAAGGGCTAATATCCAGATTCTACAAAGAACTAAAACAGATTTACAAGAAAAAAGTAAACAAACCCATTCAAAAGTGGGTGAAGGATATGAAAAAAAGACACTTTTCAAAAGAAGACATATATGCAGCCAACAAACATATGAAAAAATGCTCATCATCTTTGGTCATTAGATAAATGCAAATCAAAACCACATTAAGATACCATCTCATGCCAGTTAGAATGGTGATCATTAAAAAATCTGGAGACAACAGATGCTGGAGAGGATGTGGAGAAAAAGGAGCACTTTTACACTGTTGATGGGAGTGTAAATTAGTTCAACCATTATGGAAGACCGTGTAGTGATTGCTCTAGAATCTAGAAATAAAAATTCCATTTGACCCAGCAATCCCATTACTGCATATTTACCCAAAGGAGTATAAATCTATTATAAAGACATATGCACACATGTGTTCTTTGTGGCACTGTTTATGATAGCAAAGACATGGAACCAACTCAAATGCCCATAAATGATAGACTGGACAGAGAAAATGTGGCACTTATACACCATGAAATAGTATGCAGCCATAAAAAAATGACAAGTTTGTGTCCTTTGTAGAGACATGGATGAATCTAGAAACCATAATTCTCAGCAAACTGACACAAGAACAGAAAACCAAACACAGCATGTTTTCACTCATAGGTGGGTGATGAGCAATGAGAACACTTGGTCACAGGGAAGAGAACAACACTCACTGGGCTAGGTGGCGGTAGAGGGGAGGGGATGGGAGGGACAGTGGGGGTGCAGGGAGAATAAGGAGGGATAACACTGTGATAAATGCCTGATGTAGGCGACAGGGTGTGGGGGATGGAGACAGCAAACCACATGACATGTATATAACTATGCAACAATCCTGCATGTGTACCCCAGAACCCAAAGTACAATTTAAGAAAGGGGGGGTGAAGCAAGGGAACCAAGCAATCTGGCTTGGTTGGTCCCAATCCCACAAAGACCGGTAAGCTGAGATCCACTGCCTTGAAATTCTCATAGCCAGTACAGCAGTCTGAACTTGACCTGGGACTTTTGAGCTCGTTCAGGGAAGGAGCATCTGCCATTACTGAGACTTCAGTAGACTGTTCTAAACTTGCTTGTGTAAACAAAATAGCCAGGAAGTTTACACAGCTATTAGGTGGAGTCCATGGCAGCTCAGCAAGGCCTCTGAAGGCAGACTGTGACTAGACTCCCTTCTTGCCAGGCTGGACATTTCTGAAAAAAGGCAGCAGCCTGTCAGGGACTTATAAATAAAGCCCTCACCTTCCTGGGACAGAGCGCCTGGGAAAAGGGACGGTTGTGGGTTATGCTTCAGCAGAATTAAATGTCCGTCCCAACAGCTCTGCAGGGAGCAACAGATCTCCCAGCACGGCACTTGAGCTCCAGTAAGGGACAGACTGCCATCTCAAGTGGCTCCCTAACCCCAATTTATCCTGACTAATATACACCTCATACAGGAGAGCTCTGGCTGACATCTGATGGGTACCCTTCTGGGAGGAAGCTACCAGAGGAAGGAACAGGCAGCAATCTTTGCTGCTCTGCAGCCCCCGTGGGTGATTCCCAGGCATGCTGGGTCTGAAGTGAACCTCCAACAGACCTGCAGCAGAAGGGCCTGACTGTTAGAAGGAAACCTAAACAACAGAAAGGAATAGCTTCAGCATCAACAGAAAGGACGTCCACTCAGAGACCACATCCAAAAGTCACCAACTTCAATGACCAAAGGCAGTTAAATCCATGATTGAAGAAACCAATGCAAAAAGGCTGAAATCACCAAAAACTAGGACTTCTCTTCTCCTCCAAGGAATCACAACTCCTCACCGGCAAGGAAGAAAACTGGATGGAGAATGAGTTTGACAAATTGAGAGAAGCAGGCTTCAGAAGGTAGATAATAACAAACTTCTCAGAGCTAAAGGAACATGCTCTAACACAATGCAAAGAAACTAAGAACCTTGAAAAAAGGTTAGACAAAATGCTAGCTAGAATAAACAGCATAGAGAAGGACATAAACAAATTGATGGAGCTGAAAAACACAGCATGAGAACTTTGTGATTCTTATGCAAGTTTCAATAGCCAAATTGATCAAGCAGAAGAAAGGATATTAGGGACTGAAGATCAACCCAGTATAATAAAGTGAGAAAGCAAGATTAGAGAAATAAGTGAAAAGAAATGAACAAGGCCTCCAAGAAATAGGAGATTATGTGAAAAGACCAAATATATGTTTGATCAGTGTATCTGAATGTGATGGGGAGAATGAAACTAAGTTGGAAAACATTCTTCAGGATATTATCCAGGAGAACTTCCCCAATCTAGCAAGGCAGGCCAATATTCAAATTCATGAAATATAGAGAGCACCACAAAGATATCAATCGAGAAGAGCAACCCCAAGACACAAAATCATCAGATTCAACAATGTTTAAAATGAAGGAAAAAGTGCTAAGCACAGCCAGAGAGAAAGGCTGAGTTACCCACAAAGGGAACCCCATCAGACTCACAGTGGGTCTTGACAGAAACCGTGCAAGCCAGAAGAAGGTGGGGGCCAATATTTAACATCCTTAAAGAAAAGAATATTCTTATTTATTTATTTAATTATTTATTATTTTACTTTAGGTGTATACTATATCCAGCGTTTCTCCCCATATTATCCCTCCCCACCCTCCACACCCTTCCCCCCCCCCACTGTCCCTCCCATACCCCCCTCACTGCCCCCAGTGTGTGATGCTCCTCTCCCTGAGTACATGTGTCCCCATTGCTCAACACCCACCTGTGAGTTAGAACATGCGGTGTTTGGTTTTCTGTTCTTCTGTCAGTTTGCTGAGAATGATGGCTTCCAGATTCATCCAAGTCCCTACAAAGGACACGAATTCATCATTTTTCAAACCCAAATTTCATATCCAGCCAAAATAAGCTTCATAAGTGAAGGAGAAATAAAATACTTTACAGACAAGCAACTGCTGAGAGACTTCATCACCACCAGGCCTGCTTTACAAGTGCTCCTGAGGGAAACACTGAACACGGAAAGGAACAATCAGTGCCAGCCACTGCAGAAACATACCAAATTGTAGAGATCATCAACACTATGAAGAAACTGCATCAATTAACAGGAAAAAAATCAGCTAGCACAAAAATGGCAGGATCAAATTCACACACAACAATATTAAACTTAAATGAAAATGGGCTAAATGCCCCAATTAAAACACATAGACTGGCAAACTGGATAGAGTCAAGAAACACTGGTGTGCTGTATTCAGGAGACCCATATCACATGCAAGAACACACATAGACTCAAAATAAAAAGATGGAGGAAAATTTACCAAGCAAATGGAGAGAAAAAAAAAGGAGTCGCAATTCTAGTCGCTAATAAAACAGACTTTAAACCAAAAAGGAGAAATAGGAACACTTTTACACTGTTAGTGGGAATGTAAGTTAATTCAATCATTGTAGAAGACAGTGTGGCGATTCCTCAAGGACCTAGAAATAGAAATTCCGTTTGACCCAGCAATCCCATTACTGGGTATATAGCCAAAGGATTATAAATTGTTCTATTAAAAGGGCACATGCACACAAATATTCATTGCAGCACTGTTTACAATAGCAAAGACTTGGAACCAACCCAAATGCCCATCAATGCTAGACTGGACGGGGAAAATGTGGCCCATATACACCATGGAATACTATGCAACCACAAGAAAATGATGAGCTCATGCCCTTTGTAGGGACATGGATGAACCTGGAAAACATCATTCTCAGCAAATGGACACAAGAACAGAAAAATCAAACACCATATGTTCTCACTCATAGGTGAGTGTTGGACAATGAGAACACATGGACACAGGGAGGGGAGCATCACACACTGGGGGTCTGGGGGGGAAATAGGGGAGGGACAGCAGGGGGTGGGGAGTTGGGGAGGAATAACTTGGGGAGAAATGCCAGATATAGGTGATGGGGAGGAAGGCAACAAACCACACTGCCATGTATGTACCTATGCAGCAATCTTACATGTTCTTCATGTGTACCCCCAAACCTAAAATGAAATAAAAAAGAAAAAAAACCAAAATAAACAAAAAATAAATGTTTTAAAAATTAAAAATTTTAAAATAATAACTTAAAAAAACATCAAAAGAGACAAAGAAGGACATTACATAATGGTAAAGGGATCAATGCAACAAGAAGAGCTAACTATCCTAAATATGCATGCACCCAATACAAGAGCACCCAGATACATGAAGCAAATTCTTAATGACCTACAAAGAGACTTAGACTCCCAAACAATAATAGTGAGAGACTTTAACACTCCACTGTCAATATTAGACAGGTCAAGGAGACAGAAAATTAACCAGGATATCCAGGACTTGAACTCAGATCTGGACCAAGCAGACCTAACAGACATCTAGAGAACTCTCCACCCCAAATCCACAGAATATACATTCTTCTCAGCACCACATCACGTGTACTCTAAAATTGACCACATAATTGGAAATAAATCACTCCTCAGCAAATGCAAAAGAATGGAAATAATCAGTCTCTCAGACCACAGTTGCAATCAAATTAAAACTTATGATTAAGAAACTCACTCAAAACAACATAACTACATGAAAACTGAACAAGCTGTTCCTGAATGACTACTGGATAAATAGTGAAATGAAGGCAGAAGTAAAGATGTTCTTCAAAACCAATGAGAATGAAGACACCACATATCAGAATGTCTGGGACACATTTAAAGCCGCGTCTAGAGGGAAATTTATAGCACTAAATGCCACGTGAGAAGTGAGGAAAGTTCTAAAATCAGCCATCTAACATCACGATTAAAAGTACTAGAGAAGCAAGGTCCAACAAATTCAAAACTAGCAGAAGGCAAGAAATAACTAAGATCAGAGCAGAACTGAAGGAAATAGAGTCACAAAAAACACTTCAAAAAATCCATAATCCAGGAGCTGGTTTTTTGAAAAAAATCAACAAAATAGATAGTCTGCTAGCCAGAAGAATAAAAAAGAAAAGAGAGTAGAATCAAATAGATGCAATTAAAAAATGGTAAAAGGGGTTTCAGCACAATTCAGCAGAAATAAAAACTACCATCAGAGATTACTACAAACACATCTATAAATACAAACCAGTACATCTAGAGAAAACGGATAAATTCTGGAACACTTACACCCTCCCAAGACTAAACCAGGAAGAAGTCAAATCCCTGAATAGACCAAAACAAGGTCTGAAGTTGAGGCAGCAATTAATAGCTTACCAACCAAAAAAAGTCCAGGATCACATGGGTTCACAGTCAAATTGTAATAGAGGTACAAAGAGGAGCTGGTATCATTCCTTCTGAAACTATTCTAAAGAATACAAAAAGAGGGAATCCTCCCTAACTCATTTTATGAGACCAACATCATCCTGATATCAAAAACTGGCAGAGACACAACTAAAAAAGAAACTTTGAGGCCAATATCCATGATGAACACTGATGCAAAAATCCTCAACAAAATACTGGAAAACTGAATGCAACTGTACTTCAAAAAGTTTATCCATCACGATCAAGTCAGTTTCATCCCTGAGATGCAAGGCTGGTTCAATGTACACAAATCTATAAATGTAATCCACCATATAAACAGAACCAAAGACAAAAACCACATGATTATCTCAACAGATGCAGAGCAGGCCTTCAACAAAATTCAACATCCCTTTATGCTAAAAATTTTCAATAAGCTAGGTATCAATGGAAGGCATCTAAAAATAATAAATGCTATTTATGACAAACTGACAGCCAATATCATACTAAATGCACAAAAACTGGAAACATTCTCTTTGAAAACCGGCGCAAGACAAGGATGTCCTCTCTCACCACTCCTATTCAACGTAATATTGGAAGTTCTGGCCAGGGCAATCAGGCAAGAATAGCAAATAAAGGGTACTCATTTAAGAAAAGAGGAAGTCAAATTTCCTCTATTTGCAGACAATATGATCGTACATTTAGAAGACCCCATTGTCTCAGCCCAAAATCTCTTTAAGCTGATAAGCAATTTTGGCAAAATATCGGGATACAAACTCAATGTGTAGAAATCACAAGCATTCCTATTCACCAATAACAGACTAACAGAGAGCCTAGTCATGAGCAAACTCCAACTGACAATTGCTACAAAGAAAAAAAAAATACCTAGGAATACAACTAACAAAAGATTTGAAGTACCTCTTCTAGGAGAACTACAAACCACTGCTCAAGGAAATAAGAGAGGACACAAACAGATGGAAAAACATTTCATGTTCATGGTTAGGAAGAGTAAATATCGTGAAAATGGCCATACTGCCCAAAGTAATTTATAGATTTGATGCTATCCCCATCAAGTTACCATTGACTTTCTTCACAGAATTGTAAAAAAAAAATACTTTAAACCTCATATGGAACCAAAAGAAAGCCTATATAGCCAAGACAATGCTAAGCAAAAAGAGCAAAGCTGGAGGCATCACACTATCTGGTTTCAAACTATACTACAAGGCTATAGTAATCAAAACAGCATGCTACTGGTAACAAAACAAATATATAGACCAATGGAACAGAACAGAGGTCTCAGAAATAACGCCACACATCTACATCCATCTGATCTTTGACAAACCTGACAAAAACAAGCAATGGGGAAATGATTCTCTATTTAAATAATGGTGTTGGGAAGACTGGCTAGCCATATACAGAAAGCTGAAACTGGATCCTTTTCTTACACCATATACAAAAATTAACTCCAGATGGATTAAAGATTTAAGCATAAGATGTAACACCATAAAAATCATAGAAGGAAACCAAAGCAATACCTCAGGACATAGGCATAGGCAAGAAATTTATGACTAAAACACAAAAAGCAATGGCAACAAAGGGCAAAATAGACAAATGGGAGCTAATTAAACTTAAGAGCTTCTGCACAGCAAAAGAAACTATCATTAGAGTGAACTGGCAACTAACAGAATGGGAATAAGTTTTTGCAATCTACCCATCTGACAAAGGGCTAATAACGAGAATCTACAAAGAACTTACACAAATTTACAAGAAAAATCAAACAACCCCATCAAAAAGTGGGCAAAGGATATGAACAGACACTTTTCAAAAGAAGGCATTTATGCAGTCAACAAACATATGAAAAAAAAAACTCATCATCACTGGTCATTAGAGAAATGCAAATCAAAACCACATTTGAGATACCATCTCATGCCAGTTAGAATGGCAATCATTAAAAAATCAGAAGACAACCAATGTGGAGAAATAGGAATGCTTTTACGCTGTTGGTGGGAGTGTAAATTAGTTCAACCATTGTGGAAGACAATGTGGCAATTTCTCAAGGATCTAGAAATAGAAATACCATTTGACTCAGCAATTCCATTACTGGATATATACCCAACAGGTTATAAATCATTCGATTAAAAGACACATGCACACATGTTTCATGTTTATTGTGGCACTGTTTACAATAGAAAAGAGTTGGAGTCAACGCAAATGCCCATCAAACATAGACTGGGTAAGGAAAATGTGGCACATATACACCATGGAATACTATGCAGCAATAAAATAAGGATGAGTTCATGACCTTTGCAGGGACATGGATAAAGTTGGAAAGCATCATTCTTAGCGAACTTACACAAGAACAGAAAACCAAACACCACATGTTCTCATTCATAAGTTGGTGTTGAAAAATAAGAACACATCGACACAGGGAGGGGAAAATTACACACTGGCACCTGTTGAGGGGTGGGTGGATTAGGGGAGGGATAATATGGGGTGGGTGTATTGGGGAGGGATAACATTAGGAGAAATACCTAATGTAGATGATGGGTTGATGGATGCAGCAAACCACCATGACATGTGAATACCTATGTAACAATCTTGCACAATCTGCCCATGTACCCCAGAACTTAAAGTATAGTAATACAGAAATTAAATTAAAAAAAAAGAACACACACGCACATATACAAAAAAACCAATAAAATATAAGAACTGTTTACCGCTTTGTTGTTATTACTCAGCAGTTTGAAACTCAACTTGGTGAGTATGGAGTAGTGGAAAACTTGTGGATTTCAGAGACATACAAAACTCGGTTTTTAAAGTCAAGATTTTACTGGATATTAACCTTGGGTGAGTTATTAAAAATCTTTCAATCTTGATTACCTCATCTGCAAAATATGAATAACAATATTACTTGCTTCATAGGATTCTGAACATCAAAACAGAAAACATATATATAAACAAATATCACAGTGACTGAAACATAGTAACTGATCAATCATAATTATTATAACTATTATTGTTATGTCTGACTTTTAATTCTACCAATAACAGCATCTTTAAAGAACTATGTTGATTCCTGCTTTTCTTAATGTAATTAGACCATTGACAAAATGGTTAACTTGTTTATCTTTTCTCAAATTTTATTTTAAAATATTGTTGCTTTTCATTTAAAAGATAGTTGACTGCTAGCCATGCTACATTTTATCTTTAAAATGTGCTTTAATTCCTTAATAACTGAAAATTATGGAAAAAAATGTGCTTTTGTATGGTTGGTGAGAGTGTAAATTAGTTCAACCACTGTGGAAGACAGTGTAGTGATTCCTCGAAGACCTAAAGGCAGAAATCTCATTTGACCCAGCAACCCCATTACTGGATATATACCTAAAGGAATATAAATCAATCTGTTATAAAGATACATGCACACGTATGTTCACTGGAGTACTAGTCACAATAACAAAGACATGGAATCAACCTAAATGTCCATCATTGATAGACTAGATAAACAAAATGTAGTACATATACACCATGAAATACTAGCCAGCCATAAAAGAAAAAGATCATGTCATTTAGAGGGATGTGGATGGAGTTGGAACCCATTATCCTCAGCGAACTAACACAGGAACAGAAAACCCAAGCACCACATGTTTTCACTTATAAGTAGGAGTTGAACAATGAGAACACATGGACATATGGGGGTAACAAAACAGTCACCATGGCACACATAACAAACTTTGCACATCCTGCACATACATGTACCCCAAACCTAAAAGTTGAAGAAAAAAAGAAAAAGATGTATTTAAGGTAGAGAGAGACAATATGATTTGGAAAACATCATCTTATATAAACCTGGCCCATTAGTATTTAGATGTATTTTTATTTTGTTTCCTGAAATATTAAGTACAGGAAAGTATTACGTGTAAACCAGTTTTGGGAAATAGGTGTATTATATTTTCCCTTGAGGAAAAGGCTTTACATGGCAATTAGGAGGGGGTGAGGGGTTATTTTAAACATTAGCAAATATTTGAGCAATAAAAGTGAAGATACCCGAAGGATGTCTTCAAGGAAGTTTGGGCTCTGAATCCTTTAGAAAGAAATTTTATTACTAGTCCTGATTGAACAAATGAAGGTTTAATGAAACAGGACTTATTTTTTCTTTTATTTATTGGCTTTTGTTTTTGAAATTATTTCAGACTCACAAAACTTGCAAATGTGGTACAAAGTGATCTTGTATATCTTTGCCCCAGATTCCCCAAATGTTAACATATTACATAATAAATTTACAATTAACAAAATCAGGAAATTAACACTGATAGCGTATACTAATCTCCAGACCTATTTGATTTTGCCAATTGTCCCACTAATTTCCTTTTTCTGCAGGCTTTTGCAGTGCAAAGTTACTATTGTTCCTTTTATAATTAACAAACATTTCATAGGGAGATACTTTGAGGTCATAAAATTTACCTGTTTTTTTCTAATAGATTTTCCCACTAAATTTATCATCCATTGATGATTCTTGACCGAAATAATTGCTGTGGTATTTACCATGGTGGTTTTTTGTTGTTGTTGTTGTTAAATTTCCATCATTCATTAGTTTGCTAAGGATAATGTTCTTTAGTTCCATCCATGTTTCTGCAAAGGACATAATCTTATTCATTCATATGGCTGCATAGTACACCACATTGTACACGTACCACATTTCTTCATCCAGTCTACTATTGATGGATAAGATAATTCTATGTCTTTGCTATTGTGAATAGTGCTGCAATGAACATTCCCGTGCACATGACTTCAGAGTAGAAAACTTCATATTTATTTGGGTATATATCTGATAGTAGGATTGCTGGGTCGAATGGCACTTCTGCTTTTAGGTCTTTGAGGAATCACCGCATTGATAACCAAAATAGTTGAACTAATTTACACTCCCACCAGCAGTGTATAAACATTCCTTTTTCTCAGTAACTTTGTCAGTATCTGTTATTTTTTTTACTTTTTAACAATAGCCATTCTGACTGGTGTGAGATGGGGACCCTTTCAACTTGCATCCTGTAGATAAGTCTCAATTTTAATTTGTATATTTTTAGAAAACAAAAGTCAGTTTTATTTAACAGTATTTACAGGCCAGCACCTATTTTTTTAAAGATGGATTCTCAATATTGCCCAGGCCAGAGTGCCAAGGTTCGATCATATCTCACTGCAGCATCAGACTCCTGGCCTCAAGTGATCCTCCTGCCTCAGCCTCCCAAGTAGCTAGAACAGGTGCACTAACATACTTGGCTAATTTGTTAAATTTTTGGTAGATACAGGGTCTCCCTTTACTGCCCAGTCTGGTCAAGAACTCCTGGCTTCAAGCGATTGTCCTGTCTTGGCCTCCAAAAGTGCTGGGATTACAAGCGTAAGCCATCATGCCTGGCCCTTATTTTTATTAGGGTTATTTTCAGGTGCCACAAGTAAGGAGATGTGATTCTTTAACTAGGAGTCACACAATGAGAATTCCACTCTGAGCTTATCTAAGAACAAGCTATTAGTAAATTATTTCGTATTGTTTCATCTCAGCAGGTTTTTTTCAATAGCAAGTGGGTACTGGACTTTTAACAATAGGAGTATTTGGTATCCAAAACTCTTTGACCTCCATCTGATAAAAAAGAGGCTCTGGTCATAAGTTGACTGATTTATTTTTCTACAATAACTTGATTGGGACATAAGCTATAAAGGAGAGTAAAATAATGGTTTTATTGGGTGTTACATGTGAAGCAAAGTTGACACAGAAGTGCAAAACCAGGAATAACAAAACTTACAAAGGAAGATTTTTTCAGTATATTTCTAACTTAGGAAGAGATAGAGCTCTTGGACTTCGGTGGCTTGTGGGCTTCTGTAAATGTTGCATTACCTCCAAAAGACACTATTAATAAAATTATGCTGTTCTGCTTAGAAAATGATTGTAACGTTACCGATATAACAACTATTCCTTCATATACAGAACCAAAGGGAAAGAAACTCTTGAATTCAAGAAAAAAAGTATCATTGATGAGTTGCAAAAGTGAGAAATGCCTGAACACTCTTCAACAGGTGAGTAGGATTTAAGACTGATAGATATAAAAAATCTTTTTAAATAATGCTTTTTTCTGGTTATTTTTTATGGAATAAACTTTACTTACAATTTTTAGGAGTATGTCCTTCAATATTTTAAGTTTACCCTCAATGAATGTATTTTTATTCTATTCTCAGTATTTTTAGCAAATGATTAGTAAACATACAAAAACATATGTTAACAACTTTGGTATCTTGTGGGAAAGAATAACATCATATTACTTGTAGAATCATGTTTTTATTTCAACTAAGATATTATGGTTTCGATTCATAATTGGTCAACTTTACTTTTAACAAAGACAGCCTTTCATTAAGTCACAATAGATTTTCTTCATTATTGGATTGAGAGCAAAGACTTCTTAAATTATAGCCTAACACAACAATTTTTATTTTTAAAATTCTTTATATTAGAGCAATTAATTCTTCATTCATTGTCAGGATACACACAAACATACACAATTTGTAGATTTTTCTTTTTTATCTATTTTAATAATTATAAAAGTATCAACATCAATCATTTCAATTAAAAGGCATGCTACAATGTTCTCCTTATATTACAATGAAGGCAATCTATAAGACAGTGACACATTAGTATCTCATGTCAGCTAATTTCATGAAAAGTCTCATGAAAATGAAGATGTTCAATTAAATATTATTTTTATGCAATGTTGAATTTTGCTAGAATATAAGATGGCAAGATCATTAATCAGCTTCTTACAGGACATAAAATTAATTTTTCTATTGAGGCAAATGTGTCATTTATGTGAAATCACATCATCATTTACAACTTATGGGGAATTTGAAATCACACTTATGCCTGAGAGTACTCTCACAAAGTGGGCTGACCTGGTATAATTTTGAGTTATTTAAAGAGCTATGTAATCCACACTGAATTTCGAATGCAACTTAAAGCTCTCAAAGCTCTCAAGAAGTTTAATTTACCATAATAACCACTGTTTTGACTAACTGGTTTTATTTTCAAATGCCAAGGAACAGATTTTCAGGAGCAAAAAGTGTACATTTGCCAGGGTTCAGTCCAGGGATAGCTTGCATTTTAATTTGTTCTTAGTGTAAAGCAATATTGAATAGGTCCATGGCAGCTTTTCTCAAACAGAGGCATTTTTACCTCCAAGTGTTCATAGCCTAGTAAACAACTGATAAGAGATATATGAAAAACTTGAGTTTTCATAATGTAACTATTCAAATGCAAGTGTTGTCTTGTTATAAAGAGCCTACCACATATTTTCTGTCTTGTAAACAGCATCTGGAGCCCAGGGAAGAGAAGAAGGGAACAATTTACATCTGGCTTAGGCATCTCAAAATGAATGGATGAAAAATGCAAGAGCAGTAGCAAGCTGTGTACTGTCAGCAATGATGAAAATAACAAATGAGCATGTGTAGTCCATTATACACATTTTACACTATCCAGCTCTTTTTGTGAATCAACATTCCTGTGGACTAGGGCAGCTGACCATTTTCCAATCAGGATGACTGAGGAATGAGTAAATTTCAACCATTTCCCTAAGCATTTTTTATAGAAATTGACAAATAAAACTATGCTTTATAGATGGTAATTTCCACGACAATTCTGAGAGTGGATAAAGGAGATGTGGGACTAATACAACAAAATTCCTAACAGCTGTTCTGTAAATTTAGTCAGATACTGGAGGTTATGAGACCTACAGCTCCCAGTCTCTAACCCCTTGATCCTGCCCTGCTCTCTTGAAACTTTGAGCTACTTTTAGGACATTAATAAGAAAACCAGAAAAAGTAATTATTTAAATAGATTAAAGATTTTTGAGAGAGCCCAAATTGTACTTACTCTTCTAAAATAGCTTCAATCCTGTCTACCCCAAGAAAGACTCCCAATCCACTTTAGCCTAAGTGCATGTGTTGTCCTCTGAACTTTTCTGGAACCTATTGCCTTTACCATTCATTGTGATAAAGACAACTAATCACATTATCTTACAGCAACTCGCCTTTTTCTAATTCTTGTTCCTTTGTACATTTCTTTTTAGCTTTTCACATGTTTTTACATCTTGTCTAGGTCTATACATTAAGGTCCTTGAGATCAGAGACATTCTTCTGCTTTTTAATATCTCTTCTGATGCTTATTGAATGTAGAAGGTCTTAGTATAAATGTGTTGACTAACTGAGAATAATCAGAAATTAATAAATATGGAAACTATCAAAAACAAATACTGCATTGGCACTCTAAAGATATTGAACGAGACTATGAAAATGAAATTACATAATAAAAATATATGGCCTTTTGGGTCTCTCTTTGATTACTTCCTTAAGTATGTTCTCAATTTTAGTTAATAATGTTAATTACCGCCACATTCAATTTTAATTTAAAAGTTATTTTCCTTTGGCAGTAACCCTAAGGCAAGTTGTACATTCTACCAATTGATCCTAAACTCTATTTTAATCATCCTCATGTTCTTATTTTCCCCAAAATATATCAGCATCTTAAATATTCACTCTTTGTTATATAAATGAGCTGTTTTTTTTCTAAATGCATTATTACTGATATGTGAATATTAGGTTTATTGTTCAAAGAATCTTTTCTTCATTAGGGGAAATTCACAAGTCAAAACAAAATTTCTATTTCTAAATAATTATTCATTTTCTGAAGATAGCATCAACTGTCAGATCATGGGTATTAAAGATAGAACATAATCCAATGGGGTCCAACGTTCAATAAAACACTGAAAAGAAAGCAACAGACATTAGTGTTATCCATCATTTTGAGTTATCATTATCTGCCAAGACTATGTTGTTAAGGACTTCACATATAAAATTATTTTAATGATCATTATAGCCCTATGAAAATAATTATTCTTACAAATTTCATTTACAATAGAAAAACTGAACACAGGATCAAACAACTAAAAAGTCCTAGAGCCAGTCAATATATCTAACAGAGATCCCAAATCTTTAGCTACTTTATTATTCTAGAAAGACCACACATGGATCATTGTCATATACCAAAGCATGGATGTCTATGATCTTATTATATGAATAATTTTGGACAGGTTGAGAGGAGCAAAAACATGAAACCAGACCAACCACTAGTGGGGTGCATGATGGTTAAAGGATTGGGACAAGGGAGATAGACTCATTTATAAGTGCTAAGAAAATCTAGTTTGGAAGGGGATTTTGTATTGAGAATATAGTAACAGATACTAGAAAGTTTATGCAAAAATTACATTATTTACCTCAGACCTTATGTGAGACATAAGTACTTTAAAACTTTGAAAGTTCATAGGCTAATCTTTGGCACATGGTTAGCACTCAATTCATGTTATCCATTATTATTCATTATTAGTATTTATATATAGCTACTAATGCCAGCAGAGCAGAGATAGAAAACCTAATTGACTGTGAAACTCTGAAGTCCAAACAGGTAATTGGCTTGTGTAAACTGTGTCAGCATCTAGGCAGGGTCCCATGGTTCCTTCTTACAGGGACAAGACTTTCAATGAAGTGAGCTGACTTTTTGAAGTCTAAAAGGGCAGGGGCACTAAAGTAAAAATTATCACAGAGGAAATGAAGGCAAAAGTCCAGTTAGCCAAACTAGGGCATAAAATTGGCACCAGATAAATGGCAAAGGGATTTGATCCCTAATGGAGATTTATAGTTCCCTCCTATCTCAGTCCATGATTGGTATTAATGATTGGGACCAAGGTTGAATCCATGGGCAAAATAACTCATGCTATTGATAGCAGGTAGGTGCAGAGGTTAGGAGTCAGTCCAACAGCAACATCTTAGAAAAGTTTCTTTTCCACTACATTTTTTTTCAGCATAACCAATCCCTGTAATATAGCCTAAACCAATGAGGTAAAGCTGCCACATGCCAGAGTCTGAGTTTAGAGAACTACAGTTATTAATCAGGATTGTGAGGTGAAGTTCATTGTGAAAAGTCTGAAAGAGCAGTCCAAGCAGTAAACCAGAAGTCTTGCCAAGCACAATATATGTACAGAGGTCAGTCTAAAGCAGGTAAAGAAAGAGAGTCCAACCAGGAACCAGGAATTCAAACCAATCTTCGAGTCTTTGGAGATCAGCTCAAACAGAGTCTGGAAGATCTGAAACAATCCCTGGAAGGTGATATTTGGGCATGAAATTACTAAAGCTGAAGTTTGTCAAATGGTGCTATAGATAGTCACATAAGCAGAAGATATAGTCATAGGCTGGTGACAAATTTTATTGATCAAACAGGGATTGCACTCAGAAAGTCAATTTTACTACTTGGAAGTTTGGGCATAACGGATGCTACTACAAAAATGAAGATCTTGTATCTGAAAGATTAAATTACTTTTCATAAAAGAACAATGAGATTCTGCATCACACTCTCAAGATGAAGCTGTCTCTTATTTGATGAGAAAAGTAACCTTATTTAACAACAAAAAAAGTGAAGGAAAACAAGAAAGGGGATCAAGGATCTAGAGATCTAATCTCATCTTAGCTATAATGCCTCAACCTTGTGTGAGTCACTTAAACCTTTGCTTTTTTTCTCAAAAATAAGGATAATAATACCTGAGAATTAAATTCTATTACAGAATATTATTTAAAGCAAAATATTTCATATAAGCATTTTTTTTAAAGTCCAACCCTAATGAAACAAAATTTTTAGAATGTTAATAATTGTTCAAGTTATATGATGAGTATATTAAGACTCATTATACTATTACCTCTACTATTGTACAATTATTTTTAATAAAAATTTAAACACACAAAGACTACAGAAAATAAAAGGATCTCTGCTTCAATGGCAGCAGATATGCCCAAGGTATGGATATTCTGAAATAAATAAATAAGTAAGAGAAAATAGCCAAGCATTCAAAGAACATCCAATTCTGACTTTCTCAGGGCAGAAAGTTTTTCTGCTGAAAACTGCTTGAAGTAAGTCCATTCAAATGCCAACCAGCAGTATGACAGTATGGTTAAGGTGCAATTCAAGGATTATTAGGAAGAAAATAAGGCTGAGCCCTGGGCTTTCCTCCATAGTAGGATGAGCATAACAGTTTTGTTTTTCTAAGCTCAATATAGAGAATTGAGCTCATAATTCTCAAGCCCAGAACTAGCAATATGTGACTCTGGAGCCACATACAGCTTTCTAGAGGTTCTTATGTAGCCATTGAAGGTCACATTAAGTAAAAATAAGAATTTTAACTTTTATTTATATTTTGAATAAGAGTGATGCTATCTCCTCTGAAAATTCCAAAGCACTATCACAAGTGGAATGAAACATTTTAAATGTAGATGAATAAATAATATAGATGTCTTTCATTTATTCTCAAAATGTGATAAAGGTCTCAGCTTGAGAAACTTATGGTGTTTAACTTAGGATTCAGATATGCTTTAATGAAAGGTCTCTGAGACACACTGACCCTGAGTCTACTTTCCTGAGGAATTATAGAATCTACCGTGAGAAAAAGAAGACTCAATCCAAGGAAAAAGAGAGAGAAAACATAGAAGGTTAAGAAAAGATAATGTATCAGCATAGAATTAGAGACACTATTTTATATCCAGCAGGGTGGCTCATTCAAATTGTTCCCCAGTGAGTCTGAGTTTTAGGATATAGAGGATCCCAGGGATGTTCTTTCCCACCCACTACATCATTCCTCTCAATTCAGATCACTTCCCCAAGGAAGACATTCTCCTTTCCATTTAGTGTCACTCTCACAGCACCAGTCTTCTCCAGAGCCATAATCACACTTGAAATTTAGCATTTACTTAACTCTTCCATTACTCTCTATCTTCTTCTTTAATGTGTATGTTCCATGAGGGCAGAAACTATGTCAGTTTTCTTTAATATTATACCTTCAGTGCCTAGTTTAACACCTGGTGCTGTTCAATATCTTTAAATTAATAAATGTACTAATAAATTATAAATGGTAAAATTTAAAGTCATGACGTTATTAAAATCTGTGCAGGATGTTAGAAAATGCAAGGTAACTGCAGTGAATTTAATAGTAACAGCACCTTCATTGGCAACTTAACATAACAATAATATTCATCATCTTTGACTTCCAGGCACCAGCAGACTTATTAAAGTACTGCAACCTGTGACCTGGGAAATGAATATATTTGGCAGAGACATTAGTGATTAAAGAATAGCCATCATGGACATGAAATAAAGCAGGAGAGGATAAAATTTGCAGGTTTGACATGGGAATTAAGTAAAATAATGTCATGGATATCTGTGTGTCCCTCTTGAAAATATTCATAAATAGTTTGAAAAGAACCTCAAAGTTTGAATAAAGCTCGTGAAATCACAGATGGGTACATATTCAGATAAATTGGCTTTTTAAGAATTATTCTGTCCTTTTATCTCAAGGCTGGTGGAGTTTTGGAAACCTGAGTCTCAAGTATAGGGAGTTCAGTGAGCTATTAAAATGATGAACAAAAATTTCATTATATTTCATTAACAATACTTGGTAATTCTTGTTCATCCTTGACCATACTGTCCTCCTTTATTGCATATTCTCTATTTATTGACGATAACAGAATAAATGGGATATGTGTGTTGGTAAGTATACTGAACACATAAATAAGTATGATATATATGACTGAATTCACCAATTAGTATAGGATTAATTTGATCCTTAATGTCCGTGTGTTAATCTGTGTAACACATATTCTCTTTCAGTATTCTATTAAGTTGTCTGTATTACACACTTTTATGATTTGTTTTCAATAAAGGAACATATATTTCACATTTAAGGTTGGCATACAAAGATTTGGTGTTTTTAATCAAAAATTTTTACACTAATGCCAACAAACTAAGTATAAGGCATATAGTAGAGCCAAGAGAAGAAATCTGATTTCAAAGGTGTTTTTGAAAAATGATCTAATTTCTATTTAAATTATATGATTGTAAACAGAACTGACTATCTTAGTATCTTTTCCATAAACCTTTTTTGATTTAATTTTTTAATGGAGTGTTCTTTCTCCTTTGGTGACTTTAATTTTTCAAGATTGGTTAGCTACTTTCAAAGAGTGCAGGGAAAAGCTTTAAACTTCCTTCTGAGTGAGTCATATTCCTATGTGTCTTCAAGATTATTTTTCAAAAATTTCTGTTAGATATTTATCCATCAACAATTTGAGGCTGGAATTTCCAATATAATTGAAATCTAATCTTAGTCGAGTGGTTGTCTGGTCCTGAAAATTAGACGGAATAACTTCTATTTCATTTGTATTTTGGAAATATAAATTCCATCTTTACAAATGTTTAGATTTTGTCCTCTAAGCTAATAGATTGCTGACTATGAGGGTGCTTAGGGAGACCTAATAAGTTTTTCACAGAGTCATGTAGCAGATGAAAAAAGGTGCCATTTTATTCTAGATTTAGAAAGTGAGAGATTATTGAGCCATACTGATACCAAAGAATGTCAAAAGGCATTTCAAGATTTTCATTGCATTGGAAGTGACCAATGAGAAAAATCTTCCAACAGGTACAAGTTTATTAAAAAAAAAAAATTTATGCTGATAACATTGTATAAGAGGTATCTGTTTGAACTCATGCTTCATAAATATATATATATATATATATACATATAAATATATATTTAAATATATATATACATATAAATATATATTTAAATATATATATATATATAAACACACACACACACACACACACACACACACACAGACATATATTTCCTGGCTTTGTCCACTGAGAAGATCTGGAATCAATGGCACACAAACTAGCAATGAGCTTACCTAGCATCCGGAGCTTGATTTCCCAATACCATTTTCTGAGAAAAGGAACCAAGGCTCTTTGATGAAGCTGTTGATAGCAGGCCTGGGGAAAGGAAAACACAAGATAAGCCTGGAGCATTTTATCGTGTCCTAAAGTAAGGAAATGTTCAAGAACAATAATAACAACAAAAGTGAGGGAAACTGTTTAAAAAAAATACAAGTATTGACTTAGCGATCCCATGACCAAAGCTGGAACAGTTTGAGCAACAAAATAAATAATGGTAATATTCGATTATAACCCAAAGAATAAGCACCTATGAAGTCCATACTGGAATAAATAAATAAATGATTGAATAAATTAAGAATGAGAAGGGATTGTCTTAAGATGGCTGAGTACAGATGTTGGATGCCAATTCTCCTCAGAAAGAGGAAACAAAGTTACAGGTGAATAATCATAACTTGAATAAAATATTAAGGGGAGGGTGCTATAACCCATCAGACAAGTAACAGGAAGAAGCCAGGGCACTGAAAAAGAAGGAAGCTGGCAGAGAAGAAACCACAAGAAACTTGGTATTCTGTGAAAAGGGTAAGTGGGGATATTTTTGGCTCCTTTTGCCCCTGTGACAGACTGCTGGTTTCTAAACAGAAAGCTTTTCTGCTCTTGCAAGCGCAAGCACTGGAGTGGGCAGCAATTTGGAAATATCTTGAGGAAACCGCACTGCTTACCAACTCACACAAAATTTCTTGCCCTCCCCCTGGCCCCAAGCTGTGGTGATGAGCTCCATACTGGGTGAGCGCTATTGTAGGACTGTGTTCTACTCAGGGAATCTCAGCCCTTGGGTATTAACGTCACTTAATTTCCCATAGATAGTCCCTAATACCTGCTTGTATTGTGGCAGTCAAATAGAGTTGGTTGGACTCAAGGGAGTTTAAGGACTGCTAGTGTTCTCACGCATGTGGAATGCTGCTCCTAGGACAAAGGAGAGTGCAGCACACCAAGAAAGCATCCTCTGGGACAAAGAAAAACAGAGCATACATTATTTCCTCTGGCCAAGAGCTCTGCACTTGTGGACTAAGACTGACTGCCTCTTCTTGCTGAGACATGGGTGCTGTGCTCAGCTCTGTGGGAGAGAGGTGTTGTTCTGCACCAATGGCCAGGTGGCCTCAGTGTGCAGGTATGGGCAATGACAAAGGAAACTTCTCCTCTCCCCACTCACTGCTGCAGACAGAGCCATGGCTGCTCCTGTGGAAGGTTGGCACTGATGTTCCTGTGGACGTAAATTCTAGGCTATTTGGTGCAGCTGTACCGTACACAGGTGGTTTTCCCATTGGGCCTGGGCTTGCATAAAAAATGAAGACCCTCACACTCTACAAGGAGTGGCAGCCTACCTGCAGCGGAGAAAAAGAGAGCCACAAAGCTGCTTGCTTGGACCAGAGGAAAGAGATTTTACACCAAAGAAATTTCAGTGAAGACCCTTGGGTCGGGTATCTTTCATGCCTTTCAGCTTACACTGCAGCCTGGAGATAGATGGCAGTGTCTGTCTGCACTGAGAGTCCTGAGCTCCAGAACATGGAAGTGATAAGAAAGCAGACAGTGTCCCTGCCTGCCAACACCATAGTGCTGGAGCATTCCCCTGTCCCCCTGAAGAGACTTCAGAGCATTTTACCAGGACCTACCATCCCAAGCCCCATCAAGACTGGTACTTGTTCTCACCACTGGGATATCAAAAGACAAGCCTGATGGCCAAGCTCCTCTCATCTTTGTCCTCCACTCTGGGGCTGAGCTTAGCTCAGGACAACAGATATTTCAAAGACCAGGAAACTGTCTGAGGCAACAGAGAACTTCTCCCAATAAACATAGATCAAGCATATACACTTTAGCTCCTGCTGCAGTTGGATCTTCCCTGTAAGCACTACCTACTGACTTGGAGGCAGAACTGCACAACTCAATACAAAATTTGCTGACAGAAGCACAAGGTGCTTGGAAATTAGCTTCCTGGGAGCTCAGCCATTCCAGCTCCACAGGAAACAATGAGCCTGCATAGATGCATGGTACATCACTACTGCAAACAGCATTTTAGAAAGTCACCACTAAAAAGATAAACCTAAACATTCATAAAGAATTCTTGCCACTGAAAGCACTCATAATCAAAGCCTAATGACCACACACAACATACATTATAGTGATATGCTCAAGAGGAAAAAAACATCCCCTTGAAACAAAAGTACATTAAAAATTAAGAGAATGTAATTTATTCAGATAAGAGAGAGGGCTATAGAAAAAATTCTGGTATTAAGAAAAAACAAGCTAAAACACCTTTAAAGGATCATACTAACTTGCCAGCAATGAAATCTAACCAAAATAAAATATTTGAAATAGCAGATAAATAATATGAAATATTGATTTTAAGGAAGCTCAATGGAATCCAAGAGAAAGTTGAAAACCAACACGAAGAGATGAGAAAAACAATAAGGGTATAGATTGAATATTTACTAAAGAGATAGCTTTAGAAAAAAACAGAACCGCTGGAAATAGCAAAATATTAAAGAAAATACAAAATAAGTTGAACACTTTAACAATAGACTAGATAAAGCAGAAGAAAAAATTTAAGAGTTCGAAAACAGGTCTTTCTAAATAAGCTAATCAGACAAAAATAAAAAATAGATATTTTTTAATAAAGGAATGCATTCAAGGTGTGTGAAATTATGTAAATCATCCTAACCTACTTGTTGTGGGTATTCTTGAGGGAGAAGAAGCAAAAGTAAAAAGTTTGGAAAAGTTATTTGAGAGAATAATTGAAGAAAACTCCCCTAGGCCTGCTAAAGCTTTAGACACCCAGATACAAGAAGCTTGGAGAACTCTAGGGAGATACACTGCAGATTAGTGAAATGGATAAAAAAAAAAAAAAAAAAAAAAAAGAAGTATCGAACCATATGCTGCTTAGAGGAAAATCACCTAATTAGTAAAGACTTTTGTAGACTCAAATTAAACATACAAAAATACATATTCAATGCAAATGTAAAGAAAAGCAAGTAGAAATCAATACTTATATTAAATCAGGCTTTAAATCAAGAACATTAAAAAAAAACAAGGTAATTATATAGTGGTTAAGGAAATTCAACAGAAAGATATAACACTCCTAAATATACATGTGCCCAATATCAGAGCACCCATATTTTAAAAAAATGAAAGAAATGAGATAACATCAATAATATAATGCTGGAAGATTTCAACACCTGACTGACAGAACTAGACTGGTCATCAAAGCAGAAAATCAACAAAGAAACACTGGATTTAAATTGGGCTATATACCAAATGGACCTAAAAGACACTTAACATTCTACCTTTAAACTGCAGAATGTACATTTTTTTAATCAGTGCATGAAACATTTTCCAACATAGACCATATGTTAGATCACAAAACAAGTTAAGTAAATTTTCAAAAAATAAAATTATGTCAAATATATTTTCAGACTACAGTTTAAAATTACTGGAAATCGATAGCAAGAGGAACCCTCAAATGTATACAAATACATAAAAATAAAACAATGTGCTCTTAATATTTCAGTCAATGAAAAAATTAATTTGAAAATTTAAAAAACTAATTAAATGAATGAAAATAGACACACAACATAAAAAAACATCTGAGATACAGCAGAAGCAGTGCTAAAAGGGAATTTTATAGTGTTCAATGACTAAATCAATAAGATAGAAAGATTTCAAATTAACAACATAATGTCACACTTCAAGAAATTGAAAGTCAGAAATAATACACTAACCGCAAAGCTAGCAGAAGAAATGAAATAAAGATCAGAACAAAACTAAATTAAATCGAGATGAAAATACAATACAAATGATCAACAAAACAAAAAATTGGTTCTTTGAAAAGATAAACATAATTGATATTGCTATAGATAGCTTCATCAAGTGAAAAGAGAGAAGATGCAAATAAACACAGTCAGAAATGAAAAAGGATACAATACAATTGATACCACAGAAATACAATAGATAATCAAATACTACTATAAGTATTTTTAGACTTACAAGCTAGAACACCTCCTGGAAATGGATAAATTCCTGCAAACATATAACCTCCCAAGAATAAACCAGGAAGAAATAGAAATCCTGAATAATGAGTAGTGGTATTTAATCTGAAATAACAAATCTCTCCTATACCCCCATAAAAGCCCAGGACCAGATTGATTTATAATGAACTGGTACCAATCCACCTGAAACTCTTCCAGAAAATCAAAGATGAGGGGATTTTCTCTAACTTATTCTATCAATCCAATATCACCCTGATATCAAGCCAGACAAAGACACAATGACAAAAGAAATCTACATACTAATATCCTTGATAAACGTGGATGCAAAAAATCTTAAGAAAATAATAACATGTAACCCAAAACCTAAAATGCAAAAATAAAATAAAATAAAATGAAAAAAACAAATAAAAGTAACAGCAAAAACTTCAAAAAAAAAAAAAAACAAAGAAAAGAAAATAATAGCAAACAAAATCCAACAGCACATCAAAAAGATAATATCACATAATAAACTGGGTTTTGTTCTACTGATCAAAAAATGGTACAGTATACACAAATCAATAAATTTGATTCAACACTTAAACAGAATCAAAAGCAAAAATTATAGGTTCATCTTAGATACAGAGCAAGCATTTGATACAATTTAGTATTTTTTTTAATATACTTTAAGTTCTGGGATACATATGTAGAACATGCAGGTTTGTTACATAGCTATACATGTGCCATGGTGGTTTGCTGCACCCATCAACCATTATCTACATTAGGTATTTCTCCTAATGCTATCTCTCCCCTAGCCCCACACTCCTTGACAGGCCCCAGTGTGTGATGTTCCCCTCCCTGTGTCCATGTGTTCTCAGTGTTCAACACCCACTTATGAGTGAGAATGTGTGGTGTTCCACGGTGTATATGTGCCATATTTTCTTTATCAAGTCTATCATTGATGGCCATTTCTGTTGGTTCTAAGTCTTTGCTACTGTGAATAGTGCTGCAATAAACATACATGTGCATTTGTATTTATAGTAGAATGATTTACAATCCTTTGGGTATACACCCAGTAATGGAATTGCTGTGTCACATGGTATTTCTGGTTCTGGATCCTTGAGCAATTGCCACACTGTCTGCCACAATGGTTGAACTAATTTACACCCCCATCAACAGTGTAAAAGCATTCCTATTTCTCCACATCCTATCCAGCATCTGTTGTTTCCTGACTTTTTAATGATTGCCATTGTGAGATAATATCTCCTTTGCAGTTTTGACTTGCATTTCTCTAATGAGCAGTGAGGATAAGCTTTTTTTCATATGTTTCTTGGCCACATAAATGTCTTCTTTTGAGAAGTGTCTAAATTTAAAAGAAAATTTAGTATCTCTTTATGATTAAAAAACCCTCAACAAATCAAGCATAGAAAGAACATATTTCAAAATAATAAAAAGCCATGTAACACAAACCAACAGCCAATTTTGTACTGAATGGGGTAAGTTTGGAAACATTTTCCCTAAGAACTGGAACAAAACAAGGATGCGAATTTCAATGCTGTGCTGAACATTGTACTGTATGTCTTAGCTAGAGAAATCTGTCAAGAAAAAAAAATAAAAGGCATTTAAATTGGAAAACAGGAAGTCAAATTATGTGTGTTTGCTGATGATACCATCCTGTATCTAAAACACCTTAAAGACCCCTCCAAAAGACAACTTGAAAGACTTTTAAATTTGATAAACAACTTTAGTAAAGTTTTGGGATATAAAAATCAATTTAAAAAGTCAGTAACATTTCTATACATCAATAATGATCAACCTAGGAACCAAATCATGAATGCAATCCCATTGACAATTTCTACAATAAAAAGTAAAATAATTGGGGATAATGAACCTTGAAGATGTCTGACTAGGAACAGTTAGTATGAACTGCTCTAATGGAGAGGAGTAAGAGTGGAGAGTAAATACTAGATCCTCAACTGAATTATTCAAGTGGACATGTTGGGATTCATGAAGGAAGCAATGAGACCCACAGAGAATAGAGAAAGGTTAAAAAAAAAACAAAAAACAAAACAAAACAAAAAAAACAAAGACAGCCATCCATCTGAGACTCACATGGATTGAGGGGGAGGCTCCCCACCATGGGGAAGCGGTGAGTGACTGAGAGCCCTTGTGGATCAACATTTCTGCCACAGACTTTTGCCATTTGGGGCTTAGGAGATCCCTGTGAACTGCACTCCAAGCAAGGCCTACACCCCCAGACTGATAAAGAGAGTTATATGGAGTCTAGGCAGATCTACTGCTTAGGCCCAATTGGAGTCCCAAGTGCCTTGGCTGCCTAGACACCCTAGCATTATTGGCTGCATCAGAGCTGCAGCCATGGATGCCAGGATGTCTAGGCATCCAAGGCACTTGGGTGACACCAGGCTCCCTCACATGACCCAGAATAGGGGCTGAATTTACGAGGCTAAAAAGCAAACAGACTGCCGGCCTTGCCTCCACTGCGCCTTGCTGCACAAGGCCCACTGGCTTGCAATACTAACATGGCCACACCAACGCCACCTGAGTTCTTGGGCTAGCAACAGCCTTGCACTTCCCTGGGATGGAGGTCTCAATGGGATTAGACAGGTTCACCAGTTTTTTGTTTTTGTTTTTGCCTCATACCTCCCACTCCTACTGCCCTCAGCCTTTGAAGGAGTGAAGTGATTACAGCACGGCACAGCTGCATTATGTAAAAGACAGAAGACTATTTTCCATGTAGGCCAATGCACCCACTACTACTCACCATGCCCATGCTACTACTTCTCAATCTGGAACTTCAGTCACCCCAACATAAGCTGGGCTCTCAGGCCAGTCACAACTCTGCATTTTCCTGAGATGGAGCTGCCAATGAAAGGAGGGAGTGTTACTGGTAGTTAAGCAGACATGAGCTGGCCAGAAGAGGGCTCTCCCCCACCCATTAGGAGTGTCAGGTGATGGTTCAGCAATTATCACATTGTGTCTCTAAAAGTGAGAAACTGGCCGCCAGTGCCAAGGAGAAGGCACTTCCTGATGATCCACATCTAGTTCACTAAAGTGTTAATTGAATGCAGATGCCAGGGAGAAGCAACTTTGTGGGCATGTGGATTAAGAGACAAAATGGTAGAGTATGAACCTCTGGGGCACTCCACTGGAAAAGAGAAAAAAGCCTAAAAGATGAACATGTGTACAACTTCCTAAACACACTGCATGTGCTCACATCCCAAGGGCAAGGAGGGCACTACACATGCAGGCAGCCCACCATGAAGGAAGAATCATGAAAAGGGGCCAGCCTATAGAGCCCTAGGATCAAAGTTAAATACGTCATTTGACCTTTATGTGCCTACTGTTTCTTCTAAGTGTACTTTCCTTTCTTTCCTGTTCTAAAGCCTTTTTAAACAAACTTCCACTGCTGCTCTAAAGTTTGCCTCAGTCTTTTTTTAAGGCCTTATACCTCTCAGTCAAATTATTTCTTCTGAGGAGGAAAAAATTGATGTTGCTGCAGAGCCAAAGAGATTTGCTGCCAGTAATCAGGGTACCTTCCACCGGTAATAGGACAACCATATTTGCTGCTTTGCAGCTCCTGCCCCAAGTGACCTGCAGCCCAGGAGTGCCAAGCTGAGATCTGCAGCCAGCACTCAAGTGAGTGGGAGAGGAGCCAACACAGAGCACTATGAGGGAGTACAGCTGCAAATGTGAGAAAACACAGAAGACAAATGTGGCTAAGCAAAGGCCTACATACAGGCCATTACGAATAAGTGACACCTACTGAATTGCAGGGTAAACTGAACCACCAAAAATAGTTTGCTAAAACATCTTCCTATGAAACAAAGATAAGAATTAAGCTACAAATAAACACCCAGCATGGCTCATGCTTTTGAAAACATCCAAATATGAATATCTGAAAACATTCAGATACAAAGTTAACTGACAGTGCACAAATTCCACCATAGTTAAAGGAACATCAGCCCACACAGATGAGAAAGAAGCAGTGAAAGAACTCTGGTAACTCCAATAGCCAGAGTGTCTTCCTTCCTCCAAATGACCACACTAGTTGCCCAGCAATGGTTCCTAACTAGGCTGAAATAACTGGAATGCCAGAACTATAATTCAGAATATGGATAGGGAAAATGATCCTTGAGATTCATGAAAAAATTGAAACCCAATCCAAGAAATGTAAGCACTACAATAAAACAATGTAAGAGCAGAAAGACAAAATGGACATTTTAAGAGAGAACAAAACTGATCTAATAGAACTAAAAACATACTACAAGAATTTCATAATATAATCACAGGTATTAACAGCAGAACAGAATATGTTGAGGAAAATTTCAGAACTCAAAGACTAGTCCTCCAAACTAAATTGGTTAGACAAGAATAAAGAAGAAATAATAATAATAATAATAATAATAATAAAAAGAATAAACAACACCTCTGGGAAATAGAGGCCTATGTAAAGAGACCAAATCTAAGACTCACTGGTGTTCCAGAAATAAGAGAGAGAAAAAGCAACTTGGAAAACATATTCGAGGATATTGTCCACTGAAATTACACCATTCTCAATAGAGAGAACAACATTCAAATGCAGGAAATACAGAGAACTCCTGCAAGATACTATACAAGATGACCATCCACAAGTCATATAGTTATCAGATTCTCTAAGGTCAATATAAAAGAAAAAATGTCAAAGATAGCTAGACAGAAGAGGCAGTTCACCTACAAAGGAAACCCCATAAGTCTCACAGTGGATGTTTTAGCAGAAACACTAGAAGCCTAAATAGATTGAGGACCTGTATTTAGAATTCTTATAGAAAAGAAGTTTTAGCCAAGAATCTCATATCAAGCAAAATTAAGCATCATAAGCAAAGGAGAAATAAAATCATTTTCAGACAAGTAAATGCTAAGAGAATTTGTTACCACCAGACCCAATTTACAAGAAGTCCTTAAGTAAATGCTAATCATGGGAAGGAACGACTTTTACCTGTGACCAGAAAAACACGCTGATTTATATAGACCATTGACCCTATAAAGCAATTAAACAATCAGCTAACAATATGATTACAAGCCCTAATCTGCACATATCAACATTAACATTAAATGTAAACATGCTAATTGCCCTACTTAAAAGGCACAGAATGCCAAGTTGGATAAAGAATCAAGACTAAACTATATGTTGTTCTGAAGAGACCCATTTTACATGCAATGACAGTGATAATCTCAAAGTAACAGGATGAAGAAAAATGAACCAAGAAAACAGAAAACAGAAAAAAAACAAGGTTGCAATTATAATTTCACATAAAACATACTTTAAAACAACAATGATCAAAAAAGACAAAGAAGGACATTACATAATGGTAACAAGTTCAATTCAACAAGAAAACCTAATCATACTAAATATATATGCACTCAACACAGGAGCACTCAGATTCATAAAGCAAATTCTTAGACTTATTTAAAGAAAATTAGACTCCCAACAGTCATGGTGGGAGACGTAAACACCTCACTGATAGCATTACACAGATCACCAAGTCAAAAAATTAACAAAAATATTCAGAACTTGAACTAAACACTGGACCAAATGGACCTAAGAGACATCTATAGAAATCTCCACTCAAAACAACAGAATGTGCATTCTCATCAGTTGCACTTGGTACATACTCTAAAATCAACCACACAATCAGGCATAAAGCATCCTCAGCAAATGCAAAACAACTAAAATCATACCAACAAGTCTCTTGTACCACAGTGCAATAAAAATAGAAAGTGGTACTGAGAAGATTACTGAAAATTACACAACTACATAGAAGTTAAACAACTTTCTCCTGAATTACTTCTGGTAAACAATAAAATTAAAGCAGAAATCAAGAAAGTATGAAATTAATTAAAATAAAAACACAACATGCCAGAGTCACTGGGACATAGCTAAAGCCTTGCTAAGAGAAAAGTTTATGGTGCTAAATGCCCAGACCAAAAAGCTAAAATAATCTTCACTTCACTTAACATTATACCTTGAGGACATAGGTAAACAATAGCAAACTAGCCCCAAAGCTAGCAGATAATAAATAACCAAAATCAGAGCTGAATTAAATAAAAATGATACGAAAAAAAAAAAAAAGAGAGAGAGAAGATCCAAATAGGCAAAATCAGAAATGAAAAAATGGACATTACCACCAATCCCACAGAAAGAAAAAAAAAAAAAAAACAGAGACTAGTACGAATATTTACATGCATACAAAATATAAAACCTAAAATAATGGATAAATTTCTGGAAACATACCTTCCAAGATTAAACCAGAAATTCAAAACCTGAACAGACCAATACTGTTCTGAAATTGAATCAGTAATAAAAAACCTACCAGCCAAAAATGCCCAGGTCCAGAGGAATTCACAGATCAATTTCACCAGAAGCATAAAGAAGAGCTGGTACCATTACTACTAAAACTATTCCAAAACACTGAGGAGGAGGGAATACACCCTAATTCATTCTATGAGGCCAGCATTATTCTGATACCAAAACCTGGCAAAGATACAACTAAATGGAAAACTTCAGGCCAATATCCTTGATGAACATAAATGCAAAATTCTCAACAAAATACCAGCAAACCAAATCCAGTAGCACATCAAAAAGCTAAACCACCACAGTCAAGTAGACTTGATCTCTGGATGCAAGGTTGGTTTAACATATGGAAATCAATAAATGTGATTAATCACATAAACAAAACTAAAAACAAAACCCCCATGATTTTCTCAATATAGACTGAACATTCTTTAAATAACATTCAGCATCTATTTTTGTTGAAAACCTTCAACAAACTATGCAGGCATTGAAGAAACATGCCTCAAAATAATGAGAATCATCTAGGACAAATCTACAGCAAAGATTATATAAAATGGGCAAAAGTTAGAAGCATTCCTATGGAGAACCAGAGCAAGCCATGGTTGCCCACTCATATCATTCCTATTCCACACACTAATGGAGGCCTTTGCCAGAGAAATCTGGCAAAAGAGAAATGAAAGTTATCAAAATAAGAATAGAGGGAGTCAAATTATCATTATCAATGTTTGCAGATCATATAATTTTGTACCTAGAAAGCCTCATAGTCTATGCCTAAAAGCTCTGAGATCTGATAAGCAACTTCAGCAAAAAATCTCTCCAAAATATTCATGCAGCCCTATATCTTCAGAATTTATATTTTCTTATAGAAACTCACATACAATAATTAACTATATTTTAATTGTCTCCAGTATATTAATCAATTTATCCTAGCAACAATATAAACATTCTGTGAATTAGAATATTTACTTACTGTTTTTTTCTATCCACCACAACGCTTCACAAACTAATTTTCACTGACTGCCGGAAACTTATGACACTTTTCATTGACTGCCTAGGGCCTGCCAGATAGTTATAAGTGCTTTAATCTATGTTTTCTTATTTCATTTAGTCCATGAGAAAATCTGTGAGATAAACATTTTCTTTAGGAATGAGAACTCTGTGGCTTAGAGATTTTGAATAGGTTCACTGAAATATACGTATATAGGCTATCTAAACTACAGATCTTTCAAACTAAAATGTTAGCTTAAGCTTAAACAAGTTTCCATGCTTGCTTGCTTTTTCCACAATACCAGTAATTTTCGACCATTTCCTTAGTGGTGGATCTCTTTTTTAAGAACTACCTAACACAGGATGTCAATGAATAAAAGAGATAAAAATAGGTCTTCCCTTATTCAACAGAGTTGATGTCGCAAATTCCATCCACTTAGCCATGCTTTCCCTCCTTCTACTAAACTCCTCTACTGAACTCCTACAACCTACTTCCAAGATGGTTCTGACACAATATCATGGAATCTTTTTGAAGTCTGAGAAGCACAATCCAAAAATGATACCCTGCTGCTCAACATTACTGGACACACAGTAAGTGCTCAGAAAAAAAAAAAATGCTGACTGTATTTAGGTCACCAATAGTCTCAATAAAAGGACAAAAAAAGTAAACATTTTTCTTCAAAAAGGTTAGGGTAAAAAGACAAAGCCAAATAAATGAAAACGAGTAAAATACATCATCTTAGGTTGGGCATGGCTGCTCATGCCTGTAATCTAAGCACTATGGGAGGCCAAGGTGGGAGGATTGTTGGAGCCCAGAAGTTTGACAGCAGACAGGGAAACATAGTGAGACCTTACCTCTACCAAAAAAAAAAAAAAAAAAAAAGCTTGGTGTGATGCTGTGCACCTGTGATCCCAGCTACTAGGGAGGCTGTGGTGGGAGAATTCCTTTGTCATGGAGGTCAAGATTGCAATGAGCCATAATCACACCACTACACCACAGCCTGGGTGACAGAATGAGATCTGGTCTCAAAAAAAAGAAAAAAAAAAAAATAACAGACATAATGTTAAAAAAAAAAAAAAAAAAAAAAAAAACCTAAGAGAGAAAGGAAGAGAGAGAGGGGAAGAGAATAAGAATAAGAGAGAAAAAAATGTAAACCCCTAGAATCAATAATAAATGGCCTAGCTGCTAGAAACCTCTGAGATTAAACTCAGTCCTTGGGAAACTCTAAGTCATTCCAAGCATAAATTCCTGGCTTGGTTAGTTAGGTCAACAAGCTGCAGTCATCACATATTCTAGAATGATATGAGGAAGCTCCGTTCAGATTTTGGGGATATAAAAGAAGGAAATCGCTAGAAGTAGCAGTCATATACTTCCTTTATGACAGCTGCTAGGTTCTGCCTGGACAGATGTACATACTTTGCTATTTGCCAGTTAAAAGAACTAACCCTTTTGGCCATTTCAAACAAATGTCAAGTCTATAACTAAAACTTTTGCCTCTGCAAAATAACTCAACATACTGAGGAAAATCCACTAGAGTCCCAGAAAACTAATATCAGCAGCAAAGAATGTCACTTTAGACTGGATATCTCTCTGCCAATAGCCTTTGATTTCACATGATCAGACCAGAATAAGGATACCCAATTCTGCATTTGTTGGTCAGGAGTTATTAGGTAATTCTCCATTTTCATTCACTCCAATTTCTTTAAACAATATATTTAATAATATGTGTTAATAGAGAAATTATTTTCAAAACATAAACATCAGGGCATTAAACAGATTTCAGTAATCCAAAAGCAAAGTAGACTTAGCTTTCAGGTTAAGAGATTGTGGTTGCAATTAAAGTTTTTGGGTGTCACAGTTTTGCCTTAATCTTTCCATTAAGTTATTGCAAGTGTTGTAAATTGTATATTTTGGCATAATCAGATATCTCTTTTTGGTTTGAATAGTAAATGATATTAAGTTTCACCCTACTTAATATTAGCAATGGGTTTATATTTACTTTAATTATTCAAAAGATAATGGCTTATCTATAACCATGGTTTCAGCATTATTTTTTGAGTGACTACTATGTGCTTAGCACTGTTCCAATGATAGTGATACAGCAGAAAATTGAACAAAGTGCCTGCTCACAAATAACTTTCATTTTAACGTGGAAACAAAGACAATGCACAAATAAAAGTACAGTCAGCCCTCCATATCCAAGAGTTTAACATCCATAGCTTCAAACAAATAGAGATAAAAAATATTTGAAAAAAATGTATCTGTAGTGAATATGTATAGACTTTATCCTTTGTCATTATGTCCTCAACTATATACATAACATTTATTTTGTATTAGTTATTATAAGTAATCTAGAGATTACTAGATTAGTTCAAACTACTGGAGAATGTGCACAGGTTATATGCAAATACTATACCATTTTACTTCAGAAACTTGAGGATTCGTGGATTACAGTATCAGCAGGATGTCCTAAAACCAAACCCCCATGGATACCAAGGAATGACTGTCTAGACAAATTTCAGATGGTTACAAATGTCAAGAAGAAATTTAAAAAGATAATAAAATAGAGAGTTGAACACTACTACAGATGGTTACAGGATGTAACTCCATGTAAATGACATTGGCAAAAACAAAGAACCTTCCAAGAAAAATGTTGGTGAAGAGCAGTCTAGACAGAGAGAACAGAAACTGAAAAGGTCACAAGCCAAGAATGAACTTCTTGTGTTTGAGAAAAAACAGGAAGCATTTGTAGCAGAAATATTGTAGGTAAGGGAGAAGGTGGGATATGATGGGTGTGCAGAGGTACGCAAAGGTCAAATTATGTAGGACTATGATATGCTGTTTACATTTAATTATAAATGCAATGGTTTTAAAGGCCAGTGTTTTAAGCAGAGGAGTGAAAACTCTTATTTACAATTTTAAAATACTGGATTGGATTCTTTGTGGGTAGAAGATTGCAGGGGAAGGGATAAAAGCAGGAATACCACTTAAGGGGTTTTGCAGCCATTCTGGAAGGGATAATGGTAGTCATGGAGATGATAACAAGTTTTGAAGTTAGAGCAAATTAAATTTGTCTTAGTCCACTAGACTTGGGTTTTTCAACAAAATGTCTTACACTGGGCTGCTTTTAACCAACAGAAATTTATTTCTCATGGTTCTGAAAGCTGTGAAGTCCAAGATCAAGGTGCTGGCTGATTCGGTCTTTGGTGAGGGTCCAATATCTAATTTAGAGATGATTCCTTCTAAGTGTGTCCTTACATGGTAAAAGAAAAGAAGGGTGTCTCTCAGACATCCCTAAGAAGTTTTGCTTTCTTAATTGACAAATATTGTGTATATTTTTGAGGTAAAATGTGATGTTATGATATATTTATATATTGTGAAATAATTAAATCAAGCTAATTAAGATATTCATCACCTTGCATACCTATTATTTATGGAGAGAACATTTAAAATCTATTCTTTTAGCAATTTTGAAATATATGATATTATTATTAGCTATAGTAAATATGCTGTGCAATAGATCATTAGAACTTACAGTATTCCTAATTTCTAATGGAAAGTTTTTTGGAGGTCTGCTGGCAAGATAGACAAATAGGAAGAGCTCCAGTCTGTAGTTCCCAGCAAGATCAATGTAGAAGGTGGGTGATTTCTGCATTTCCAACAGAGGTACATGGTTCATCTCATTGGGACTGGTTAGACAGTGGGTGGAGCCCATGGAGGGTGAGCCAAAGCAGAGTGGGGCATTGCCTAACCTGGGAAGTGCAAGGGGTCAAGAAATTTTTCTCTCCTAGTCAAGGGAAGCCATGAGAGACTGTAACGAGAGGAATGGTGCACTCTGGCCCTGATACTGTGCTTCTCTCATGGTCTTTGCAACTGGCAGACCAGGCAATTCCCTCTGGTGCCTAAGCCACCAGGGTCCTGGGTTTCAAACACAAAACTGGGTGGCCATTTGGGAAGACACTGAGCTAGTGGCAGGAGTTTCTTTTGTTTTGCTTTGTTTGTTGTTTTCATACTCCAGTGTCACCAGGAATGCCAGCGAGACAGAACCCTTCACTCCCCTGGAAGGGGGCCAGAAGCCAGGGAGCTAAGTGGTCTGGCCCAGTGGGTCCTACCCCTATGTAGAACAACAAGCTAAGATCCACTGGCTTGAAATTCTTGCTACCAGCATAGCATTCCGAGGTCGACCTGGGATGATCAGGCTTGGTTGGGGGAGGAGCACCACCATTGCTGAGGCTTGAGTACGTGGTTTTACCCTCACAGTGTAAACAAAGCGATCAGGAAGCTAGAAAAGGGTGGAGCCCAACACAGCTCAGCAAGGCCTCTGCTGCCAAACTGCTTGTCTAGATTCCTCCTCTCTGGGCAGAGCATCTCTGAAAAAAGGCAGCAGCCTGAGTAAGGGACTTATGGATAAAACCCCCATCTACCTGGAACAGAGCATCTGTGGTAAGGGGTGACTGTGAGCACAGCTTCAGTAGACTTAAATATTCCTGCCTGACAGCTCTGAAGGGAGCAGCGAATCTCTCAGCACAGTGTTTTAACACTGATAAGGGGCAGGCTGCCTCCTAAAATGGCTCTTTGTGCCCTGTGTATCCTGACTGGGAGATACCTCCCAGTAGGGGCTGAGAGACTCCTCATACAAGAAAGTTCTGGCTAGCATCTGGTGAGTGCCCCTCTTGTACAAAGCTTCTAGAGGAAGAAACAGGAAGCAATCTTTGCTGTTTTGCAGCCTCCACTGGTGCTGGTGATACCCAAGCAAACAGAGTCTGGAGGCCTCCAGCAAACTCCAGAGGGGCTTGATGATTAGAAAGAAAACTAACAAACAGAAAGGAAGAATATCAATATCAACAAAAAAGGATGTCCACTCGGAGACACCATCTGAAGGTGACCAATATTAAAGACCAAAGGTAGATAAATCCATGAAGTTGGGGAGAAACCACCACAGAAAGGCTGAAAATTCCAAAAACCAGAACCCCTCTTCTCCTCCAAAGGATCACAACACCTCACCAGCAAGGGAAAACAAACTGGACAAAGAATGAGTTTGACGAATTCACAGAAGTAGGCTTCAGAAGGTGGGTAATAACAGACTCCTCCAAGCTAAAGGACCATGTTCTAACCCAATGCAGGGAAGATAAGAACCTTGAAAAAACATTAGACAAATTGCTACCTAGAATAACAAGTTTAGAGAAGATCATATATGACCTGATGGAGATGAAAAACACAGCACAAGAACTTAGTGAAGCATACAGAAGTATCAATAGCTGAATCAATCAAGTGGAAAAAGAATAGAAGAGACTGAAGATCAAATCAATGAAATAAAGTGACAAGACAACATTAGAGAAAAAAAGACTAAAAATAAATGAACAAAGCCTGCAAGAAATATGAGATTATGTGAAAAGACCAAATCTACATTTGATAGGTGTACATGAAAGTGACAGGGAGAATCAAACCCAGTTGGAAAACACTCCACAGGATATTATCCAGGAGAACTTCCTCAACCTAGCAAGGCAAGCCAACATTCACATTCAGGAAATACAGAGAACACAGAGAACACCACAAAGATACACCTCAGAAAGAGCAACCCCAAGACACATAATCATCAGATTCATGAAGGTTGAAATGAAGAAAAAAGTGTTAAGGGCAGCCAGAGAGAAAGGTTGGGTTACCCACAAAGGGAAGCCCATAAGACTAACATCAGATCTCTTGGCAGAAACCCTACAAGCCAGAAGAGAGTAGGGGTCAACAATCAACATTCTTAAAAAAAAAAAAAATTCAACCTAGAATTTCATAGCCAGCAAAACTAAGATTCATAAGCAAAGGATAAATAAAATACTTTACAGACAAGAAAATGCTGAGAGATTTTGTCACAACCAGGCTTGTCTTACAAGAGTTCCCGAAAGAAGCAATAAATTTGGAAAGAAACAAACAGTACCTGTCACTGCAAAAACATAATAAATTGTAAAGGCTATTGACACTATGAAGAAAATGCATCAACTAACAGGCAAAATGACCAGCTAACATCATACTGACAGGATCAAATTCACCCATAACATTAACCTTAAATGGAAACAGGCTAAATGCCCCAATTAAAAGACACAGACTGGCAAATTGGATTAAGAGTCAGTCCTCATTGGTGTGCTGTATTCAGGTGACCCAACTCACATGCAAAGATAAAACATAGGCTCAAAATAAAGGGATGGAGAAAAAATTACCAAGCAAATGGAAAGAAAAAAAAAAAAAAAAGGAGGGGTTGCAATTCTAATCTCTGTTAAAACAGACTTTAAACCAACAAAGATCAAAAAAGACAAAAAAGTCATTACATAATGGTAAAAGTACCAATGCAACAAGAAGAACTAACTATCCTAAATATATAGGAACCCAATACAAAAGCACCCAGATTCATAAAGTAAGTTCTTAGAAACTTACAAAGAAACTTAGATTCCCACATAATAATAACAGGAGACTTTAAGACCCCACTGTCAACATTAGACAGATCAAGACAGAAAATTGACAGGGATATTCAGGACTTGAACTCAGCTCTGCACCAAGCATATCTAACAGACATCTACAGAACTCTCCAATTAAAATCAACAGAATACATATTCTTCTCAGCACCACATCACATTTATTCTAGAATTGACCACATAATTGGAAGTAAAGCACTTCTCAGCAAATACAAAAGAATGGAAATCATAACAAACAGTGTCTCAGACCACAGTGCAATCAAATTAGAATGCATGCTTCCAGTTTTTGCCTATTTGGTATAATATTGGCTGTGGGTTTGTCATAAATTAACAAACTCACTCAAAACCGAACAACTACATGGAAACTGAACAATCTGCTCCTGAATAACTACTGGGTAAATAACAAAATTAAGACAGAGATAAATATGCTTTTTGAAATCAATGAGAACAAAGACACAACATGCCAGAATCTCTAGGACACCTTTAAAGCAGTGTGTAGAGGAAATTTATAGCACTAAACACCCACGAGAGAAGGCAGGAAAGATCTAAAATTGACATCCTAAAGTCACAATTAAAAGAACAAGAGAAGCAAGTGCAAACAAATTCAAAAGCTAGTGGAAGACAAAAAACTAAGATCAGAGCAGAAATGAAGGAGATAGAGACAGAATAAACCCTTCAAAAAAATCAATGAATTCAGGAGCTGGTGTTTTGAAAAGATCACTAAAATATATAGGCTGCTAGCAAGACTAATAAAGAAGAAAAAAGTGAAGAATCAAATAGATGCAATAAAAAAATAATAATAAAGAGGATATCACCACCAATCCCATAGAAATACAAACTTCCATTAGAGAATACTATAAACACCACTATGCAAATAAACTAGAAAATCTAGAAGAAATTGATAAATTTCTGGGCACATACACCCTCCCAAGACTTAACCAGGAAGCAGTTGAATCCCTGAAGAGACCAATAACAAGTTCTGAAATTGAGGCAGCAATTAACAGGCTGCCAATCAATAAAAGTCCAGGACCAGACGGATTCACAGCCAAATTCTACCAGAGGTACAAAGAGGAGCTGGTACCATTCCTTCTGGAACGAATCCAAACAATACAAAAAGAGGGACTCCTCCCTAACTCATTTTATGAGGCCAGCATCATCCTGATACCAAAACCTGGCAGAGAGACAACAACAACAAAATATTCAGGCAAATATCCCTGATGAACAGTGATTCAAAATTTCTCATTAAAATACTGGCGAACTGAATTCAGCAGCACATCAAAAAGCTTATTCACCACCATCAAGTTGGCTTTATCCCTGGGATGCAAGGCTGGTTCAACATATGCAAATCAATAAATGTAATCCATCACATAAACAAAACCAATTACAAAACCACATGATTATCTCAATAGATGCATAAAAGCCCTTTGACAAAATTCAACAGCCCTTCAGGCTAAAAACTCTCTATAAACTAGGTATTGATGGAAAGTGTCTCAAAATAATAAAAGCTATTTATGACAAAACCACAGTCAATATTATACTGAATGGGCAACAACTGGAAGCATTCCCTTTGAAAACCAGCACAAGAAAAGGATGCCCTCTGTCATCACTCTTATTCAAAATAGTATTAAAATTTCTGGCCAGGACAATTAGGCAAGAGAAAGAAATAAAATGTATTAAATTAGGAAAGGAGGAAGTCAAATTGTCTCCGTTTGCAGATGACATGATTGCATATTTAGCAAACCCCATCGTCTCAACCCAAAATCTACTTAAGCTGATGAGCAACTTCAGCAAAGTCTCAGGATACCAAGTCAATGTGCAAAAATCACAAGCATTCCTATACACCAATAACAAACAGCCAAATCATGAGTGAACTCCCATTCACAGTTGCTATAAAGAGAAGAAAATACCTAGGAATACAATTTACAAGGGATGTGAAAAACCTATTCAAGGAAAACTACAAACCACTGCTGAAGGAAATAAGTGAGGACACAAATAAATGGAAAAACATTCCATGCTCCTGGTTAGGAAGAATCAATATCGTGAAAATGACCTTACTGCCCAAAATAATTTATATATTCAATGCAATTCCCATGAAGTTACCTTTGACGTTCTTCAAAGAATTGGGAAAAACTACTTTAAGTTTCATTTGGAACCGAAAAAGAGCCTGTATAGACAAGACAATCTTAAGAAAAAAGAACAAAGCTGGAGGCATCACACTACTTTAGTTTAAGCTATACTACAAGACTGCAGTTACCAAAACATCAGGGTACTGGTACCAAAACAGATATATAGACCAATGGAACAGAACAAAGCCCTCATTAATAACACCACACCACATATCTACAACCATCTGATCTTTCACAAACTTGACAAAAACAAGCAATGGGAAAAGGACTCCCTTTTCAATAAATGGTTTGGGGAAAACTGGCTAGCCATATGCAGACATCTGAAGCTGGATTTCTTTCTTACACCTTATACAAAAATTAACTCAAGTTGAATTAAAGACTTAAATGTAAGACCTAAAACCACAAAAACACTAAAAGAAAACCTAGGCAAAACCATTCAGGACATAGACATGGGCAAAGGCTTCAAGATTAAAGCACCAAAAGCAACGGCAACAAAATGCAAAATAGACAAATGGGATCTAATTAAACTAAGGAGCTTCTGTACAGCAAAAGAAACTGTCATTAGATTGAACAGACAACTTACAGAATGCAGTAAAATTTTTCCAATCTGACAATGGGCTAATATCCAGAATCTACAAGGAACTTAAATTTACAGGAAAAAAATAACCCCGTCAAAAAGTGGGTGAAGGATATAAACAGGCAATTCTCAAAAGAAAATATTTAGGCAGCCAACAAACATATTAAAAAAAATCTCATCATCACCTGTCATTAGAGAATTGCAAATCAAAACCACATTGAGATACCATCTCACATCAGTTAGAATGGCGATCATTAAAAAGTCAGGCAACCACAGGTGCTGGAAAGGATGTGAAGAAATTTGAACACTTTTACGCTCTTGGTGGGAGCATAAATTAGTTCAACCATTGTGGAAGACAGTCTGGCAATTACTCAAGGATCTAGACCTAGAAATACCATTTGACCCAGCAATCCTATTACTGGGTATATGCCCAAAGAATTATAAAGCATTCTACTATAAAGACATATGCACAAATATGTTTATTGTGACACTGTTCACTATAACAAAGACTTGGAACCGACATAAATGCCTATCTATAATTGACTAGATAAACCAAATGTGACACATATACAACATGGTATGCTATGCAGCCATAAAAGGATGAGTTATGTCCTTTGCAGGGACATGGATGAAGCTGGAAGTCATCATTCTCAGCAAACTAACACAAGAACAAAAACCCAAATACCACATGTTCTTACTCATAAGGAGTTGAACAATGAGAACACATGGACACAGGGAGGGAAACATCACACACTGGGTCCTGTTGGGGGGTGAGGAACTAGGGGAGGGATAGCATTATGAAAACTACCTAATGTATATGACAGCTTGATGGGTGCAGCAAACCACCATGGCATGTGTATACCTAAGTAACAAATGTGCACATTATACTCATGTACCACAGAAGTTGAAGTATAATAAAAAAAATTAAAATTAACTAGAAAAAGAAAAAGCTAAAAAAGAGAATACCTTGTAATCTTACCACCAAAGGAAGAGAAACTTTGGTTTCAAGCACTATTTACTTGTATTTTACTTGTTAAATATGGTATTCATTTTTAGCTAATTTTTAATTTCTTCATACTTCTATTTTGTTATTTTTGCCTAAAATGAAAAGAAAATTATAGTAAACATAGGGTATTTCCCAAGCCAAATAAAAAAGAAAGAAAGAAAGAAAACAAAAAGAAAAAGAAAAATGTTTTGAATCTTTGACTACCATTACTCAATTCCCTGTCCACTACTCCTAATATCTTAGCCTAACTATCACTCAATCTATATGCATTTGATTTTTTTAGATTCCACATATAAGTGAGACTATATGATATTTGTCTTTCTGTGCCATTTCTTTGTGAATATATGCAATATTTTTAGCCATTCATTCATTGTGGACATTTAGCTTGTTTCCATGTCTTGCCTCTTATGAATAATGCTACAATGAGCAAACACTATACACACAGTGAAATACCACTCAAATTTTAAAAATAAGGAAATTCTGTCATTTGAAGCAACATGAATAAACCTATAGGACATTATGTATAAGTGAAATATGCCACTCTTCTGTGGATATCTGAGTCATATGGTGCTGTACTCTGCCTTCCTTAACACTGTGTTCTTTCTGTTTTCATGAATTATAATGTTTTGTTTTCTTGAGACAGTCCCAGTTTCTGCCTGTTGTTCCAGTGTAAGTATTAATAGCAACCCCTTTCAATCTCAAAAGGGTAAATGTTTGGAAAATAAATTACTTGGCCATCTAACTCTTACGCATAGCAATGCAAGTGGTTACTGAAAATTAAAAAACCTTTTCCAATTGAGTTTTCTCCTATTTGGGTAAGAATGACATTACCAGAGCATTTTGACATCAATTTACATCCTCTATTCTTTACTTTAACAAATGTTTCTCAAATATTTCAGAAGATGGTACAGAGCACAGAAAGAACAAAAGGGCAAGGTTAGGTGGAGGTTGATGCAGATACACTTCGATGATCCAGTTTTGCTGAAGACAAGAGCTCTAATTACATCTCTTGTCATTTATCTGTTTTATAAGTTAATGTTTCTTTGTATGCTTCACCTGCACTTTGAAGTAATAGCAATGTTTTCTTTTATTAGTAAACCTCTTGATACCAATTTAAATACCAATTTGGAATTTTGATTCTTGAGCCATTGTGAATCTTATCATCTTCATAGAGAGTTTCCTTAATTCACATCTAGATGGTAAACAAAGGACATTGTTAAACAATAGGATTCTAATAAAAAAAATTCATTTCTTGTCAGCATACATTATAGTAAATGACATTTAATAGAGGGCAGTGTGTTCTATTCAGTAGAAGGTAGGGTGCTCTGGAATGTACTAGATCTGGGATCCAGATCTAGTTCTACCCCAATTCTGCATATCCTTGAATAAGTCACATTCTTGCTTTTAGCCTCAGTTTCTCCATATGTAAAATGAGTTTCAGGATTAATAATCTCTAAGTTCCCTTCAGTTCAGGCTTACTTTGGTTCTATCCACAAAAATTTGCTACATATTTATTTTCTAAGTGAAAATTATAATTTCCAGAGCTTTGCAAATTAAATTGAAATAATTCTACCAGAAGTACAAGCTGCACTATCTAGCTGATGGAGAGATGGGGGAGGTTGTAAGTAAAATCATGCAAACATGATTACCAGGGGCATATTTATACCCCTAAGGAGAACAAACTGTTTTCAAGCACTTATGGAGCATCCATTTACATACAAATCCATTTACATACAAATTCCTGATGACAAATAATTCTCAATTCATTACACTAGCTCCCAGAGGCCCTCTACTTGGCAACACTTTGTTGGACTGGTTTGGTTGCTGTAGCTCCTTGACTATAATAAAATTGCCTTTCAAATATTCTCTCATATTTTAATTAAAAAAAGTTAATTAAAAAAATTATTCAGGCCCCAATTAGACTGCATTAGCAAGATTTTGTATTACTGTAGTTTTTTTTCATTAAGCTCTGTTAAGGATCATGCTCCTGAATACCCATTTCCAGCTGCACCCTGCCTCTTCTCCAACTCAGTGAGTGTGAGAAGCACTGTTGCTCTCTGAGTGCCTGCTGTGCCAGAAGCGGCCACATGGACCTAATTGGAAAGGCCTGCTTCTGCCCTCCTTAAACCTTATCTTCCCTTGGTATCTATTAGTCCTTCCTCTCTATCTTGGCTGACTTTATGGGAATCTTTCCCAGGCTTTCTTCTCATGGGTGTGACAGTTGGTTTGGGAGGAATTTGGATAGACATGGAAAAACAATCCAGAAAATCACCATATTCCCAAAAGGCAACTGGAGAATTTCCAGGCCAGACTATCTCAAAATGCAGTCCAAAAATCATCTCCATCACTACTGCACATGATACCTGTTTAAAATTCAGATTCTTGGAAGTGACTTCTAGAGCTATTAAATCAGAATCTTTGGACAATGTGCCAGGAGGTATATTTTTTACATGTTCTTCAGGTGATTCTGTTACATACTAAAGCATAAGTATCACTGTGAGTCTATGTCACCAGAAGCAGAATGGCCCACAATGGAATGAAGAATAAAGAACCTTGGGAAATTTTCTGGAATAGCTAATGCTAATATTCATAATGTAATTTGAAGTAGTCATCTCAGGACTCACAAAATCTACAACCATCATGTACGTCAGTAATAATTGCTTATAACAGATCATAATTGCTGAGTACTTACTTTGTGCCAGGCATTTTGCTAAGTGCTTCATCATTGTAATTAACCATAATAACTCACTTCATCTTTTACCAGACCAGCTTTATTCCACTGAATTCTCTTAAAAGCCCTGTGAAGCAGGAACTGTTATTATTCTTTTCCAGATGAGAAACCTGAAGTTCAGAGAGGTTAAGTGACCTACCCAATGTTAAGTTCTTAGTAAAGTGGAGAAGCCTAGAAGTGAGATATCTCCCTCACCAGATAATGAGCTCCAGAAAGGAAATAATATAGCTTGCTTTGATTTTGAGCCCCACTGTTTAATCTGGAGCTTGTACAGAACAGGGGCCTAGTTAGATTTGAACTGAGATGAGGCTAAGTTGTCTTTGAATGCAAAGGAGAGAGGAGGAACCTCTAGATTGGGTGCCCATAAAGGACCCAAAGGCTCTGAAATCTATACCCCACCCTGAGTATCCTCCAGATTTTAGGCTTAAGCACTTTGATGCTTAAAATGTCTCTTCTACTCTGTCATTATTTTGTGACCCCCAAAATCAGTGATTTTCACATTTTTTAAAATATTTCTACATGCTAAGAGGCTCAAGACTCCATTTTGTCTACCCAGAAACCCCTACCTGGCTCAACTGAGTGGGGTTTTACCCATTTCAATATTCTCAGTCTCCGTTCTATAGCATCATTCCCAGCCAGGAATGTGGAACTAATGTACTAAACTAATCTATAATAACTAAACGTGTTATGGCTAATGAAGACATAATATGTTAACCTCTTTATTTGTATACAAAAGATTTCTTTTTTTCTTATTTTGCTTATATTAAGATAATTTACAAATATATTGCTGTCTTCAGTAATTCAAACATTGGAGGGACAGATTCTTCTGACAAAGGCAGCAGTAACCTAAAAACAAAATCAGCTGTCTTGTCTGAGGATGAAACTTGATTTTCATTAATCAAGCGCTGCAGCACCAGAGATAATTTCAATCAACTCTTTTGTGATGACAGGTTGGCAGGTACAGTTAAATGTCAATGTCAATTTTTTAATCATCTCAGAAGCATTCTTGCCGGCATTGTCCATGGCTGTCATCCTGGCACTGTGCTCACTAGTGGTGGACTCCTTCAGAGAGTAGTAGATGATGTTGGCCAAACTGTATTCTCAGTAATTTTGCAGCACATCAGCATCAATATCATCATAGATACTCATGCTCTCAGCACTTGCAATGGTATTAAGGAAAAAGATGGGCTTTTCTTCTATCTTATAGGAGATAACAGACCTGAATCAATTAAAGATGATGGAGCTATCATCAAACTCATATCCAGAATTTAGTAATACAAGGGCAATGACCGATGCAACTCCAAAAGTAGGGGGCTTTCTTCCCACTTCTTTGAATGCCACTAGAAACTGGTCAGAATGAGTCCTATAAAGTATGCCTCTGATTTTGTCACCAATTTCAACAAGCATAACTTCTTTCCAAGTTGCTGTTAGTGTAGTGACCTCACTTTTCAACTGTTTAGCAATGGAGGAATGAATAGCACCACACAATCCTCTATCCAAGGACACACAAATAAGATAGAGATTCTTTTTGTCTTCGGGCACCTTGATATCAGCTTTTTCATAGAGAACCAAAGATCCCAATCCATATATTCAAGCTGGTTTCAGCTCTCTCTCAGCTCATGCGTATTTTGCTACTCCTACCATTTTCATAGACTTGGTAATTTTCTGGATGTTTTTGATGGACTACAGTCACCTGGTAATATCTTTCAGAGTTGCCGTATTTTGAGCCCGAATCCATTGTAGCTGCAAGGTCCAGACCAACAGCTCAGAGACACCCATGTGAGAGAACATGGTAGTTGCAGCCCTGCTGAAGTTCAGTCCATACAGAAGATTTCTAAAGCCTTAGGCCAAAGAGTAACTAAGATGGGAATTGCAGATAGTCTGCAGCCAGTAACATGGATAATTTTATTCACAGATGTAAGAGAAAGGACAGTATTTAGAGGCATAAACTACACTATGAAACTATTAACACCCAATTTACATCCAAAGTTGAATGGTTGTCTAAATATGGGACTCAAAATTGAGTATAAAATACAAATTTCCTGTCCTTCAACATGTTCATTTTCTTTCTTTCTTTCTTTCTTTCTTTCTTTCTTTTTTTTTTTTTTTTGTACTTATGTTCTGGGGTACATGTGCAGATCATGCAGGACTTTTGCATAGGTACACACATGACAATGTGCTTTGCTGCCTCCATCCCCCCACCACCTATGTCTGGCATTTCTCCTCATGTTATTCCTCCCTGACCTCCCTGCCTCGCCAATGTCCCTCCCTTGCCCCCCGAACAGACACCTGTGTGTGATGCTCCCCTCCCTGTGTCCATGTGTTCTCATTGTTCAACACCCACCTATGAGTGAGAACATGTGAGGTTTGATTTTCTGTTCTTGTGTCAGTTTGCTGAGGATGATGGTTTCCAGATTCATCCATATCCCTACAAAGGATGCAAACTCATTAATTTTTTTGGCTGCGTATTATTCCATGGTGTATATGTGCCACATTTTCTTTGTCCAGTCTATCATTGATGGGCATTTGAGTTGGTTCCAGGTCTTTGCTATTGTAAACAGTGCCACCATGAATATTCGTGTGCATGTGTCCTTATAGTAGAATGATTTATAATCCTTTGGGTATATACCCAGTAATGGGATTGCTGGGTCAAATGAAATACCTATTTCTAGGTCCTTGAGGAAGTGTCACACTGTCTTCCACAATGGTTGAACTAGTTTACAGTCCCACCAACAGTGTAAAAGTGTTCCTATTTCTCCACATCCTATCCAGCATCTGTTGTCTCCAGATTTTTTAATGACCGCCATTATAATTGGCATGAGGTGGTATCTCAATGTGGTTTTGATTTGCATTTCTCTAATGACCAGTGGTGATGAGCATTTTTTCATAAGTTTGTTGGCCTCATATATGTCTTCTTTTGAAAAAGTGTCTATTCATATCCTTTGCCCACTTTTGAATTTTTTTTTTTTATTGTAAATCAGTTTTAGTTCTTTGTGGATTGTGGATATTAGCCCTTTGTCAGATGGGAAGATTGCAAAAACTTTTTCCCATTCTGTAAGTTGCCAATTCACTCTAATGATTGTTTCTTTTGCTATACAGAAACTCTGGAGTTTAATTAGATCCCATTTGTTTATTTTGGCTTTTGTTGCTAATGCTTTGGTGTATTAATCATGAAGTCCTTGCCCATGCCTATGTCCTGAATGGTTTTGCCGAGGTTTTCTTCTAGGATTTTTGTGATGTTGGGTTTTATGTTTAAATCTTAAATCCAACTGGAGTTAATTTTAGTGTAAGATGTAAGGAAGGGGTGTAGTTTCTACATTAGGCACATGGATAGCCACGTTTCCCAATACCATTTATTAAACAGGGAATTCTTTCCCCATTACTTGTTTTTGTCATGTTTGTCAAAGATCAGATGGTTGTAGACATGTGGCATTGTTTCTGAGGCCTCCGTTTTGTTCCAATGATCTATATCTCTGCTTTGGTACCAGTAACATGCTGTTTTGATTACTGTAACCTTGTAGTATAGTTCGAAGTCAAGTAGCATGATGCCTACAACTTTTTTTCTTTTTGCATAGGATTGTCTTGGCAATGCAAGCTCTCTTTTGTTTCTGTATGAAGTTTAAGGTGTTTCCTTCCAGTTCTGTCAAGAAGGTCATTGGTAGCTTGATGGAGACAACATTAAATCTACAAATTACTTTAGGCAGTATGGTCATTTTCACGATATTGATTCTTTCTAACCACGAACATGGAATGTGTTTCCATCTGTTTGTGTACTCTCTTATCTTCTTGAGCAGTGGTTTTCAGTTCTACTTGAGGAGGTCCTTTAATTCCTTTATTAGTTGTATTCCTAGATATTTTATTCACTTTGTAGCAATCATGAATGGGATTTCGCTCTTGATTTTGCTCTCTGTTAGTCTGTTATTGGTGAATAGGAATGCTTGTGTTTTCTGCACATTGATTTTGTAACCTGAGACTTTGCTGAAGTTGCTTATCAGTTTAATGAGATTTTGGGCTGAGATGATGGGGTCTTCTAAATATACAATCATGTTGTCTGCAAATAGAGACAATTTCACTTCCTCCTTTCCTAATTGAATACCCTTTATTTCTTTTTCTTACTTGATTGCTATGGCTAAAAGTTTCAATAGCATATTGAATAGGAATGGTGAGAAGGCATCCTTGTCTAGCGTCAGCTTTCAAAGAAATGCTTCCAGTTTTCACCCATTCGCTATGATATTGGCTGTGGGTTTGTTCTATATAGCTTTTATTATTTTGAGATATGTTCCATCAATACTTAGTTTATTGGGGGTTTTTAGCATAATGGGCTGTTGAATTTTGTTGAAGGCCTTCTTTGCATCTATTGAGATAATCATGCCGTTTTTGTCTTTGGTTCTGCTTATGTGGTGGATTACATTTATAAACTTGCATATGTTGTATAATCTTTGCATCCATGAGATGAAGCCTATTTGAGCGTGATGGATAAGCTTTTGAGTGCGCTGTTGCAATCAGTTTGCCAGTATTTTATTGAAGATTTTTGCATCTATTTTCATCATGGATATAGGTCTGAAGTTTTCTTTTTTTGTTGAGTCTCTGATGGGTTTTGGTATCAGGATGATGTTGGTCTCATAAAATGATTTGGGAAGGATTCCCTTTTTTTATATTGTTTGGAACAGTTTCAGGAGGAATGGTACCAGCTCTTCTTTATATGTCTGGTAGAATTTGGCTGTGAACCCATTTGGGCCTGGACTTTTTTTGGTTAGTAGTGTATTAATTGCTGCCTCAGCTTCAGCCCTTGTTATTGCTCTATTTAGTATTTCAGCTTCTTTTTGGTTTATTCTTGGGAGGGTGCCAAGTTTCCAGAAATTTATCCATTTCTTACAGGTTTACTGGTTTATGTGCCTAGAGTTGTTTGTAGTAATCTCTGACAGTAGTTTATATTTTTGCGAAATAAGTCGTGATATCCCCTTTATCGTTTTACATTGCATCTATTTAATTATTCTCTCTTTTTGTTTTTATTAATCTGGCTAGTGGTCTGTCAATTTTATTTATCTTTTTGCAAAACCAGCTCCTGGATTTACTGAATTTTTGTGGGATTTTTTGTGTCTCTATCTCCTTCAGTTCTTCTCTGATCTTTGTTGTTTCCTGTCTTCTGCTAGCTTTTGAGTGTTTTTGATCCTGCCCCTCTGGCTCTTTCAATTTTGATGATGGTGTGTTGATTTTAGATCTTTCCTTGCTTCTCATGTGGGCAGTTATTGCTATAAATTTCTCTCTAAACACTGCTTTAAATGTGTCCCAGAGATTCTGGTACTTTGTGTCTTCATTCTTGTTGGTTTCAAAGAACATCTTTATTTTTTCTTTCATTTCATTGTTTATCCAGTTGACATTCAGGAGTCAGTTGTTCAGTTTCCATGGCATTGTGCAGTTCTGAGTTAGTTTCTTAATACTGTGTTCTAATTTGATTGCACTCTGGTCTGAGACACTGTTTGTTATTATTTCCATTCTTTTGCATTTGCTGAGAAGTGGTTTACTTCCAATTATGTGGTCAGTTTTAGAGTAAGTGTGATGTGGTGCTGAGAAGACTGTATATTTTGTGGATTTGGGGTGGAAATTCCGTAGACCTTTTTTTTGATATGCTTGTTCCAGATCTCGGTTCAAGTCCTGGATATCCTTGTTAATTTTCTGTCTTATTGATCTGTCTGATATTGACAGTGGAGTGTGAAAGTCTCCCACTATTATTGTGTGGGAGTCTAAGTCTCTTTGTTGGTAGTTAGGGACTTCTTTTATGTATCTGGGGGCTCCTGTAAAGGTGCATATATATTTAGGATTGTTAGCTCTTCTTGTTACATTGATTCTTTTAACACTATGTAATGCCCTTCTTAAGACTAAGATTGCAACTGCTGCTTTTTTTTTTTTTTCTCTCTCTCTCTCTCTCTCTCTCCATTTGCTTGGTAAATCTTCCTCCATTCCTTAATTTTGAGCCTATGTGTGTCCTTGCACATGAGATGGGTTTCCTGAATACAGCACCCCAATGGGTCCTGGCTTTTTATCCAATTTGCCAGTCTGTGTCTTCTGATTGGGGCATCTGGGTTATTTATAGTTAAGGTTAATATTGTTATGTGTGAATTTGATCCTGCCATTTTGATGCTAACTGGTTGTTTTGAGTGTTAGTTGATGCAGTTTCTTTATTGTATCGATGATCATTTCCATTTTTGGAGTAGCTGGTATTGATTGTTCCTTTCCATGTTTAGTGCTTCTTTCAGGAAACTTGTAACACAGGCCTGTCGGTGATGAAATCTCTCAGCAATTGCTTGTCCATTGAGAATTTTATTTCTCCTTCACTTATGAAGCTTAGTTTGGCTGGATAGGAGATTCTGGGTTGAAAGTTCTTTCCTTTAAGGATGTTGAATATTGAACTCCACTCTCTTCTGGCTTGTAGGGCTTCTGATGAGATCTGCTGTCAGTCTGATGGGCTTCTTTTGTGGGTAACACAACCTTTCTCTTTGGCTGCTATTAGCATTTTTTCCTGCATTTCATCCCTGGTGAATCTGCTGATTATTTGCCTCAGGGTTGCTCTTCTTGAGGAATATCTTTGTGGTGTTCTCTGTATTTCCTGGACTTGAATGTTGGCCTGCCTTGCTAGGTTGGGCAAGTTCTTCTGGATAATATCATGAAGAGTGTTGGTCAGCTTGGATTCATTCTCCCCGTCACATTCAGGTACACCTATCAATCACTGATTAGGTCTTTTCACATAATTCCATATTTCTTGGAGGCTTTGTTAATTTCTTTTCACTCTTCTTTCTCTAATCTTGCCTTCTCATTTTGTTTCATTGAGCTGATCTTCAATCTCTAATATCTTTTCTTCTGCTTGGTCAATTCAGCTATTGAAACTTGTGTATGATTTGCAAAGTTTTCCTGCTGTATTTTTCAGCTCCATCAAGTCATTTATGTTGTTCTCCCCACTGGTCATTCTAGTTAGCATTTTGTCTAACATTTTTTCAAGGTTCTTAGTTTCTTTGCATTGGGTTAGTACATGTTATTTTAGCTCAGAGAAGTTTGTTATTACCTACCTTCTGAAGCCTGCTTCTGTCAATTCATCAGACTCATTCTCCATCCAGCTTTGTTCCCTTGCTGGTGAGGAGTTGTGATCCCTTGGAAGAGGAGAGGTGTTCTGGTTTTGGGGGTTTTCATCCTTTTTGCACTGGTTTCTTCCCATCTTCTTAGATTTACCTACCTGTGGTCTTTGTAGTTAGTGACTTTCAGATGGGGTCCCTGAATGAGCATCCTTTCTGTTGATGTTGAAGCTATTTCTTTCTGTCTTATAGTTTTCCTTCTAACAGTCAGGCCCCTCTGCTGCAGGACTGCTGGAAGTCCACTCCAGACCCTGCTTGCCTGGGAATCACCCATGGGAGCTGCAGAATGGTAAGAGTTGCTGCCAGTTTCTTCTTCTGTTATCTTTGTCCCAGAAGGGTACCCACCAGATGTTAACCAGATCTCTCCTTTATTAGGCACCTCTTTGGATATATGGGGGTCGCAGAGCCACTTGAGGAGAAAGTCTGTCCCTTATCAGAGCTCAAGTGCTGTGCTGGAAGCTCCATTGTTCCATTCAGTGCTGCTGGGAGGTACATTTATGTCTGCTGCAGTGAAACTCATAACCAACCACCTCTTTTCCCAGGTGCTGTGTCCTGGGAAGGTGGGGCTTTATTTTTAAGCTCCTGTTGTGTTGCTGCCTTTTTACCAAGATGCCCTGCCCAGCAAGGAGGTAGTCTAGTCACAGTCTGCCACCAGTGGCATTGCTAAGCTGCCGCTGACTCTGCCCAGCTGCTGTGTAAATTTCCTTGTAGTTTTTTTTTTTTTTTTTTTTTTTTTTACAGACGTAGTGTTAGAACTGCCTCAGTAATGGTGGTCTGCCTCAGTAATGACAGACTGCCCCAGTAATGGCAGACTGCCTTGGTAGTGGTGGACTGCCTCAGCAATGGTGGCTGTCCTTCCCCCGACAGAGCTGGACCATCCCAGCTCCAGCTGTGCTTGCTGTGAAACTCTCAGTCCAGAGCATTTCAGATTGCTTGTCTTTCTGGGAATAGAACCCACTGAGCCAGATTACTTGGCTCCCTGCTTTCAGCCCCCTCTTTTTCAGTTGAATGGGCGGCTCTGTCTCCCAGGCATTCCAGGCGCCAGTTGAAATGTCCACTAAGATTTGTGTGAGTTTTTGTGCAGAAACCTGAGGCACCAGCTGAAGCAGCCATGCTGGAAACTCATGGCACTTTTTGGCCCAGAAATCTCCTGATCTGTGGATGGTAAAAACCACAGGAGAAGCATAGTATCTGAACTGGAGTGCTGGAGTGGATGGAAAAGTCCCCCAATGGCCTCCATTGGGTGGGGGGGTGGTCCTCCAGGAATTGCACTTCACATGTGAGGCAGTGTCCTACCCTGCTTCGGCTCTCCCTTCTTGGGCTACACCCACTGTGCAAACAGTCCCACTGAGATGCACCTGGTACCTCATTTGGAAATGTGGTGATCACTCACCCTCTGTGTTGCTCTTACTGAGAAATGGAGTCCAGAGCTGTTCCTATTCAGATGTCTTTGAATGTTCATCATTTTCTTAGCTTTTTCAGAATTAGATAAAATAAATAAGTCATCTGGAGTAGTTTGCTCATTTGTTTACATTTATTGAAGGGCTCCTACAGTGTCAGTAACTCAGAAGTAATGCCTTTTGCCTTCTGAGGCTTAAATCACCTGATGAACTCACACAATAAACCAACAACATGAAGAGAGTGCATGTTGTTGCAAAAAAAAAAAAATGCTCATCCATTAAAGATCAATTTAGTAAACTAATTACACTCATTAGGTATAATAAAAGCAGAATAGAGAAAGAAAGTATAGGCAAGAAATTCTGTCCTAACTGTGACCTGAAAAAGCCATGTCCTCACTGACTCCTCCACTGAGAGATGCATAGATCCTGAAGTTACATGGCTGTAATTTGAGGACGAAATAAAATATCAGGGACCATTTCTCTTGTTCATGCTTTGGCATTTTCCCCAACCTAAGATCCTTTCTAAGAAATGTCTAATTTTAGAAGGTGGAAAGTGCTGATTACTGTCTGAACTTTCTGTCTTCTTCATTATTAAGAAACAAAATTTTATAAGACTCGAAAAGAAAATATATTTTTTTTCTGAACCACTATAACTCTTTAACCTTCTTCAATCTTTCTTTGCTAAAGATTACATTGTGTTGATTTTATTTCAACTTATTGAATAACTGCATCAGAAAAGTATAAGTAGATTTCAATATAAGACAGGGTATAATCTTGATTAGGTTAATAAACTTTCCTTCTGTTACAGTTTCATAATAATTTTTATCAGAAATGAATGTTCTGTTTTGTTAATTGTATGTTCTGAGTCTATTAAAATGATTATGTAGTTTGTGCACTTTGTTGTATTAATATGGTGTATTATATTAATTTATTTTGGATGTTAAACCAATCTGGCATTCCTAGGACAATTCTCACTTGATTATCATATTTAATCTTTCTTACATGTTTCGGATTTGGTAAGCTAATATTTTTCAGAAGTACTTTACATCTACATTTATGAGAGATACTGGTCTGCAGTTATCCTTGTCTAGTTTTGGTGAGGCTGATACTCCTCTCACAGAGGAGTGAGTTGAAGGGTGTTTCAACTTCTTACATTTTTGAAAGAGTTAATAAAATATTGAGATTATTTTCTGTTTAAATATTTGATAAAATTCATATCTTGGTTTAAGTCTGTCTTTGTGAAAATATTTTTAAATACTAAATTTTTTCATTTGCTACATTTTTATTCTGAATTTATATTTTGTCTTCAGTGAGTCTTCTTTGTGACTTACTAAGAATTTGCCTGTTTCATCTTAGTTGTGAAATGGGTTAACGTAAAGTTTTTCATAGCAATCTCTTATGATCATTTTAATTCCTGCTTGGTCAGTGATAATATCTTTTCTTGCATTCCTAGTTCCTAGCATCTGTTTCTTTCCTCTTTTTCTCCTGGTTAATTTATCTAAAGTTGTGTGAATTTTGCTTATCTTTTTAAAAAAATTAACTTTTGATTTTATTTATCTCTCTGTATTATTCTGTTATTAATTTAACTATTTTCTGTCCTAATCTTTATTACTCTCTTCCCATGAGCTTTGCCATTAGTTTTGTTAGCCATCTTTTTCTGGATTTTTAAGGTGATAAATAAGATTATTAATTTAATATCTTTCTTCTCTTTTAATGTAGGCATTTAAATGTATAAAATTTCCTCTAATCATTTCAGCTGCACTCCATGAATTTTGACATGTTGCATTTTAATTTTCAGTCAGCTAAAAATTTGAATTTCCCTTGTAATTTATTACCTGACCAAGGAACTATTTAGAAACACGTTGCTCAAATTCAATAAATGTAATACAGCAGATTAAGTAAATGAAGGAGAAAAAACATAAGATCATTTCAATAGATGAAGAAAAAAGCATTTGACAAAATTCAATATTTTTATGATTAAAAACACTCAACAAATTAGGTATATAGAATGTATTCCAACACAATAAAGACCATGTAAGACAAACACATAGCTAATATCACAACAAGGAAGAGGTGTTTCTCGAAGATTCAGAACAAGACATAGATGCCCACTTTTACCACTTCTATTCAACATTGTAGTGGAAGCCCTAACCAGAGCAATTTGGTACGAGAAAGAAATAAAAAAAAAATTCAAATTGAACATAAGAAGTTAAATTGTCCCTGTTTATAGACATAATCATATCTATAGAAAACCCTTAAAACTTCATGAAATAATTTTAGAGCTAATAAAAAATTCAGTAAAGTTGCAGGATACAAAAGCAACATGAACTTCTTTTTCTCATTGACTCCTTCTGTAAAAACAGACCCCCCCAAAAATAAATAAATAAAACATGTGAGAAAGAGGCAGAAAAAGATGGTAGAATTGAACACTCCACTGATCATCCTCCCATGAGGACGCCAATTTAACAACTACACAGAAAAAAAAAAAAAAATCCTTCATAAGAACCAAAAATCAGGTAAACACTCACAATACCTGGTTTCAACTTTATATCACTGAAAGTGACACTCAAGAGGTAGGCAAAAAGAGTCTTTAATTATCAATGCCACCCCTTCCCCATCCCCCCGGCAGTGGCAGAATGATGCTGAGATTATTTCTGTGCACTGGGAGAGGGAGAGAGTAGGAATTGTGAGGCATTAAACTCAGTGCTGCACTTGTCATAGCAGAATGCAAAACTGAACCATGCTCAGATAATGCCTTCCGACACAGGGAGCGTGTAAACTAGCCCTAGCCAGAGGGGAATCACCAATCTCAGAGTTCTGAACTTGAGGTCCCACAAGCCTTGGTACCGTGGGCCAAAATTCACTGGGGATCTTATTTCATTTATTTAACTTGAAAGTCAGTCCAGACCACAAATTATGCAACCTTTAGGCAAGTCCTATTACTGAACTGGGCCCAGAGCCAGTAGACTAGGGTATGATGGGGTGGGGTATCACAACATAAAAAGGCACAAGCTGGGGTGGCTAAGGAAGTGTTGGCATCACGCCTCCCCTAACTCCAGACTGCACAGTTGAGGCTCTAACAAAGACTTCTTCCTTCTTCATGAGGAAAGGAGAAGTAAGATGGGGAGAACTATCTCTTGCATCTTGGGGCTCAGCCTCAGCAGAATGCAGCATTTGTCAAAATCACAAAACTCCTTTTCTAGGGCTTAGCTCCAAGATTATATTCCTAGACATACCCTGGGCTAGAAGGAAACCCAATTCCTTGAAGGGAAGGACCCAGTCCTATTTACTGAAGAGACATTGGTCCCTGAAAAACCTGCAGAAATACCCAGGTACTATATCAAGTGTTTTGGATGAGACTCTGAGACTTGCTGGCTTAAGGTAAGACTCAGCATATTTCCAGCTGTGACAGTTATGGGGAGAGACTCCTTTTGCATGGAAAAAGCAGAGAGAAAAGTAAAGGGGATTTTGTCTTGCATCTAGGTACCGGCTTGGCCAGAGTTGGGTACAGCACCAGCTAGGCTCTTAGGGTCCCAAATTCCAGGATTTTGCTCTTCAACAGCATTTCCTGTCTGACCTGCCTTGGGTCAGACAGGAGCCACCTGCCCTAAAGTGTAAGACCTAAACCAGGCACCATTCATCACAAGCTGACTAAAGAGCTCTTGGGCCTTAATGGAACATCGGCTATAGTCTAGTCATACTCCCCATGGGCCAGTGGTAGTGGTGGCCACTAGATGAGGCTCGCCTCTGCCTTTGAAAAGGGATGGGAAGAGTGGGAAGGACTGCATTTTATGGTTGAAGTGGTAGCTCAGCTGCAGTACAAGAGAACAACCTAGAATCCTAAGGTTTTGGACTCCATTCTGTGGTTCTGGGACATCGTCTTGGGACTGCCTGGGGCCTGGAGAACTAGCTGCTCTGAAGGGAAGAATACAGTCCTAGATAGCTTTGCAACCTGGCGGTGTAGAACCCTGAATCCTTGAGCAAACATAGGCAGTAGCCAGTGAGTAGTTACAGCCGGCCTTGGGTGAGATTCAGTGCTCTGCCAGCTTCAGGTATAATCTAGCACAATCATAGTGGTGGTGGCCACAGAGGTTCTTGTGTCACTCCAACCCCAGCTTCAAAGAGCTCAGAAAAGAGAGAGAGAGAGAAAGAGACCCCATATGTTTCAGAGAAAGTAAGAGAAAAAAACAAGAGTATCTGCCTGGTAATCCAGAGAACTCACATGGATTTTACCTAAGACCATCAAGGTATATCTCTATGAGTCTGCAAGAACCATAGCATTACTGGGCTTGGAGTACTTCCTAAATCAGATGCAGCTCAGATCACAACTTGCAAGTCCTTTTGAGTATCTGAAATGCTTTTCCAGTAAGAAGAAATAAAAACAAGCCCAGACTTAGGAGACTAAATAAATTCTACACTCTTCAATGTGGAGACCCAGACAAACATCTTCAAGTATAAAGACAATTCAGCAAAACGTGACCTAAACAAATTAACTAAAAGAGACACCAGGGACCAGTCCTAAAAAACACAGAGATATATGACTTTTCAGTTAGTGAATTCAAAATAAACTTATTGAGGATACTCAAATAAATTCAAGATAACACAGAGAAGGAATTCAGAATTCTATCTGATAAATTTAATTAAAAAGAAATAGAAAATTAAAAGAAAAATCAAGCAGAAATTCTGAAGCTCAAAAATGCAATGAGCGTATGAAGAATGCGTGGTAGTCTTTTAATAACAGAATTAAGCAGAAGAAAGAATTAGTGAGCTTGAAGATAGACTCTTTAAAAACATGCGGTCAGAGGATAGAAAAGAAAAAAGAATAAAAAATAGTGAAGAACATCTACAGCATCTAGAAGATAGCCCCAGAAAAGAAATTCTAAGAGTTTTTGGTGTTAAGTAGAGAAGGAGAAAGGGGTAGAAAGTGTGTTCAGAGGGATAATGACAGAGAACTTCTGAAACCTAAAGAAAGATACCAATACACAAGTACAAGAAGATTACACAACACCAAACAAGACTACCTTAAGGCATTTAGTAATCAAACTGCAAAAGAAAAAGGATAAAGAAAGGATCCTAAAAGCAGCAAGAGAAAGGAAACAAATAACATACAATGGAGTTTTAATGTGTCTGGCAGTAGACTTTCAGTGGTAGCTTTACAGGCCAGCAGAGAGGGGCATGACATAATTTAAGTACAGAGAGGAAAGAAAAAAAAAGAAAAAAAAAAAAAAAACTTTTACCCCAGAATAATATATCCAGAGAAAATATTCTTCAAATTATTCTTGAAAATATCCTTGAAACAAAAAAGAAATAAAGATTTTCCCAGACAAACAAAAGCCGAGGGATTATATAAATACCAGGTACGAGCTAAAAAAAAAAAAAAAAAAAAAAATTATCTGAACATACAAAACTCACTGGTAATAGCAGGTACCCAGAAAAACACAGAACACTGTAACACCCTGGCTGTGGTATGGAAACTACTTTAATCCTAAGAATAGATGATGAACCAATGGAAAATAATGATTTCAAAAACTTTTCAAGACATAGCACAATAAGGTATAAATAGAAACAACAAAGTTAAAAAGTGAGACGATAAAGTAGTAGAATTTTTTATTAGTTTTTTTTTTTTGCTTGTTTGTTTATACAAACTTAAATCTAAGACCCCAAACTATGAAACTACTATGAGACAACATTGGGGAAAATCTGCAGGACATTGGTCTGGATAAAAATTTCATGAGCAATAACACACAAGTACTGGCAACCAAAGCAAAAATGAGCAAATGGAATGATATCAAGTCAAAAAGCTTCTGCACAGCAAAGGAAACAATCAACAAAATAAAGAGAAAACGCACAAAATGGGAGGTAGTATTTGCAAACTACCCATTCTACAAGGAATTAATAACTGGAATATATAAGGACTCAAACAAGTTTGATGAAAAAAATATATAATTATATGACCAAAACAAAGGGAGCAAAGGATTTGAACAGACATTTCTCACAAGAAGACATACAAGTGACAAACAGGGATATACAAAGTTGCTCACCATCACTGATCATCAGAGAAACGCAAATCAAAACTTCAATGAGATACCACCTTGTCCCAAATAAAAACGTTTATACCTAAATGGCAAGCAATAACAAATGGTAAGGATACTAAGAAAAGGGAACCACAAACACTGTTGGTGGAAGTGTAAATTAATATAACTATCATAATGAACAGTTTGGAAGCTACTCAGAAAACTGAAAATAGAGGTACCATACAATCCAGCAATCTCACTGCTAGGTATATGCCCAAAAGAAGTTAAATCAATATATTGAATAGCTAGCTAAACTCTCATGTTTGCTGCAGCACTGCTCACAATAGCCAAGATTTAGAAGCAACCTAAGTTTCCATCAACATATGAATGGATAAAGAAAATGTGCTTCATATAAACAATGGAGTATACTTTATTCATAAACAATAATGAGATCTTGTCATTTGCAACAACATGGATAGAACTGGAGATTATTCTGTTAAGTGAAATAAGCTAGGCAAAGAAAGACAAACATCACATGCTTTCACTTATTTGTGGGATTTAAAAATTAAAACAATTCAGCTCATTGACCTAGAGTGTAGAGTAATTGTTACCAGAGTTTGGGAAGGGTCCTAGTATTTGATAGCTCAACAAGGGGATTATACTGAATTATAATTTGATTTTATAATATTTTATAATAACTAAAAGAACATAATTGAACTGTTTGTGACACAAAGGATAAATGCTTGAGGGAGTGGATACTTCACTCTCCATAATGTGATTATTATTTGCATGCCTTATAAGAAATCTCATGTTCTCTGTATATACACCTATTATTTATTCACAAAAACAAAACAAAAAAATTAAAAATACAAAACAAAAAATCAACATACAAAAATAAGTAGCATTTCTATCACACTAACAGTAAGCTATCTGATAAAAATTAAAAACAATCTCATTTACAATAGTTACAAAAAATACAAATTTTAGAAGTTAATTTAACAAGAGGCGAAAGATCTCTAGACTGAAAACTATAAAACATTGATTAAAAACGCAGAAGAAAAAATAAATGTAATGACATTTTATGTTCATGAATTGAAAAAATAAGTATTGTTAAAATATCCACAACAACTAAAGTGATCTACAGATTCAAAGCAATCTTTTTTTTTTTTTTTTTTTTGAAGAGTTAAGGTAAGTGCAGTGGACAAAGCAATCTTTATCAAAACACCAGTAACATTTCCCAGGGAAATAGAAGAAAGAATTCGAAAATTTTTATGGAATCAAAAAAGACCTTAAACAGGCAAAGCAATCTTGAACGACAACAAAGTTGGATGCAGGATACTACCTAACATCAATTATACTACAATGCTACAATTACCCAAACCAGTATGGTGCTTGCATAAATACAAATACCTAGACCAATGGAAGAGAATAGAGTTCCCACACATAAATCAATGCATTTACAGTTGGTGATTTTGGACAAAGGTGCTGAGAATATGTAAGAGGAAAACAGTCTTTTCAATAAATGGTGTTTGGTAAACTGGATGTCAACATGCAGAAGAATGAAAATAAACCTCTTTCTCACACTCTATAAAATCAACTCAAAATGAATATTAGAGAAGTTTAAGATCTCAAACTACAAAAATATTAGCAAAAAAAAAAAAAAGAAAGAAAAATAGCGAAAAACTCTATGACATCAGTCTGGGTAATTTTTTTTTGAAATGACCCTAAAAGCATGAGCAACAAAAGAGAAAATCAATAGATGGAGTTATATCAAACTAAATATCTTCTGAATAACTTTTTAGTTTAAAACAATTAACAGAAGGCATTTCTCAAAAGAAGACACACAAATTGCCAAAAGACGTGAACATATGCTCAGCATCTGTAATGATAAGGGTAATAGAAATTAAAACCAAAATGAGATGTCTCCTCAAACATACAAGAATGGCTATTGTCAAAAAAAAAAAAAAAAGATGTCAGGTAATGAGAGCTGATGAGGATGTAGAGAAAAGGAAACCCTTGCACACTCTTGTGAATGTAAATTATTACATCCATTAAGGAAAACAGTATAGAGATGCCCAAAAATTTTTTTATAAGATTCACCATATGACCCAGCAATTTTGCTATTGGGTATTTAACCAATAAACTCTCCTGTTTGTTGCAGAATTTTTCATGATAGCCAAGATATTCAATCAAACTAAGTATCCTTCAATGAATGAATGGATAAAAAATCCAGTACACATACACAATGGAATATCATTCAGTAATGAGACAGAGGATGTTATGACTTTTGAGACAACATGTATAAACACAGAAAACATTATCTTCAATGAAATAACCCAAGCACAGAAAAACAAACACAATGGAGCTTACTCATATGTGAAATCCAAAACAATTTATCTCATAGAAGAGTAGAATGTGGTCGCCAGGAACAGGTGGTATAAGAGGAAGAAACTTGAGATAGTGGTTATCAAAGGTTACAAAATTTCAGATGGATAGGAGGAAAATTCCAGAGATCTTTTGCACAAAGTGGTGACAACAGTTAATAATAATATATTGTAATCTTGAAAAATGCTTCCACCTTTGTTTGTTTTTCTTAGGATTGCTTTAGATATTCAGGCTCTTTTTCAGTTCCATATGAATTTTGAAATTTTTTTTCTAATCCTGCAAAAGTTGTCATTGGTAGTTTGATTGAAATGGCACTGAATGTGTAAATTGCTTTGAGCAGCATGACCATCTTAACAGCATTGATTATTTATATTCATAGGAATGGAACATTTTGCCATTTGTCTGTGTCATCTCAGATTTCTTTCAGCAGTGTTTTGTAATTATCATTGTAGAGATCATTCATCTCCCTGGTTAGCTGGATTTCCAGGTATTATATTTTTGTGTGAATGGCTATTGTGAATTGGAATGTGTTCTTGATTTAGCACTCAGCCTTGACGTTGTTAGCATCTACAAACGTTATTGATTTTTGTATCTTGATTTTGTATCTTGAAATTTTGCCGATGTTGTTTATAAGATCTAAGGGCTTTTCGGCAGAGACTATGGGTTTCTTAGCAGTATATTTTCTGCAAACAGGGATAATTTACCTCCCTCTCTTCCTATTTAAATGCCTTTAATTTCTTTCTCTTGCCTAATTGCTTTAGCTACGACTTCCAGTATTATGTTGAATACAATTGGCGATAGTGGGTACCCTTGTCTTGTTCCAGTGCTCAAGGGGAATGCTTCAAGCTTTTGCCCATTCAGTATATTATTGGCTGTGGGTTTGTATGATTCTGAGGTATGTTCTTTCAATGCCTAGTTTGTTAAGGGTTTTTTTTTTTTTTTAACATGAAGAGATTATGAAAACCCTTGAAGAAAACCTAGGAAATATCAATCTATATACAGGCCTTGGCAAAGATTTTATGATGAAGACATCAAAAGCGATTGCAATCAAAACAAAAATTGACAAATGGGACCTAATTAAACTAAAGAGTTTTTGCAAAGCAAAGAAACTGTCAACAGATTAAACAGACAACACACAAAATGAGAGAAAATATTTGCAAACTATGTATCTGACAAAAGTCTAACATCCAGAATCTATAAGGAACTTAAGCAAATGAACAAGCAAAAAACAAACAACCCCATTAAAATTAGCAAAAGACATAACAGATACTTTTCAAATAAGACATATACGTTGCAAACAAATAAATGAAAAAATATTCAATATTACTAACCATTTAAGAAATGCAAATCAGAATCACAATGAAATATCATCTCGCTCCAGTCATAATGGCTATTAATAAAGCATTGAAAAATAAAAGATGCTGGTGAGGTTGTAAAGAAAAAGGAATGCTTATACAATGTTGGTCCAAATATATTAACTGAGACATTGTGAAAAGCAGTTATATGGTGATATATCCAAAAACTTAAAACAGAACTACCATTCAACCCAGCAATCTCATTATTGGGTACATACCAAAAGGACTATGAATCGTTGTAACACGTGCTTGTATGTTCACACAGCACTATTCAGAATAGCAAATACATGGAATCAACATAAATGTCCATCATGTACATTTACTACTGAAACTAAAATAAATGTTAAAAATAAAGTGCTAAGAGAGTAGGTGACTGTTCTCACCAGAAAAATGATAACTATGAGAGGTAATGCATATGTTAATTAGCTAGATTTAGTAATTCCACAGCGTACATATGTTTCAAAATACCATGTTATATGTGATAAATACATAAAATTTTCTTTCAATTAGAAATAAAATAATGAAAAAGAAATATTTTGCTCAATTTTCAAATAGTTGTAAGTTTTTAAAATTGTGTTTTGCTTTTTGAGTTTTTATAGCACTCCATTGTGGCTAGAGAGTTACTTTGTATGATTTTGACCATTTAAATTTATTAATACTTGTTTTATGACAGAGTATTTGGTCTATCCTGGAGAACATTCCATATTTGCTTGAGAAGAATCTATATTCCAGGGTTGTTGGATGGAGTGACTATTCAAGATACAACTTTGTGCTAACTTTCTGTTTAGCTTTTCTACCAATTTTTGAGATAATGTATTGAAGCTTCCAAATATTATTGTTGATTTATATTTCTTTTTCTATTCAGTTTATGTTTGTATTTGGGGAATCTATTACTATATAATGTAATGTACATATGTTCCTGATGAAATGATCTTTCTGTTATTATAAAATATCCCAGTCCTTCTCTGGAATTCCCATGATGTATATGTTAGTACACTTCATGGTGTCTCACAGGTATTTTAGGATTTGTCCATTTCTGTTCATTGTTTTCTTTTGTTGTTCCTCAAAAAAAGGACAAACTCAATCTACCTATTTGGTTGATTTGTCAATTCAGGTTTGTCAATTCTTTCCTTACCAGTAAAAATGTGTTCTTGAGCCTATCTAGTGTTTTTTTTTTAATTATTTTATTCATTTCAGTAATTGTACTTTGCAACCTAGAATTTCTCTTTGGTTCTTTTTTAAAGTTTTTGTCTCTTTCTTGATCCCTAGCTGGTATGATTTTTTCTTCATGTTTTTCTTTAATTCAGTGAAAATGATTTCCTTTGGTTCCTTAAACACATTGCAATAGCTGATTTAATGTCTTTGTTTAGCAGGTTCAAAATCTGGCTTGTTAAGGGACAGTTTCTATTGACTATTGGTTGTTTTTTTGTGAATGGGCTATATTATATCTGGTATTTTTTTTCTGTCTCATACGTTTTTCTTTCTTGAAAACTGGATATTTAAAATATGTAGTGGCAATGTAATACAGCAACTAGAAATATTATGACACAGCCATCAAATTAATTGTTGTTGCTGTTTCTTTAGTGACTAAAGTCTGTATTCTTTGTTGCATGCATCCATTGAAGTCTCTTTTTGGTTAGCTTAGGGGTCAGATACTGACTAGAAATTTTCTTTTTTTATATATAGTTTAAGTTTTGGGGTACATGTGCAGAACGTGCAAGTTTGTTAAATAGGTATATACGTGCCATGGTGGTTTGCTGCATACATCACCCTATCAACTACATTAGGTATTTCTCCTAATGCTATCCCTCCCCTATACACCAATCCCCTGCTATGCCTTCCCTAGGCCCCCACCCCCCCCATAGGTGTGTGATGTTCCCCTCTCTTGTGTGACTGGACATTTTCTTTGGGGAAAAATTACTCATTTCCTGGTTTCTGTATCATACACTTATATATTATTTTTTATTTAGGCTCATTAGTATTCATACTGAATGTTTTGTACCTTTGGTCCAAAAGATACCTAACAACATTTACAACATATTAATTTACGATTTTTATTATATTTCAAATGTTTGGTGAGAAATATTCTTTATGATTTATGTTTCTCTGGCAGAAAAGACTGCCAAATGCATATTGACCCTTTTGGAAGAACAAAGACATTGGAAGATGGAATCAAGACATACATGTTGAGCTGTTTAAGTGAATGATGAGCTTTGTTTAGCCACTTGGGGAATTGCCAATTTGTTATTGTACTGATGCTACCCATCTATAAGTCATGAAAGAAGCTGAAATACTCCTTTAAAATATACAAAAGTCTATGTACTATTTCACTGAAGATAACAATGGCACTGAATCTTGCAGTTTGTTGGTAAAAAGAAGTGAAATTTCTCTTTTGCCACTAAACAACTGACTAAACTTGACAAAATGTATATTCTTTTGAAAAGTTGAAGAATTATGGAAATTACAGTCTGATAGAATTCATTTATCTAGAATATATAAACCCTAGAATGGGATTCATAGTTTGGGTTTATTATTAACACTCTATAATTTACCTATGAATTTCTAGCATTTACTACCTTTGGAGTTTTTGTTTACATGTCAACACTCATTATGTCTTTTTTTTTTAATGAATGTGCCATATTTTTTATCCACAATGCATAGCAAAATGTAAATTTGACAGAAATAGCCAATTAAGTTTTTAAAAGTAAACAGAAACGTTATTTAATATGGTTTTGCTCTTTGTCTTCACATAAATTCATCTTATATTGTAATCCCCATGTGTCTAAGAAAGGATTCCCATGTGTCGAGCAAGAGAAGTGATTACATTATGGAGGCAGTTTATCCCATGCTGTTGTCATGATAGTGAGTGGAGTGGATTCTCATGAGATCTGATGGTTTTATAAATGGCAGATTTTCCTTCACTCACGTATGCTATCTCTTGCCTGCTACCATGTAAGATGTGCCTACTTCCACTTTCATCATGATTGTAAATTTCCTGAGGCCTCCCAGGCCACAAGGAACTGTGAGTCAATTAAACCTTTTTTATTTATAAATTACACAGTCTCAGGCAGTTCTTTATAGCAGTGTGAAAATGAACTAATACAATAAATTGGTACTGAGAGTGGGATACTATTATAAAGATACCAGAAAATGTGGAAATAGCTTTGAAAATGGGTAACAAGAAGAAGTTGGAAAAGTCTGGAGGTCTCTGAATAAGAAAGAAAGCTGTGGATAAATTTGGAACTTGTTAGAGACTTGTTGAATGATTTTGACCAAAATGCTGATATTTATTTGGACAATGAAGTCCAGGCTGAGATGGTCTCGGAGATTGAGAACTTATTGGAAACTGGAGCAAAAGTAACTCTTTTTATGCTTTAGCAAAACGACTGGTGACATTTTGCTTCTGCTCTAGAGATCTATGAAACTTTGTACTTGCGGGAGATTATCTGAAAATGGAACTTATATTTAAAAGAGAAGAAGAGCATAAAAGTTTGGAAAAATTTTAGCCTGATGATGAGATAGAAAAGACAAAACCATTTGCTGGAAAGAAATTTAATCTGGCTGCAGAAATTTGCATAAGTAATGAGTAGTCAAGTGTTAATCACAAAAACAATGGAGAAAATGTCTCCAGGCTATGTCAAAGACCTTCACAGCAGCTGCTGCCATCACAGGCCCAGAGGCCTAGGAGGGAAAAATGGATTTGAAGGCCAGGTCTAGGGCTGCCCTGCTCTGTGCTTCCTCAGGATTTGTTGTCCTGTGTGTCCGCTGCTCCACCTCCAGCTGTAACTAAAAGGGACCAAGGTACAGCTTGAGTGTTGCTTCAGAGGGTGCAAGCCCCAAGCCTTGGCAGCTTCCACATGGCATTGGTGCTCTGGGTGCACAGAAGTCAGGAACTGAAGTTTGAGAGCCTCTTTCTAGATTCAGAGGATGTATAGAAATGCCTAGGTGTCCAGGCAGAAGTCTGCTGCAGGAGTGAAGGCCTCATGGAGAATCTCAGCTAGGGCAGTGCAAAGGGGAAATGTTGGAGCCCCCACACATAGTCCCCACTGGGGTAGAGCCTAGTGGAGCTTTTAGAAGAAAGTCACCATCCTCTAGACCCCAGAATGATAAATAAACCAACAGCTTGCACTGTGTGCCTGAAAAAGCCACAGACGCTCAACACCAGCTGTGAAAGCAGTCAAGATGATGCAGTAGGGGCTTTGTACCCTGCAAAACCACAGGGGCAGAGCAGCCCAAGGCCATGGGAGCACACTGTTTGCATCAGTGTGGCTTGAATGTGAGACAGGGAGTCAAAGGAGATTATTTTGGGCCTTTAACATTTAACAACAGCACCTCTGGATTTGGGAGTTGCATGGGACCTCTAGACCCTTTGTTTTGGGCAATTTATCCTATTTGGAATGGGAACATTTATCCAATGACTGTGCCTCTACTGTATCTTAAAATTACTAACTTGCTTTTAATTTTACAAGATTCTAGAGAGAAAGGCCTTGCCTTGTCTCAGATGAGACTTTGAACTTGAACATTTGGGTTAGTCTTGGAAGGAGCTCAGACTTTGGAAGACTTTTGGGATGGCATAATTGGTTTTGAAATGTGAAAAGACATAAGATTTGGGTGGGGAGGCAGGGGCAGAATAGAATGGTTTGACTCTCTGTCCCAACCCACATCTCCTCTCAGATTGTAATCCCCAGGTGTCTAGGGAGGGACTGAAATTCCCATGTATGGAGGGAGGGAAGTGTTTGGATTATGGGGGTAGTTTCCCCCATGTTGTTCTCATTATAGTGAGTAAATTCTCATGAAATCTGATGATTTTATAAATGGCAGTTTTTCCTATGCTCCCATATGCTCTCTCTTGCCTGTTGCCATGTAAGATTTGCCTGCTTCCTCTTCCACTGTGATTTTAAGTTTCCCAAGGCCTCCCCAGCCATGAGGATCTGTGAGTCACTTAAAGCTCTTTTATTATTATTTTTACCCAGTCTTGGGCAGTTATAGTAGTTTGAAAATTAAATAATGACATTTCCATTAATAAAATTTTAAACAAAAGCTAAACACCAGAATACTGAATGAAAAAGAAAGACTTATTGAGTGCTTACTAAGTACCAGACACGGTACTATGCCCTTTACATAGAGTAATTTATTTAATCCTTTTAGAAAGCAAACAAATAAATGACTAGGAGATAGACAATTTACATTTCAAAGTACTAAATAAGAGAGAAGCTAAATATCTTGCTCAAAGTTCCCATTGTAGATAATGGATAAAGGAGTAAATAAAAGGCATTTACAGCAAGTACAGCAGTAGATAAATCACTTTAAAAAAGTAAAATTCTGTGGTAAGATTCTTTACTGATTGAGGCTCAGATCAACAATTTATAAATACCCCTTTCTGTATCCTTGGACACCCTTCAAATTTATGCTGTGGAGGCTGCAGAGGAATATTACCTAGCAACTATTTGCCTGATTTGGGTACAGTATTCTAGAAAAATAATTAATGATAATGATAATCCATATGATTCTAGAAAAAAAATTAACTGGTTCTAATATTCACTTCAAAAAAAAATATCTCTCATACCATCTGGGAGAAGGCTCATGGATTTCAATTATTTGTTTTTCTGGATAGTTTGGTATCTTTACTAAAGTTTTTGAATTTGACATAGAGAATTTCTAAGTGGAATAAAAATCATACCATAATCACATCGGGAAAAGAGGAAAGGGAAGTAATTACTGCCTGACTACTCTCCCTCTTGCCAGTCTGTTCTCCTATAATCTATTCTCTGCAAAATTATTAATTGTTTCTCTCTTTCACTTTCCTACCACACCCTACCTTGCTCACTGTGCTCCATCTACTCTGGCATCATTGTTTTTCCTTAAGCAGGTTAGGATGTAGCCTCAAAGGAGTACATCAAGTTTTGCTGCTGGAAACAGCAGAACCATTTACAAGGAGAACATATGGACAGTAACAAGACAGCTTTGCTCCATCATCGGATAGGAGTGGGTGATATAATAAGAAAGGGGAAAACCTGATTGATATTGATTCAAAAAAAGCAGCACATTACCTGATTTCTCTTCTGGCTTTGCAATTTGCTAGCTGTATGATGCGCAGAATTTCATTTAATCTCAGTGTACCTCAGTGGCCTTATTAAATTGGTGCATCAAAAGTAATGGTAAAAAACACAATTAATTTTGTACCAACCTATTGTAAAATAGAAATAATAATGCTGTTTGTCTCATGTTGTGAAAATTACAAGAGGTAATCAATGAAAGGTGCTCAATTCAATGATGAATTAACAGTAATCTAACAGTAAATACCAGGTACTATTATAATTATTATCACTGTTACTTTAAAAGATTAAATGCAATAACATATTTTACCTGGCACACATCATATTGTCTGGTATATAACATATTACCTGACACAAATTAAATTATTTCATTTTGTTATTAATCCTGTAAGGTAGTTACACATTTTCCAAATTTTAGGTAAAGAAACAGGTACAAAGATTACTATTGGCCTGGACAGATAGATCTAAAAGAAAGGAAAATTGGATGTGGTAAACCTGAGCTAAAGCCACATGTAAAATTGTAGATATCCAGGTAATATTTAGTTGAAACCTTTCTTATTGCTCTGGTATACTAGTTGAGCACTTGGGTTCTAAAACAAAATTACCTGATTCAAATCCTCCCTTAACCACCTACAAATGCTATAAGCATAGACAGTTTACTTAATCTCTTTGAGCCCTAGTCTCCTCATTTGTAAAATGATGAAGTGTGGGTATTTGCTTTATCAGGTTAATATTGTAATTATACTGTCATTAAAATGTCCATAATGTCCAAAGCAATGCATAGATTCAACATGAATCCTATCAAAGTACCAATGACGTACTTCATAGAACTAGGAAAAAAAGTATTTTTAAATTCACACAGAACAAATAAAGAGCCTGAATAACAATGGCAACCTTAAACAAAAAGAACAAAGCTAGATACATAACATTATCTGACTTCAAATGATACTACAGGGCTACAGTAAACAAAACAGCATGATACTAATACAAAAACAGACACAGAAACCAGTGAAACAGAAGAGAGAGCACACAAATAAAGACACACATCTACAGCCATCTGATCTTTAACAAAGCTGACAAAAACAAGAAATGGGGAAAGAAATCCCTACACAAAAAAATTGTTCTAGGATAACAGGCTAGCTGTATGCAGAAGATTGAAACTGAATGCCTTCCTTACACCATATACAAAAGTCAACTCAAGATGGAAAAAAGACTTAAATGTAAAACCCAAAACTGAAAGCCCTGAAAGACATTCTAAGCAATACCATTCTAGACTTAGTACCTGGCAAAGATTTCATGAGGTACCAAAAGCAGTTGCAACAAGAGCAAACATTGGGAAATTAAAAAAGAGTTTTTGCATAGCAAAGGGAACTATTAAAAGTAAACAACCTACAGAGTAGGAGAAAATTTTTGCAAACTATGCATTGACAAAGGTCTAATATCTGGCATCTATTAGAAACTTAAACAAATCTACAATAAAATATAAAAATATATACCCGTATAAAAAAGTGGGCAAAGGATATAAACACTTTCCAAAAGAAGACATACATGTGGCCAATAAGCATGTGAAAAGGAGTTCAACATCACTGATCATTACAGAAATGTAAATCAAAGCAACAATGAAATACTTCGTCATACCAGTCAAAATGGCTGTTATTTAAAAGTCAAGAAACTAATAGGTACTGGCAAGGTAGCAGAGAGAAGAGAACAATTATGCACTGTTGACAGGAGTGTAAATTAGTTCAACCATTGTGAAAAACAGTTTGGTAATACATCAAAGACCTAAAGAAAAAACTACCATTCAACCTAGCAATCTTATTGCTGGGTATATACCCAAAGGAATATAAATCATTCTATCATAAAGACACATGCTGCATATGTTCATTCCATCACTATTCACAATAGCAAAGGCATGGACTCATGCTCATCAGTTATAGAATGGATAAAGGAAATGTAGCGCATACACACCATAGAATACTGTGCAGCCATAAAAAAGAATTGGATTATATTCTTTGTAGAAACATAGATGGAACTGGAGGCCATTATCCTTAGCAAACTAATGCAGGCACAGGAAACCAAGTACCTTATACTATCACCTATAAGTGGGAGCTAAATGATGAAAACACATAGACATATAGGGGGAACAATAGACACAGTGACAGGTGGAAGGAATGAGAATATCAGGAAAAATAACTAAGCAGTACTAGGCTTAATACGTAGGTTACAAAATAATCTGTACAACAAACCCCCATGATATGAGTTTACTATATTAAAAGCCTGCACATATACCCCTGAACTTAAAAAAAAGTTGAAAAAAGATTGTAATTATATATGGAAAAAAAGCTTAGTATAGAACCAGGCACATAGATAGTGTTCTGGAAAGGTTAACTATTGAACTTTATATAAATGAGAAATATACACATTCTATGTGCTATGATTTTACAATCAGTTACTTTTCCAGGCATAGAATCATAACATGTTGACTTTGCACACAGAACCGACACACTTGACCCACCCAAAGTAAAACATGTGCTTTAAGTAGTTTTTTCTCCAATTGTAGCAACGTATTTGCAGGAAACAACCTTCATTGCCACATCTAATCTTCTAAATAAAGTCTTACTTTATCATATGACCAGCCAGGATCAAGAGGGCCTACCAACCTCTTGAAACTTTTGACTGCCTGAGTAAAATATTTGTAAATTATCTTAATAAGCCATGGGTACAAATAAGCAAAAACATAGTCTGTCAAATTGACATAGCCTGTCTGTTTTCAGAGCCAGTCCCTGAAATTCAGCTTCTCATTAAATAGCAATCTTCACTGATGATATTTTACCAAAAGTAAAATACTTCTTTTGCAAATGGAATGGGAAAATATGTAATACATTGGAAATTCCATGTATTAAAACTTCTGCTTTGTAACATATGAGTCTGAGGACAAAACTTGGGCTGAGAAACTGCAAAAGGAGAGGGCACAAACTGGCAAGAGGCTAACAAGTAACATGTCTCTAAGGAAGTTTTGTTACTGACTAAAGCCTACCTGTGGCTTAATGGAAGAAAAGGAATGGAAATTAGATTTAGAACATGTTATATGTTGCTATATGCTTTCATATATACAATCTCATTTATACTCACAACAACCTAATACTATAGGTATTATCACTCACCTCCACCCCCATTTTAGATTATGAAAAAAAGTATTATTCCAAATAGGTTAAATGGCTGTTCTAAAGCCACACAGTTAATATATGGTAGAACCTATATTTGAACTCTCCGAAGCTCTTACTCTTTCTGCTTCCGAGGGGGGCTGGGGACTTAGGAAATTCACATTCATAGTATGGGTCATATTAGATCTACATGTTAGATAGTCTGTAGATAATTACATAATGTGTAGATTGTTTTTTTTTTTTTTTTGATACCAACACTTGGAATAGGGCATTCAAAGAGGTATAATATGTTTCAAGAAGAAAAGTCATGTTCTACCTTTTCAATCTCCTCTCTCACAATTTCCCTATATATGTTGCGTGTACCAAGAAAACCATCCTCTTTTCCAAGTTTGAAGTTTTCCTATTTCTGTGTATATTTGATTTTTAAAAGAGGCAGCTAAGAAAATGAAAAGGCAAGCCATAGACAGGAAGAAAATATTCTTATCACATATATTAGACAAAGTACTTCTATCTAGAATATAAAAAGAGCTTCCATAAGTCAATAATAAAAAGAGAAACAATATAAAACAGCCATTCCCAAAATTCTAAGGTGGGAGCATGCCTCATGTTCGAAGAGCCTACTGTGGCAAGAGCGAAGTGACTGAGGGATAGAGTAATAGAATAGAAAGTAGAAAAAAAGAGTAGATCATGTAAGGCCTTATAAATCCTATTAAAGATGGTAGCTTTTACTCTGAGTCAGATGGGAAGACATTAGAGCAGAGGTTCTTCACCTTAATAATTTGTTTGAGAAGCATTTTAATATTTAACCTGTGTTAGGAATGTTTGCATTTAAAATTATATATTCTCAGAAACAAACTTAAAGGGAACACTTATGACCTTCTTTTGAAATAAGATAAAAGCTCAAGAAACCTGAGAAATATTCTCACCATTGGGTCGCCAGAAGCAGCCAAGCAGGATCAGAATTCAGAGCTGCTGTGGGGTTTCCATCACCACTCTCTAGATCTATCACACTGCAAGGTTTCCTCCCGGAGATTATTTGAATAAAATTCAGGTGGCCTGTGAACCTTGGCCAAACAACAATTCCATCTTTATTTTCACTAACTCCTAACTTAAATTTTGCATTTTCTTCCATTACAAATGTAGCAATAAATCACAGTACTATTAACAGTGTCTCCAATTTTGTCACCAATAGTTTCATATCATATTTTTATAGTTTTTGTAGACATCTCCACATATTATTCACACTTACTACTACTTCAAAATTATGGTAGTTATTAGACATGCCTGTAAATCTTATTTAATGCACTCATTAGGAAACACATATATTAACTAGGAAATCTGTGTAACTTTGTTTTGTTTTGAAGCAGAGTTTTGCTCTTGTTGCCCAGGCTGGAGTGTAATGGCAAGATCTCGGCTCACCACAAACTCCGCCTCCAGGGTTCAAGCGATTCTCCTGCCTTGGCCTACCGAGTAGCTGAGATTACAGGCATGTGCCACCACACCTGGCTAATTTTTAATTTTTGGTAGAGACAGGGTTTCTCCATGTTGGTCAGGCTGGTCTCAACTCCTGACCTCAGGAGATCCACCCGCCCTCCTTGGCCTCCCACAGTGCTGGGTTTACAGGTGTGAGCCACCACATCCGGCCCTATGTAATTATTTATTGCCTCCAGTATGTTGTTTGTTCTAACCCAATCACCACTTCTAACCCATTTCTGAACCCATGAAATTTGTCCAGCCCAGAGTGAGGGGATCTTGACACCCTACCCCCACCATAGTTTCTCAACTAATTCTTGTATACACCCCTGTTCCCATTTCTTCTTTTTTTCCCCCCTCTCAGCTCTCTTTCAGCACAGCCTATATTATTTTTAACATTCTTTTGTTTCTAAGGAGAAAATATGAAATTCTAAGTTTGTTTTTAAAAATATATTGGCTACTGTATTTCAAAATAATTGGTTATTTTGTATTTTTATTTTTATGCATTTAAAACTATTCTGAGAAGGGATCAAGGAGTTTTACCAGACTACCAAAGAGTTTCATGATATAAAAAAGATTAAGAACTCTTGAACTAGAGAGTTCAGAGTAGAGCACTAATATAATTTACATTTTTGAAGTATCACTCTGGCCACTGTGTTAAGAATAAACTACTGGGTCGGGGGGGGGGGAGGAGAAAAATGTATATCACTTTGTGGTTTATTGGAGTGATCCAGAGAATAGATTATGGTGGCTCTGGCCAGAATTGCAGCAGAGTAAGTGATGAAAGTTGTCAGATTCTTGATATATTTTGACGATATTGCCAACAGGATTAGCCAATGGATTGGGATGTGGGCTATAAGAGAAACCAAATGAATATGTCAAAAATAACTTCAAAGTGTTTCTGCAAACCTTACCACCCCTACAGATTTAGAATTTTAAAAACAAACCTGGAAATTCTCAGACAACTCCATGCCACATACTTCCTCAGAGTTAAAAAAAATTAAATATGAGAACAGCAAAAGGGATCAAACAATATTACAAAATAATATACAGCCATGTCTGTTTTGACATTTTATTGCCTTCAGAATTTTTTATTTTAAAGTAAAGAACAACAAGCTACTGTAACAATAAAAAAAAAATATGCTCCTCAGACCTACAAAATAACCATGGCATGCCCTGAAATCAATCAGCCAGGGAATCAAAATTTGAAGGAGAAACAAGTACTGGGAAGAAATTGTTTTAGTCAATGACTATAATGTACTTAATATGTGATCTACTTAGGTGTTGGATCAGCTCAAATTTAGGATTAAAGCAGTAAGTACATCCAGATTTTTCTATAAAATGACACTGAGACAAATGCTCTTGTCAGAAAAAGAATACTGGCTTTAATAAACCATGGTACTAGCAATTCCCATATCTAACATATCTGTTATTAACAAGAGATAAGAAAAGTTTTGTTGTTGTTGTGCAGCATTTTTAATGGAGAAGGGAGGGTACAGGAAGGTGACAGAAATATTATTTACATGAAAAAATAGTCTAACAAAATTCAAAACAATTTCAAATGGTGAGTTCATTTGCTAACCGACTATTGAAAAAAATATTATTCATTTTGATGAACTATTTAATGATCAATACAGCCATTTAATTTTCAACCTCTCAACTTTATAAATAAAGAATATTTTACTGTTATAGGAAGCTTTGGAATGATCGAGACCATGTAATCCAGTAATTATTTCATTCTGAAGAACGGTAAGGCAAACAGTAATTCATTCTTCTGTTATTCTTACCATCACCCTTTCCTGGGCTAATTTTCATCAACAATATCATATTTTCTGAAAGATCATCCCTGAATGGGAGAAATTAAGATAGAGCTGCATGGGGATATTTATTGTTAGATTTGGGATACTTTCATCTGACCATAGTTTCCAGAGAGGGCAATCAGGACCTACTACGGGTGAGTTTTTGCTGAGACCTTGAAACCTTGGTATTATTTGCTTTTTAACTTAGCCTGCCCACGGCTTCCAGACCTCTTAAAACTTGCTAGTAGAAAATAACTTCAAATTTATGTGTGATAAGTTTCAAGAGTTCAATCAATGTAATTGGCCTTAAACCACCCATTTCAGTCAATCCCACTCTTTTAATATTACAGACATCAATAGCTAGCATGGGAGAACTAAGTTAACTTCAGTGATAGGTGGATTCTTATCTCTTTTTGGATTCTATTTGTGTGTTCCAGCAACTTCTAAGATAAACTTACCACACCGCCAGTATTGTCAAGCCTGAATCCATGTACTTCCGGAGGGGGCAATCGAAATTTCTCTCTTCTCCTAACACTTCCAGGGCACTTAAAGGCTAAACCACCTCCAAGCAAGTATCATTATGGATTGTTGTTATTTGTACTCTAATGGCTTTACTGTATGCCTCACCTTTCCCATGAGCACTGTAAAAATTAAAAGGCAAATATGTCTGAAATACAGCTTATTCCTACCCACCTTCTCCACAAGAGAAATCTTCCATCTTTTCCAATATGACCCATTTCAAAAACAACCTTTCTAGTTTTAAAAGCTTAAAACTTTGCCTCCTAAATGTCTCTCTAATTTTTATACTTCTTTCCCCCACTGCCAGCACACTAAAATGGCCATCATCTCACACATGGACTACAGTAGTATCTTTTATTTCCTGCTTTCATTTTGGCACTCACCTGTCAACTCTTTACACATAAGCCAAAAAAAATTTTTAAAACATAGATTTGATTATTTAACCTCATCCATTCCCATTTAAAACCCCTTAAATGGCCCCCTTTGTTCCATATATACCTCTCTTACCTCATTTCTCATCTCTTCCTCACAGTCTCTGCACTCTTTCCACAGTAGATTTCCACTTTCTCAAAAGTGCCATTTTTCATCTTGATGTAGCCCCTTTCTCTACTTACCACATTCTTAACCTTTCCTCTTCAACTCTAGCATCTACTCATCCCTCAGATCTCATCTGAAAGAAGACAGCCCTTACTTCCCAGACCAGATAAAGTTCTCATTTTAAATGTTTTTATAGTACTGTATACCTCTCTACCATTTAAAATATGACAGTTATTTGTGTAATTATTTGATTAATGTATGTTTCCTTGCTGCTACTGACATTTACACTCTGTGAGAGAAAATCAAGAACTCTTCTAAATACATCGCCTTGCATATAATAAGTACTCAATAAATATGTGTTGAATGAATAAACAAATAAATGGTTTTATCTTTATTTTCATGGTTTTCAGCATTGTCTAGCACAATGCTGAAAACACATTAAAGACATTATCAATTCTTGTTGATTGATGGGTTGATATTGAACATCAGGTTTAACAACAGCAAAAAATTGATCAGAGTTTTCACATTTACTATTCAACCAGGATCCTCAGTTAGAGGCTTTACATTAAAAAAAAAAAAAAAAAGAGAGAGAGATTCAAGAGAATAGTGCCTGGTTTCTTTAAAATGGAGAAGGATTGATGAAAATATAGAAAAATGGAAACATCATATCAAATGCAGTGTATGTTCTTTTACTCAAAGGAATTTAAAAGTAGAATAATCTGGTTTAATATTACCTTGGTTAGCAGTGAGTCCACACTTTTATCATACATGAATTCCCAATTCTCAATGGCATAGAATAAGAGATATAAAACAAACAAACAAACAAAAAAACATGCAATGCTAAAACTATGCTGAGCCTACCAATGTTTTATTTTGAAGATTTAGAATGCACTTTAAGATCTTACAGTTCCCCAGAATCATCACTGCAAACACATTATCGCTGCTCTTCAGACTGTCTGTAAAGAGGTGTTTAATGAAATATTCCACTTAGAGGAGCATGTCTTAATGTTTTCCCATAGCAGTAGGTCTAGTTATGACTGGAAGGAAGGTTCTGCAGGTGATCTTCATTAACATACATGCATGGTCCTTTAGTAGCATGCTTCAAAAGAGAATACAACTGGATGTGGATTTGTACAAATTTATATTTGCTTTTAGCATAAGCAGGAAAATCCACTAAAAGTCTGGTTTTCAGTTGGGTATTCCATTACAAGTTGTCAAACCTTGGTGGCTGGGCATTGCGGGAAGTCTTTTAATATCTGTCTCATATTCTGTATAGTACTGAGGAGTCCCCTTTCACATTTACTACTCTGAAGTGAATCATATAAAATATGATTTAGTTTAGTATTCATTTCCAAACCTGCTAATAGAGATTGTAAAATGTATCAACTGAGTTATGGATATGAACAAAAATGTAAAGGGAAGAGCAATGTTTAGGAATTATTAGAAGGTAGAAAAAATCTGGTACAGTATCTTTCATTTGATATTCACTTAACATACAACATCGTGTAGAAACATTGACAAAAGAAAGATATTTTGATATAGAAAATGTGTTTCAGCAAACATTTAAGAAAACCTTATTATACAGTTTTCAGTAAATGAGGCCGTGTTTTAGCAAGTCAACTATGACTACTTGATGAAATGTTCAGATTCAGATGAGTTGAGAAATTCATTTTGTTCCAGTACACAATTGGTCCTTAAAGAGTTAATGAGTTCTTCAAAAAGTCACAGTGATCTATCTACCTGATTTTCCTTTTTTACTCTTCCTGATCATGTGTCTCTAGATTTTAGCAAATCTACATTTTTTTTTTAAAATGGAGTCTCACTCTGTTGCCCAGGCTGGAGCACGGTGACGTGATCTCAGCTCACTGCAACCTCCGCCTCCCAGTTCAAGCAATTCTACTACCTCAGCTGGGACCACAGGCATGCAACACCGTTCCTTGCTAATTTTTTGTAGTTTTAGTAAATACAGGGGTCTCACCATGCTGGCCAAGCTGGTCTTGAACTCCTCACCTCAAATAATCCACACACGTGGGTCTCACAGAGTTCTGATATTACAGGTGTGAGCCACAGTGCCTGGCCCAGCAAGTCCATGTTTTGAGCTAAGCCCATATTATGTGTTGTGATCACAAATTCCAGAACCCCAAAACTGTTGCCCCATTGTCCCAGTATCTCCCAATCCATTCTCTCATCTACCAAATGGTGGTCACAGAAAGAACAGTGACGAGATACAAGATTGATATTGGGCTATTAGAGTGGAGAGAAGTATAAAGGAGTTAGATTAGAGCCATACAGTAAGAGTAGTATTGGAAATGAATGGTAACACGGGTAAATATCTTTATTTCTAGGGAAGGAACACATGCAACATTTTCACATAAAATGCACTGAATTTTTCTGCTAATAAACTCCTCTCTCTCTCTCTCTCTCTCTCTCTCTCTCTCTCTCTCTCACACACACACACACACACACACACACAGAGACACACATTACCGAAGTAACCTATTAGCTATTTGGGACCTTGTAGATTCATGAATATTCTGTATTCAATGTTTTGTAGTAGTTACAAAAGCTTCTGATATATTGGGTCTGATAATATCAGAATTAAGATCTTTGAATTCTCAAATGGGAATTATCACTTTGTTCTTTAGCGCATGCTAAAAGCTGTGAGAAAGATTTTGGGCATTATTCATGATTCCACTATTTTTTAAAGTGTAGTAAAAGGAAGTCACACATTAGAGACACCTAGAAGCTTGTTAAAATTCAGATTAGTGAGCTCTTCCCCATGCCATGAATTAAATTTAGGGGGGACAGGGACTAGGCATATACAAATTAAAACTCTGTTTAGGTGACCCTGATGTATAAGAAAAGTAAGGTGCCTCTTCTTGGCAATGGAAAGAAGGGAATTAGAAGGTTCCCACCTAGATTTTGGCTTTAATATTAATAATAAATTAGAATGATAAGAAACTGGAATCATAGAGACTAGTCATTATGCTATTTCAGTAATCTAAGTGGGAGATAATAAGGGTATGAATATTTTAGGGGCAAAATAAGCAAAATTTTATAATGCAGTTTGACCATGATTCAAGTTTCCATATAAATAAGATATTGTATTATCTGAATAGATGTATTACTATCTCTATGAAGCAGAATTGGGAAAAGTTATTTTTAACTAAATCCTCCTTAAGTCATGCATCGTTTAAGTATGATAACAATTGCACTTAGAGGACAAAAACAGATCCAATTCAAAATACTTAACCTAGAAGATCTTAAATCTCACCCTTCTACAATATACTATATTAATTATAAGACTGGGTCCACAGATGGCCAGTAAAATGAGAGCAGGAGATAAGTAAAATGCCCATAATCTCCATTGCTACTACCAGTCTTGAATTGTACAGATCCCCAGAGACATTTTACAAAGACTGTGGTTGGTATCTACTCTTAAAATACCTTATAGATAAGACTATAGATCTATTCGTTCTAAAGGCAATTTTTAAAACTAGATTACTACTTGACTGGACTTGCTAAAATCTCCTCAAATTTTAATACCTGAGTGATAAGACAATTTGTACAGCAAAACATGTTTACCTGTATAACAAACCTTTACATGTACCCCGAACCTAAGATAAAAGTTTAAAAAAGTACTCACATTAATTTTTAGTTATATAAAGTAAAAAAATTACAAATATTATTTTTTAAAAGGATCAATGGACTTTCTTAGAGAAAAACTCATGGATTACTACATATGTATAAATCCCTTCTATTTGTGGGGGTTCAGTCAGGGTGGTAGGAAGTGTTGTAAGAGAAATTAAAAAGATAGTTATAAGAAATAGTCACAAACCTTCTTGGAAGGCTGGTGGGGGGGTAGTTGCATAGTTTCAGCAAGATATCTGTGTCAGTATACGTTATTCATTTGTCGTGCAAGCCTGGGTCTGCGGGTCAGATCCCAGCATCTATTAATCCAAGTCTTTTGTATTTTAAACACCTTATAGAAAGAGGGGCAATAAAGTAGAAAATAACTGCTGCTCATGACAAAACCACTGTAGTACTAGATTTCAAGTGGCAGTATCCAAATCCATGAAAGAATATTCTTTATTTGTCTCCATTCCCTTTTCCCTGAAAAAAATACCAATTACAGTCATTTTTGCATCAATGCTTGACAAATATATGGTACTTCTAGACCAAGATTTTCAACACTGTCAGTATTGACATATGGGTCTGGGTAAGCCTTTGTTTTAAGTTGTTCTGTTCATTGTAGAATGAACAGCACCCGACGCTTTTACTCACTAGATGCCAAGTAGCGCCTTGCCTTCCCAGTTAAAACCAAAATGCCTCAAAACATTGACAAATGTCACCTAAAAGACAAAGTCATCCCCACTTGGGTACTACTTCTCTAGACAGAAAATTAGTTGCCTACATTTCTTAAATCATTCTCTCAACAAATGGGCCCTCTTACCTCTAATAAAATAATCGGTTATCTATGGTTTGGAAATTTTTTAGTATAGTCAAAGAATGGAAGCTTTGTCATTCGGTGGAGCTGATCTTAGCCATTAATTTAACTTGAGTTATAAAGAAAGCCATGAATATTTATTTGAGTATTTATTCTGTGTTTCCATACATGAAAACACACACACACACACACGCACACATACACGGATGAGTCAGTAAATATACAGTTTATGTATTCTATCTGTAGAACGACATCTCCATTCATGACTGTATATGTATGATTCAAAAATAATTGCTTAATAAACTAAAGTATATAGAATAGTTTTCTTTGATTCATTTATTTCTCTTCTTAATCTTTTCTCTGACAAAACTTCCCTAAGGTAGAACTGTGGCAGGGAATGGAGAAGGGAATCCCTCATGGAGAACTCATTCAGCTGCCTAGCCCAACAGCATAAATTTGATCTCATAATTAGTATTCAACTCAGCATCTTGGACAGAAACCAGTGTTACAGCCAAGAGGTGGTTTAAATCACATAAATCATAGATCAATGACAGAACTCGAAGCACTGGATAGATTATAAAAGTAAAGCTTTAGTTAAAAATAGATTAACTGTTTCTCTGCAGGAACTCTTTAATCCCCCTAAAATATATAAAGCAAAATTATGTCTGGTCTTTTTTGTAGCATAAGCATATGATGTTAAAATATACTTTCCCTCCACAGTCACACTGATGTCGTGAAAATGTGGAAATGCATAAGCAAATCTTTAGCCATGAAAATCTTCCATCCTTCTCATACTGTATTTTCAGATGAGGTTGTAAGAATAACAAAATAAATTTGTTATAAGTAGCAACTTTGCATTAGTGATGGGAAAGCTGTTTTAAATGCATGAACATCAAATTTTTAACTTAAAATGCAAACTAAAAAATATGTTTCTCTTTCTAAAACCAATGGATATTTTTCAACCCAAATCTTGTAATTATTACAGTGCATGTGGATTTCAAAGATACAGTAAATAAAATCCCCCAAAAATGAAAATTGTATGAGTTTTATTGTAAGAAATTATCCCATTATCAAATAATAATTATCTCATTAGCCCTTTACCCTTATTCTTCTTTTTGAATCTAGAATTGTTCAAAACTATGCAAATATGATTTATAATCATTTAAATATATGTATATATATCTTCAAATGTCGTATACGCTAATGTTCTCAATAAAACTGACAATTCAATTTTAAGTGCCATTAAGTTTTGTGTGTTTTTTTTTCTTTTGAAATCCAAGCCATTCAACTTTAAACTGGAAATAGTTTTCATTCCTGACACTGAGGAACATATCAACATTAAAAAAAAAAGAAGGAAAGAAAGAAAGATTCTAGTACAATTTCAGACAGCTAAAAAAAAAATCAGGTAAAATATAGACATAGTTTAGACACATAATACTTTCACTTTAGATGTGCTCTTTCTGGAGTAGTTTAATAAATTTGCTAATTAAATTTACTAGGAAAATGATCAAATATAATGAAATAAACAAAAACTATACCGCTGAATTTATAAATGTTACTTTAAAGGAAATAAAATTAATTTAAATTTTTTTGCTATATACCACCCACAGAATTAGTGCCAATGTAAAAAAAATGTCTTTGTGTTAAAGACAACATAAAAGTAAAAAAAAAATTACTGGCAATTCTCTCAAGATTTACATTGATGAAATATTTGTGTGGTTGCTCTGTATGAGGAAAATACAAACACTTAGAGATCATAATTACATTACAAAACAAGAAGGTAAAAAAAAAAAAAGACACCGTTTATAGCAATACAGCTTTTTTGTGTGTATTTTTAAAATAGGGCTACTTGAAGCAGAAAATTCAACTTTAAAGCATTGCTGCTAATGACTACATAAAAATAAAATGTCTATAAGTCAAGATTGATTAAGATTGTATGCAGCTATCTATTACTTCAATATATACTATTGTCTACCTAATCAAGTTAGATTTTATTAAGTTCTATTTTATAAGTTTTGGAAAAATTTATGTAAAATTCAGAGTTAAGGCTGAATTCTCTAAATCTACAATTAATAAATAGGAATCTAATGCTTATTTTAATAGAAAATTGTGTGGTTTCTTTTGAACCAAAAATCTCTGAGCCTGTCCGTTAATTTGCTCCAAATTATATCAGTTTCTACTATAGGTCTACTATAACCAGAACCTTAACATATGTCTAAGAGTACAACACATGCAAATAGATTAATTATATAAGAAAAGCATTGGTCACATTACTAGAAATCTATTTAAAGACTATCAAACATTCACAATCATGAATTGGTGGTGCTCAATCAGGCTCCACCAATTGGTTACAATTCACAAAGCCTTCTTTTAATATTTTTAGATGATAATTTCTTAGTATTAACTGTTTAAATATATTCAATGGACAATGTAAATAACAGGCACACTCAAGTTTAAAAAAATTAATTTTCTAAAAATACAAGTCACACCTAAGATAAAAAAAAAAAAAAAAGTTCACAGTAGAACAGAAACTATTTCAAGAATTTCCAAACTGAAATTTGACATATTTCTTTTCAACTATTAGGATTGAATAGTGTGGAGTAAGATAGATTTATAGCAGTTAAGTCGACTTTTTATAAGGAGTAAAAGGATGCCATACTGCCTTTAGTATTCACCTGATAAAACATGTGAGACATTAAATGGATGAAGCAGTAAATATAGCAATAAAAGTTTATTATTTTATTCAGTCATGCCATTATGTCAGTTTCTAAGTCAAATTTTTCATTCAAAATAAAAATAACTAATATATAATTGAGAAAAATTTTAGAGGGATTCAGACACAAATATATATGCATTTTATTGAGTCTGCATATTAAATGTTTTATAAAGAAAAAAAAAAAAGGAGAAGAATTTGGGAAACCCTAACAGATCTGTTGCAAACTAATGGAATTTTTAAATACAACCAGTTGCAATGCACATTCTATAGCTAGTCATACAATTAAAAGCCTTTCAAGTTGCTATCTTGGGAAATTTCTTTCAAGGAAATTACACAAAGCCTTGTTTTAGCAAGTTCCCCTACTGTGCTTCCCACCGTGTTTTTTTAATAAGGAAATCTATCCATCCATGGAGGTGTATCCTGTTTCTCCGTGCTTCAGTGTCTAGCAGCAGGCAGATACAGTAGATATTCAGGTGTTTGACTCTTTAATTTTCACTTCATAATGCTGATTCCTGCTTTTACTGACTGATGCGTGTTGTTTCATTATTGTTTAATTGTAAGTGGGCCCAAATTTCCCCCACTCTATAGCCTCCCCATTTTATAATCGCCCTCAACCAAAACAATATACAATATGAAGTATCTTTATGTCAATAAAGTGATAGATGATTGGCATAATCATAACAAAAACGCTGTCTGGTTCAAATTATAGAAAAACAGAAGGCAAATTTAATTTTATAAGGTCAAAATATTTTATTAGTAATATATCAAAAGTTAATATCCAAAGCTACTTTTGAATGTTTTTTTATATTTTTCATTCGAATGATGCAGAAAAACAACCATCAAATAAAAAATTATTGAAAAATATTATGGAGACTTCATAGAGTACCTTTTCAAAACTTGCCCTCACACCATATAAATGCAAACTATCAGAATTAAAACACAGAAAAGGAAAAAAAAATGTTTTCAACAGATAAAGGGTGTCTTTATTTGTAATTTTAAAGTTAAAATGCCAATCATCACTTTTTGTGAAAAAAAAAAAAAAGTACATAAAAGGACAAAGACTTTTCTATGAACAAACATCACGAAGTGGTATATTATTCACAAAAAGAGCAAATACATACCCACAAATAAGGAGAGGACATATTGGGCATTATACTTTCTAGGCAATCAGCTATGTATTTGGCTATTTTCTTATGCATTTACCCTGTCCTTATATTTACTTTATGTTATTGGATAATCAAAAGTAAATTGCTTATAGATTCTAACATTCTTGCCATCTATAGAGTTGCATATTGTTTTTCCAGGTCCAGTTATGACCACCAGCTCTGGGAGAAGCATTCCTGAGATCATTTTTTTTCCACTAACATGATGAGTTATGTCAAGCAAATTTGTACATTGTTTGACAAAAAAATTCTTTAGAAATGATGGTATAGCTTTTGTTAAAAAAAAAGTTATTAACATGGCACAATTCTCTACAAATTAAAAAAAATGTTATTTCTATAATTTATGTATAGAACACTACTACTTCTCATACAACTTATACACAAAAAAGTATATACTGAATCACTGACTCACTTAAAAAAGAGACTTTCTTCCTTATGCGATGTTATATTTTACTCGATTTTTTTTTCTGATTTTCATAACGGACAGTGACATACATATATATTGCTTTAAAAAACATTTTTAAAGAATCTTATATTCAAAATTAACCAATACATTATAACAGTTTAATGCCTCAAATATCAAATAAATAGCAACTTTTTTTGATATAGTGATTGAATTTTACATGTAATGAAATTAAAGTTAGTAGATAAAATGAGATTGTACAAAGATTAGTGGTATAGTGTCACCAGTATTGGGTTGTGCTGCATCCATGACAACAGAATGGAAGTTGCATTTAATACTATTATCTTTCATACTCACAGCTGAATGCTAATGCAGCTATACTGAGAAAAATTAAGTTTCAGACACGAAACCACTGAACTTACATACACTATGCACAAAGTTGCAAATACAGAAAAGAATAGAAACATTAATATTGGAGCATAAGAATATCTCAAAAGGTCATTACTTCAAAATGTACATAGATGGGCTAATTATGAAACATTAAAAGAATATATACTGATGTAAAAATAAATTCAGCAAAAAGGAACATTTTCCTGCTAATTTTAATAACATAATCAGCAAGCTAAGAGATTATTTCATTTTTCTCTGCAGTGGAACTGAAAATTGATCATTTTGTCCAATCAAACTTTGACTCAGTAGTGTCCGATCTGCCTTTGAAAATGAGACAGAAAAAAGGAAGCAAAACACAAATATAAAACTCTTACTGATTTGATGAAATAAAGCCTAGCTTTATAAAAATAAAGCCAGAGGAATTTAGTACATACATTTCAGACTCCCCTATTTTCTTGTTTTAAAGATAAAAATATATTACCAAATATAAATATGTGATTAGATGGGTAGATATATTGATAGATATATAGACAAATGGATAGATGTCAATGAATCCCTTGTCCAAGGGAATCCCATGTTGAATCCAAAGTATCTAGGTGGCAGTAACTTAGTAAAGTTCATGACTGTACTTCACTGCATCATAATGGAGACTCTAATTACATTACTTAAGCTTTGTCATTATGTCAGAAACGAAGCAAGAGCTTTGGGAAATTGCTTTCCAATATGGTAACTTCTTTTTCTTGTTGCAAGTTGAATGATCCCTTTGTCTACATATAGGCAGTGTAAATTCGAAATTATGGCTGATTCTATCATTATTAAATAAAAGGGAGTCTTGGAAATCAGCCAAATCACGAGAATAATGTCCATTATTAAAATAGAAAACTCAATATAGATAAACACATACACATCGTATGAGGTAAAACTTGAATTATGCATTATAGAGCAATCCATCTAAACAATAATCTCATGGATTAGACCAGAAAGCCAAATGTTTAGTTCCTAGATTCCTTTCCACCTCATCTGCTTTGACAGTGGTTATATGATAACTTCCTTATTTTTTTGGTTTCTTCTCCATGTCTCTTGGCATCTTTAGTAATACATTTAGATTATGCTGGACTGTGGAATAATTTGAAATGTGAAATCTTGGTTTTGAGCTAGATACCAAATTTATCTAAAACTATAACTTCTTCTTTTTGCTTTGTTCTAGGAAATTCTCAGTGTATGATTTAGGTAGTTACAATAGCTGTTCAAAAAAAGAAGATACTATTGAGTCGTAAATGAGTATTTGACCTGGCCTGGTCATTAACATTGATTAAGGGTAATGAATAATTACCTAGTTTGTTCCTTTTTAACAATACTAACATAGTGGGATTATCCTACAATTTTAACCTATATCAACATTCATTCATTGTCTCTAATTCATTCAATAAATGTTTACTGTGAATTAATTATTTGTGTTAGGCAATATTATCAGTGATTGAACTTTCTAATAAGAAGTAGTTTAATGTGATGAAATAGAATCAAGTGCCAAACTGCCCAAGTTCAAAATCCAACTACTACCACTTAGCAATGTGTCCTTCAATAAGTTACTTGTCCATTCCTTGCCTCTGTTTCTTCATCTGTAAAATAAGGATGATAATAAGATTACCTTATGAGGTATGTAATGAGGTAATTGATCTAAAGTATTAAGTCCAAAAATTGTTGTATAATAAATGCTATTAAACAATTGTTATCATAATTATTCTTCACCCAGATATTACCAATCAACCATGTAAAGACTCAAAATACAGACCACTGATGTCAAAGACCACAATTTCAAGTAAAATTTTGATAAAGGACAGAAATTGAAAAAGAAATTACAGAGAAAGATATGAGGCACCTCATAAAAGAGTGACCCTAGTAACAGTTGATTCAGACAGCTGATGAGCTTAACCTCTGAATTCAACTATTCTAACTATATGTGGCTTAAAAAAGGCTACCTGAAACAACAATAACAAACTAAAATTATGAAATTTGATTAGTAATGCGTTAAATTATTACATGGAATATTTTGTTTATTATAATGAATCAGGTTTTAGTGTTCACATAACAGTCAAGTTTGTCTTTTCGTATATGTTGTCCCCTATTTTCCTATCTATCCACGTAATTTATATTTTCCTTTCTTTAATTCATTGTTCAAGATCTATTTCTTCTAGGACCTTTCCTTGTCACCAGTTTTGCCTATCCTCTAACTAAAAGCTCAACTCCAAACCCTCCTTTTGCCTTAATGTATTATACAATTCTTATATTAAATCATATAAAAATTTTTTTTTGGTTATAATGATATTAGTAGCTAATATTCATGGTGCTCTCCCTTTGTAGCAGGATCACTAAGGAATTTACTATTATTTTACTTAATTTTTATAACACCTCAATGGGATAGGTGTTGTTATTTATTGTCATTCTAATTTTATGGAAAAAGGAAACAGAGGCTCAGAGATGATGAGTAACTGCTCCTTCAGTATAGAGAACATGTTCAATAATTAATAATTTTATGTGCCTCAATCTGGTGATCTGCCCTTGTGGAGCCCTAAGAAACATTTAAAGAGTGACTATGTCTTTGCCATTGTCATTTGAAATATATTTTAAAATATTCTTATCTACATCTTGTTGTTTATAATGAACCCAGTAAGGTTTAATGTTTCCAAGTTTAATTGTTTTAGCTTTTGGTTTGTTTGTGAGTTCTCAAACCATGTGTTAGGTGAAGGGGAGGGGATGAATAGAAAGAGCAACATATCCAACATAGAATATTGTAATTACTTCCAGGGTTCATCTATAGAACACCAAAATATCTAGCCCATGTAAATGATTCCATCTTTAAAATGTTTTATCTATGAAGTAATCAGATAAACGTTTACTCCCTTCTCAAAATAGGACACATGCTCCTACAGATATAAGTATAATTATGGGGATAACGAGACAAAACATTTGAAGTTAGAATCCTCTTTTTAAACCCACGGCATATGGTCATTATATCCATGTAACAACAACAACAAAAGAGTAAGTAAGGTGTAACTGAGCAGGTATTTTAGCACCATGTAAACACAGGCTTAGTTTGTAAATATTGTATGCATGTTTGAGGAAAACGCTGTGTAGCTGTGTTTTTAAATGGTTCTGTTCTGTCTGTTCAAAGGTGTTTAAAATATACCATACAACAAAAGGGCGGAGGCCCCTGTGAGAAGCAGTAGAGTTCTGAAAGGAAACCACATAGGAAAAGTTTTGTTAAAAAAGTTTTTGTTAAAACGTTTTGTTGAAGTGATCCCTTATGATGTAAATGACCAATAAAGATAAGAAAACACTCCTTGAGGTTACTAGAAAAGTCCTAAAGTAGGTAGTTTGAAGAGAAAACTTTACATGTTTTTGGAAAGAACACAGAGTAACTGTGTCTTAAGTTCCAAGACATTAAGCTTGCCAAGTTGATTTACTGTAGCCTAAATTATCAAATATCCAACAAGTGATCCTTTCGACAAAAAAGTACATCTAAGGATTTATACTTTCTAACTCAAGTGGAAATGATCACCAAGATTTAGAATTGATTTACTAATAGACAATCCCCAAATTAAGTGAAAGTTCCTTTCGGGAGTTTCGTTAGACTGAAAAACATCCTTTTTCTCTTCGTAAATTAGAAATAATTCCTGTCCCTTTGACCCATCAAAGCATATTATGTGTACCACTGTTTTTAAATAGGTTAGGGTCCATTACAGTTAATTATATTACAGTCTTTTTTTTTAATTGTACTTTAAGTTCTGGGGTACATATGCAGATCTTGCAGGATTGTTGCATAGGTACACACATGCCATGGTGGTTTGCTGTCTCCATCCCCTCATCACCTACATCCGGCATTTCTCCCCGTGTTAACTGCTCCCAATCTCCCCACCCCCGTTGTCCCTCCCCTAATCCCCCACCCCCCAACAGACCCCAGTGTGTGATGTTCCCCTCCCTGTGCCCATATGTTCTCATTGTTCAACACCCGCCTATGAGTGAGAACATGCGGTGTTTGGTTTTCTGTTCTTGTGTCAGTTTGCTGAGAATGATGGTTTCCAGATTCATCCATGTCCCTACAAAGGACACAAACTCATCGTTTTTTATGGCTGCATAGTACTCCATGGTATATATATGCCACATTTTCTTTGTCCAGTCTATCTTTGATGGGCATTTGGGTTGGTTCCAGGTATTTGCTATTGTAAACAATGCTGGAATGAACATACATGTGCATGTGTCTTTCTAATAGAAGGATTTATAATCCTTTGGGTATATATCCAGTAACTGGATTGCTGGGTCAAATGGAATTTCTATTTCTAGATCCTTGAGGAATTGCCACACTGTCTCTGTCTTCCACAATGGTTGAACTAACTTACACTCCCACCAACAATGTAAAAGTGTTCTTATTTCACCACATCCTCTCCAGCATCTGTTGTCTCCAGATTTTTTAATGATCGCCATTCTAACTGGTGTGAGATGGTATCTCAATGTGGTTTTGATTTGCATTTCTCTAATGACCAGTGATGATGAGGATTTTTTCATATGTTTGTTGGCCTCCTTTTTTTTTTTTTTTTTTTTTTTTTTTTTTGTGAGACAAGATTTCACTCTGTCACCCAGGCTGGAGTGCAGTGGCACTTACTGCAGCTTCAACTTCCTGGGCTCAAACAGTCCTTCCACCTCAGCCTCCTGAATAGCTGGGAATATAGGCAAGTACCAACACACCCAGCTAATTTTTGTATTTTTACGTAGACACAGGGTTTCATCATATTGCCATGGCTAGTCTCAAACTCCTGGACTCAACTGATCTGTCTGCCTTAACCTCTCAAAGTGCTGGGATTACAGCAATAAACCACGGCATCCAGCTTATTTTACAGTCTTGTTTTCTTTATAAGACTTTCAGTACAAAGCTATCAGGATAAAAAATGGACAAGAAAAAATATAATTGTCTGCTAGCAATTGATTATAAGCCTCTTGTACAAGTACAGACTAAATTTAATTATTTGTGTGAAATAGAATAATTTAAAATTATGTACTATATATATGTATATATATTTATATATATATATTTATATATTTATGTATATATATGTATATACATGGTTTTTTTTGAGACGGATCTTGGCTCATTGCAACTCTGCTTCCTGGGTTCAAGCGGTTCTCCTGCCTCAGAGCAGCTGGGATTACAGATGTGACACCATGCCCTGCTAATTTTTGTATTTTTAGTAGAGATGGGGTTTCACCATGTTAGCCAGGCTGGTCTCGAAGTTTTCCAGGCTGGTCTCGATCTCCTAATCTCAGATGATCCACCCGCCTCGGCCTCCCAAAGTGCTGGGATTAAAGATGTGAGCCACCGTGGCTGGCCAGATTATGTATAATATTAAAAAAGCCAATAGTAGGAGGGTAGGCAAATAAGCCACTCAGATGGTATAGGAGGCAGCATAAAGTAGCAGTCTATTAATTTTGGAAGTTAAGAAATTGTGGGTTAATGCCTGCCATTTATTAACTATGAGCCCTTGAATAAGTAACTCAGTGTCTCTGGTTCTCGGTGCTGTCATTTATGATGTGGAAATAATGAAAGTACCTTCCTCATTTGTTCATGGTGAAAATTAAATTCGATAATTCATGTAAAGTGCATAGCAGTTTCTGATTCATAGTAAACACTCAAAACACTGATTGCCCATGATAAAAAAAAATGTATCTCTGGACCATTGTTGTCCCTTCTGCATTCTTCACTCCTCAAAATAAATCTGTAAATTATAATCCATTTCAAAGAGTAATATTGACTCACTGGATACCATGTAGAAAAAATCCATGGGATCTTAAAAGATCTGGAAATGCTCTCATATAAGAAATGGGGAGACATTAGAAGGCAGGAATGGTATGATTAAATTTGCTTAAGTATAGAAATGCTGTCACATTAAACAAATATAAAATTGGTTCTGTATGGTCCTATGTGAAAGAAAAGTAAGGAACTATAGATGCAAATCACAAAGAGGCAAATATTAGTATAATATTCTAAAACTTTCTAACAATATTATCAGATAATAAAATAGGCTTCCTTGTTAAAATCAATGCGCTCCCATTCTGAAGTGTGCAAGCAAAAACTAAATAACTTCGCAACAAGGATACTGAGAAATGGATTTCTATACTCATAGCAGAAAGCCTTTTCCAATTCTAACATTCTCTGATTCTGTAGAACAGAGAATGTATTCATATGATACAAAAAACTATTATTTTGATGCACATATTTTTCAAATTGCATATTGTTTATAAACAAAGCAAGCAAGCAAACTAGCAAATAAGAGGTCAAGATGAGGAGTGGTTGAAGATAAGACAGGATAAACCTATACATATTTGCATAATGTAGTGGAAGCAGTCATAGGTCTGGGAAACTTCATACTAATGATGTTTCTGTCTTTAATGAGATGACTGCTTTCACTGAGTCTCCACTTTTTTTCTATCGAATAAGCAGTTGGGCTGGATGGTCTCTAAAATCTCTTTTATGTCTTATAGCGTACTACTATTGACTTCGTTGAGTGTCATTTACCTATCTATCATTGGCAGATAGAAACCAAAACTATAAAAAATGATAAATGTTGATCACTCTCCTTTCATATCAACATAGTCATACAATATTATCTGCTGATTAATTATTTTGACTGGGCTAAATTCTTCATTTGTGCCAAAACCATTTGTTTCAAAACAATCTTGAGACAGAGTTTTTCATAGTGAGTGATGATTCCAAATATTCACAGTCATACATATTTGCCAAAACTTTGGTTTGCATTAATGATATAACATGAACTATTGTGTGGGAGAGGGGTCAGGAGTAATTTCTTCCCAGTCACAGCACATCTCTGCAGGAGTTCAGAAAGCAAATATGAAAAAAAAATGCTTCCAGTATTTATAATATGAATCAGCAAACAGCATGATGATAAACAGATCCTATTATTTAATACTTTAAAAATCATAAACTTGAAGACACAGCCCATTGGATATTCTATACATATTTTTTTTCTTTTTTCTTTTTTTTCTCTCTCTCATGTTTGTTAAAACATGTATTAATTGCAAACAGTTCTTCCCCACTGTTCTTTTCTTCTTTTGGGAAAAAAAATGACAGCTTTTCTTGTCCCTCACCCACCTTTAGTGGGAATTACTCAACTACTGGGAATCAAGGGGGATTTTCACTTTCCATTTTAAAGGCCTTCAACCTATGGAATTCGTACTTTGAATTGTTGCCAAGGGGAAACCAGTCTCCAGGAAATAAAAGAAGGCCTAAAAGTTGGAAAGAAAGCTTTAGTTTTTGCTAAATAGCCCAAGGTGACACAACATCTGACCTTTTGATGACCCCACTGAGGACAGATGGGTTTTAAGTGAAGGCATCTTCTATGTACACACTCTTGCTAACTCATATTTCTAAATGAGCACCGTGAAGAAATGCCATTATTGTTAATGTTCTTTTTTCAGATCTACATTTCAGATAATACCCATCCTTCCGCTTGATCAGTTCTACAAAGAGAAATTTGAAGCAGGAAGCTGGTGAGCTCATTTTCCAGTTCAGAAATTCTTAAGAGAAATTAGCCCCTAGTTAGGTAGATATTTTACTGTAAATTAATTTTAGATACTGTAAGAAGTGACCTCAGAAACTGCCCCATCTGTTTCTTTTGACAACAGTGTTGCTGCTTGAAGTTGTTCTTCAAATTTCACTGACTCAAGGTGGAGAATAGTATTTTTCCTGAAGGGTTCCCGAAAGAATCCTCACTTCAACAAATATTGTTATTAGCTCTCCAAGAGGTATGAAAATTCATCAGGGTTTCCTCCTTCCAGCTGCGTAAAACTTGGGAGGTGCATATATTAAAACACTGCCAAGTCTCTCAAGCTATACATTTTTATTAAGTTTCAAGCACATTTGCAAACAACTCTCTGTATGATAAAGTTTCACTGCCAGCCTTTTTAGAATCTGAAAAATCTTTAGGGGCATAAATATATTTATTTTTGCTAATAGAGTAAAAATGTAAATGTGAGAAAGCTGAGAGTGTGGGAAAATTATGCAATGAGAAGTTAGTAACTCCACCTTTTAGTTCTTTGCTGCTTAGCTCTGTTGGCTAAATCATGGCATTAATGAGACCAAGGCGACAAGACTTATCTCCACATGGGCCAATTAGCATCACTTATTTTCAATAACAGAAATTGCAGTCATCATCCTAGTGAGCCAAATGGCAAATGCCTAATTTTGTAGCAAGGGAAACCAGGTAAGTGTGACTGACTCACTGCAAACCCAGGCTCATGACAAGAAAGCTTCCTTGGAAGGAGAAGCTCTCCTGATACTATCTCTCCATGTATAAGAGCCAGCATAAACGATAGAAAAAAAATAATTAAAATCTGTAAAAAATGTTTTTCTCTGTAAAGCATATTTACACATATTATAGTAATTGATCCTTACTACAGTCCTATTACTTTCATTTTATACAGACAGAAACAGTTGCTTTACTTTTTTCAGGTAGTGATGGGCCCTATTAAGTCCTACAAGGAATAAAAGAGCTTTAGGTACCTAAAAGAACAAAGAAGCATTTTGCCGCTTTTGAAATTTTTTATGAGAGTAAAAAATGTATTTTGATAGAATTTACATAAAAAGAAAGGATCAGGTATAAAGTTGGCTCAAATCACAACAAGCATTTTCACTAAAATTATCAAATAAATAAGACTAAAGTGAGTTTTCCACACAGATTCTCTGGATAATTGCTTCATTTTACCTCTTTGTTTTAGATCTATACAAAAGCTCCCAATCAGATAGGACTTAACATTCTTTCTTCCCATTCTAACATTCACAATAACCCTATTAGTAGATATTATTTGCTCCATCTGTATAAGTAAAGGAACAAATTCTGAACTTGTGTGACTTGTTCATTTTTTTAGGCATAATATTCATCTGCATTTATGAGTTAATTAAACATTCAAAAATAATAAAAAGCATCTCAAACCATGTTAAATTATCGATAATTAAATAAGACCTTTCTGCCTGGTTGTTAGCTCCACTTAGAGTCACTCATAATTTCACAAAGCTTTCCTAAAGGATAAATATCATAAAATAAGTAGAAAGTTCGCTCAGATTTTTTCTTAACTCTCTTTTTGACTAGCCTTCCCTTCTGTAAAAAGTTAGCTCTAAATACACAGATATTCTAAGTAATATATTTTCCCATTGTCTAAAAGTAAGAGAACATTTTTTTCTTCATCTGCAAATAAAAGAAAAATGAGTAACCGAGTTATGTTGGGAGCAGTACTAAAGGCTGGACAGTTTTTCCTTAGTTGTTGATTTCATTTCTTTTCTTTCTTTTTTTTTTCTTTAATACAATAGATAGGTTGTTCAACCAAGTTACCAAATGCTGAGTTATTTTGGTGTTCCAAAATTTAAAACAAACAAAAAAAAAACCCACATCATTTTCTCATAACACTACCTTTGACAGCATTTACCAAGTAAGACACTAGGCTTTTATATAGTAAAAATGCAGATTCTAGAAATATTAAAGTGCACTAATGGTCTCCATTCTGTAAATCTATCTCATTTTCCTTATTTTCTGCCACAAAGGGTAAATTTGAAAGGAGAAAAACAGATTTTTTTTGAGGAGGGAGAAACTCGGCAAATTTATAACAGCACACCACTTTTTTTTCCTTTCCATAATTTTGCAAACCAACAAAGCACAAAATTCATCAGTTTTGTTTTATATAAAAGGCTTTTGCTCAGTTCAATTTCCTTATGATTCATTTTGATAAGTCTGCAAAGGTCTGCCAGTGTATCCTCAGATAAATCGCATTGCAGTTACCACTGTTAGTGTAAGAAGGAAGTCTTCAGAAGATTTTATTAGAAAATTAATATAGTAACTGCTGGTGATCTAATAATTTTAGAGAGTTTAAGAAGGTTACTTTTTTTAGATTTCCATGTTAGTAGTAATCAATGAAGTGAAATTTTACTCTCTTTTTCAACCTCACTGTCTTCTTCAGCAATATAGTTGGTGGAAGTAGAAAAAGGAAGAAATCCCCATCCTACATCCAAAAAAAATCTCCAAATAATATTAATTGTATATAGTCAAATGAAAAGACATAAAGGTTGCTTTACTGTGAGGCAATTGTCTCAGGCAGTAATAAAATTACAAAAGGTTGACTCCATCTTGCTAAAGTATCTAAGCGATTATTGCAAAAATTAAGATACTTAACAGAATTTTTTTTAAAGAAAGCTTATCAGTCTTAAAGCAACATCTTTTTCAGATTTGTTTATTAATTTAACTTTGCTTTTAATCTAGAAAAGGTAGGGTAAAAAAAAGCAAAAAGGAATGAATATTTAATGAGGCATTTTTAACTACTAAAGTATTATCTGAGAACATAAATAACCCACTTGAAGTATTTCTTCATAAGGAACTGTCCTATGTTGGGAATAAAACATTCTTATTTACAATAAACTGCCTCATAATAAAAGGAATTTCTGCTTACACCCTCAATTTCCAGCTAAGTATGTATAGAAACTGGTCACTATTTCTATTTTTCTATGGACTAGAACATTTGATTATAGAAATTCTGCATATTTCTCCTTATTTACATTCCCTACAAATCCTAAATGCATAAAGTTTTCCTTCAAGGTTCTACTAAAATTAATCCTCATTCTAAGCCAAAATAATAATTTGAATATCTTAATACCTTATAGTTGTTTTAATCTTCCCTATTTTTCAAATTTCAAAATTCAATTATGAAGTGAAATACAGCAGAAAGCCAAATCATAAGAATACAATGAAACATTCACCTAGTTTTATAAAATTGTATTTACATAGCCTACCTATCAACGCTCTGATGCTATGTGTGTATGTGTGTGCAATGATTAAAAATTTTCCAAAGACATGAACGCTATTTAATTCTCCCTTCCTTTGACTAACCTTTGCCTGACCTCGCTCCCTAAGGCAATTTTAGATTCTTTTGTTTCTACATTCAAATCTTCAGTCAAGAAAGTGAGTTTATTAAAAATCAGTCATTAAAAAAAATTCCTCAGAAGCAATTTTTGTGTAATTTTTTTTCACAGATGCTTGTTACTGAAACTATTTACCATTAAGTATACCTGTTTATGACCCTTCAATTGATAGGGCAACTCAATTCACTGAAGACAAACCTGAACTAGGTCGTTCTACACTTTTAGCAGTCCTTCCTAAGCCAGTAAAATTAGCACATACAATATATAAATGTACAGAGAAAAAGGACATTTATATAATCAGGTGAAGTACTCTGCTGCAAATAAGCTGCAAAATATATAAGCATTCATAAATCTCAATACTACGCTGTGAAACAACAACAAAAAAAGGTTAACTTAAAAAACAAAAAAACAACTTGTTTTAAGAGAATTTTGCAAAATAAATTCTGTCCTACATATGGTCTTGGAAACCATTGTTTACTATTAAAATAGTTGCTTTCAAAATCAATTTCTGGGTAATTTCTTATTATGTATTATTATCATTAAAATCAAATATTTGGAGTTTCTTTACAAGAGCATTTCTTAAAATAACATATCACCAGTTACTTACCAATGTTTCACAAAAGAACGTAACAGTATAGCAGAAGAGAAAGGACAATCTTAAACACCAAAAATTAATTTTAAAAGATTTATAGAAAGAATTAGAAAAGATAACAAACCACATTTTAGGATCTTTTTCACATAGTTTTGATCCTTACCATTTCAGACTTTAAAAATGGCATGGCCACAAGTATCACAGTACTTGCCAGTTTCAAGGGGAAATTAAAACGTTCCGATGGAGGCACCAGGTTGTTAACACCCTAAACAACAATTACTCATGACCACTAGTAGTGGGTAAGTAGTCAGTATATGCCTTTTGATAAAATGCAATATGAAGTATGAAGCAGCACCTACGCAATATACTTGCCAAAAATCTTATACAGCCTTTAAACCAAACTTTCACTTTTCAGGAAATTCAGGGATGTGAGGGATGAATTATATACCAGAAGAAAGGATGTAGTTAAATCCAGATCAAACATTCTGTAGAATTACGGTTCCCATCTGTTTAAAAGCTCGTTTGTAAAGAACAAAAAAAGGTGTGGGTCTGTTAGATTTGGGAAAAAAAAAATTGCATGATATTTGATTCAATCTGATTTGAATCCCAATTCTAACCTAACTTCCTCCTTTTAATGATAGAAAAACTGACACGAGCAATGGGAGAGGAATTGTCCAAAGCCTCACAGCTGGTCAGGGGCTAGAGTTTAAGTCTCCTAACTCTTAATTCTCTGTTCTATTCCTGAAGTCGATTCTAAAGCCCATTTTAGAGTACTGTTTGGTTACTGTATTATTTTAGGCCATGGCACCTTGAGGAGCTCTCTGACTCCACATGGTTTAGAATATTCTTAATGTCCTCCAGCCAAGTTGCAGTTTAAAATGAAGAGCCTCCCTGACTTTGCTGTGGTGAATCATATTCTATTGGCCTTTCACATCAAAAATATTGTCCTTTTCTATATTGTGCAAAAATTCTTAACAACAGCGAGGTGAACTTTATTTTAGAATTTCTGTGAAAGGGCCATAATCACCAACGGGAGGTAAGTAGAGTATGATTGTTTAACACAGGAGTCTGAAGGTCTAGGTTTCTCCTTCATTCAGACACTAAAATACAGGACAGAATCACTGAATTGGGTAACTATCTTGAGACAGTTATTGAACCACTTTGTGACTCAGTTTCGCTGGAAAAAGCAATATTGATTCCAGGATCATCTACATATGATTCTAAGACCCATTAAAATTACTCTATCTATAAAACTTTTCAAGATTTTCAGAAAAAAGGCACCTCATCAGCGATAAAGCAATAGAAATGCAATGCAATCTAATGTTATGTCTTCTGAAAAGCAACATCTCTGCTATTTATTCTGTTCTTTGACCTCATAATCCACAATTTCTCTTGGGAATTTTCTTCTCTGAGACTGCTTTCAACTTCATCTCCCAATAATGTCAAGGAAAATTAAAATAAGTTCTATAAACAAATCTACAAACTAAGCTATTATTTTCTTCCCTTTTTTTCTGTAATGAAAAGGGTCTTCTATTATGAATTACAATAATGAAATACGGCAGTAGATCTTAAAGTGTTCCCTTCCTCAGGCTGTAGTTATGTAAAAGGTTACATAGTACAACAGTTATTAATCCTTCTTCACTTTGACAATTGATTTGAATACAACGTCTGTTGTAGACTCTTTATAATACAAGATCATAAAAGTTCAAAACTAATTTATTGCTCTTTGTTCCACCCTGCAGAAAGTGCACCTTATCAAAACTGTTACTGTCAGATCGATATTATGCTGAAGGAAAAAATGCAGATTAGCTGTTAAAGGCTTCTCTTTTTAGCTGCATTCATGAATTACTTTGGAAAATGCAGGCAGTGTTGTGGAGGAAGGAAAACTTCAGTAGAGAAATTTAAAATGGAATGGAGAAGCAAGTCGGAAAAGAGGTTCCATAAAGGTTCTATTCCTAAAATTCACTGGTGTAAATTTAATAAATTTACATATTTAAATAAAACACTGATTATACTTGGTATGCCCAGATATTGAACTTGAAATTGGAAACTGGTAGTGGAGAAGACATCTGTTCCCATTTGGACTGGTTTCCCGTTTCCAGTTCAATATTACCTGCACGTAGGGAACACACATCCCTACGTGTGTGTTCACGTAGAAGAACAAAGTTCTTCTCAGATGACATAATCTAAAGTATTTGAGCAGACGGTAAAGGTTTGATTCACATTAGTGATGCAAACTTATTGAATGTAGAGGCTAATAAATTCCCAGTTAAAGTACAAAGTGCTCATTGATTTTACAAGGAAAAATCTGTAGTTCCACATGGTTCAACGAATGTTTACGGCCAATGATAAAATGTAACTAGCTTTGTTTTTCAATTAGGCCTATTCAAAAATTCATCAATCATTCTCCCTGCTCCCCCCAAGGAGTTCTCCATTATCACCTCATCTCCGGGGGTCAGAAGGGTGTACAAACACAAACTGGGTTAGAGGTAACAAAAGGGAGGAAAAAGACAGCATCTGGATACAAGCATATTTGGGTAAAACTGCACAATTTCTGAAAACAGATGCTGAAATATATGGTGGGTTTATATGCTACCCTTAGGCATTGATACCTTCAACTTGCATACTTATTTATATTTGCATGTTCTGCTATTAGGTGGGAAACAGTTACCACACCAACCTCTAAATCTCCTGGCAGCTTAGCTGTTTCAATAAAGCCATAGAATTACTTCCAACTATACATATATATGTATGTGTGTATATACATATATATGTATAGTTGTATACAACAATAAAAAACAATGTCTTGTATGTAATGTTTATACAGTGGAGGGCATTCATCTTCACATCGTCCTTGTTCCTTCCATCCAGCTAGCTAGTAGTGGAACTTGAGAATGTATTTCAGGCCTTCCAAATCTGAATTTCTTCTCATTTTTCCCACTATATTTCCACTGAGTTTATAAGATTTTCGGTGAATTAATATTGGTTAAAATTTTTCTAATTCTCAGTACACATTTGACTAGAAGTCTTATTATAAACACGTGCATTTGATTTGCCACTTTGGCTTTTCATTTTAACTTGAACAATGTGGAGCTCCTTCCTTTAAAAATTACATAGGAGTGAACAATGGTACATTTAGCATTAAAGTTCACACAGGAGGGAGAATGAAAAAAAAAAAAAAACAAGCTATTAGAAGAACAATTTAGTTTAGCGCATTTATTAGTATGTATAGGTTTCGGGTAACCTTAAAAACTGAAATCTGTCCCACCTTTCTTTTTCTCTTTTCTCTTCTTTTATGAGATGGAGTTTCACTCTTGTTGCCAAGGCTGTAGTGCAATGGCGTGATCTCGGCTCCCTGCAACCTCCGCCTCCCGGGTTCAAGCCATTCTCCTGTCTCACCCTCCCGACCAGCTGGGATTACAGGTGCGTGCCACCATGCCCGGCTAATTTTTGTATTTTTAGTAGAAACGGGGTTTCACCATGTTAGCCAGGCTTGTCTCAACCTCCTGACCTCAGGTGATCCGCCGGCCTCAGTCTCCCAAAGTGCTGGGATTACAGGCTTGAGCCATGGTGCCCGGCCGAAAACTGAAGACTCAAATGTAAAATGTATCCACTAGCAGCTTTCTGTTAGCTCCAAGTACATAATTTCATCCCACTGATCCACAAATGCAACTGCAATAGCAAGTAGAAATTTCTCATTTCCAGAGAATTTTGTTTTCTGTTTTTATGAAACTGTTTTTAATATTTTATTGTGAAAGTTTGTTTCTTTGTGCTTTTATTACGCAAGCTATAACTTGTAACAGTGTTTGCATTTCCAGTCTGTAGTGCTAAAATCTAAGCATCTCCTTACTGACTTCCTTTTGACATTTAATTTAGAATGTACATCAATTAACTGGAAGGTGCAAACAATTAGGAAATTCCAGCTAATTTTTTGAAAAGAGGATGAATCCTTATTGTGAAATATATGAAATATGAATGGGTAAAAGTGTATATTTTTTTCAAGAATATACTTACAATTCTCCAGGAAAAAAAAAAAAGGAGAATGAGAATGGCAAAATGTTGATAATTTTTGAGTCTGGGTACTAAATACATGGCATTATATTGTTATTATTTTCTCTACCTTTGTGCATATTTGAAATTTTTATAACAAAAAATTAAAACGGTCTAAAGTGTACTAGCTTCAAGATTTTGCCCCAATAGAATTTAGTAAATATAATTGAATCTTCTTTCACTTAATTGAAGAAATTGACAGATAAGTACATGTAAAACACTTCCACGTATTATCTCATTTAATTTCTGTATCAATCAACTCAGGTAGGTATTATAATAATTTTAAAGACAAAAAATTGAAAGTTGCAAATTAGTGGCATACAGGTCAGTCTAATAATAAGATCAGGTGAGCTCTGAATGTCTCCACTTAAATAAGGATCTGCCTCTCACAATTTAGGATTGGAGGACTGTAAGTATCAGAGAGTAGGCCAGATGTGTGTTAAGGTCTGGAATATATTTGCTTGGTTGTTCGTTTTGTGTTTTACGTATTCCATAATAAGAATTTGTTTTGTTCTTTTCTGTTTTTTTTTGAATTTTTACTTTTTAATCTCTCTAAGGCAAATAATAATATTAATGTTCAGCCTATAAAGTTTCAAGTTAAAATACAGGATGATATTTGAGGCATACATAAACGTAAAATTAACTAATTTTTTAGCTCGGCATCCTATATGTTTATTTTATAAATCTGGTAGCTATGCATTAGTAAAACGTTTTCCTTAGTTGATTCAGAGTGAACTGAAATTTTAGTAGGCACAGACGTGAATATGGAAACATTGTCTTCAGTGCAATGGAGAGGCATTTGCAAATCTGCAATATTGCAGAAAAGCATGACTTTCTTCCAATTGTAAGTCCAAAATACTGAGTACATTATTATTCAAAATTTCCATAATGAATAGGTACTGCTTTTGTGATGTAAAAAAAGTCATTTTTAAATTTTAAAATAAATTGATTTCTACTTTATAAGAGTTGACTGAATACCTCTGAATAAATGCAAGGTTTTGTTTTATTGTTTTATTTGTTTTTTCATGTTGGGAGTGACATTTATTTTCCTCAGTGTTGAGTGGTCGCAGAGATACTTACAAAGAACTTTTTCTTCTTCCTCTTTCCTCTTTTTTTTTTTTTCTTCTTTTGAGACAGAGTCTCTCTGTTGCCCAGGCTGGAGTGCAGTGGTACAATCACAGCTAGCTGCAGCCTCATACACCATTACATCTGGCTTTTTTTGATTTTTTTTTTTTTTTTTTAAGAGACAAGGTCATACTATGTCGCTGAAGCTTATCTCTAACTCCTGGGCTCAAGTGATCCACCCACCCTCAAGTGATCCCCTACCTTGGCCTCCCACAGTGCTGGGATTACAAGCATCAATCAATCACCACCCCTGGTCCCCTTTTCTCCTTTTAAATAAAAGTAGAGATTTCTCCAAACACTCAAAGCTATTGGGAATTTAAACCAAATCAATAGGGAAAATTCAAAGTATTAAATAAGGCCTTAAGTTATTTGGGGTTATTTTTTCTGCCGTAAGATGTTTAGGTGGGTTTATTGTATAATGAAAAGGAAAAAAAGGAGAGGAGCAATAATAATCGCCAATAAACCAAAACAACCAATTTTTTAACTTCCATCAACCTGTTAATTCAGTTGGGTGTGGGGGTGGGGTTAGTCTAATTTGTTATTTGACTGCGACTTAGTAAAATAAAACAACTATACCTCACATGCAGTTTGTTTGCAAATGTTGCTTGCTTTTAAAACTGTAACTGAAACAAAGTCTATTGAGAAAAATGCACACAGCATTCTTCACTTAGGCCAGATAAATTACCAAAGCTCTTGTTTGCTTCCAAACATGATTAGTATATTCCAGTGCTTTCTAGTACATTCTAGCATTCTGTTTTGTCCCAAATCAGTATTCATTCTGGGCAATGCTGACGTGTATGGTTGCCTTCATAGCATTCCATCTGAGAGCCATGCTGAGAGAAAGCAATAATCGTTTCATTGGACTATACAGAGTATGTAAACTATCAACACAAAACTAGCCCTCCCACTTGAAGAAGAAAAAATGTCAGCAATTGTCTCAGAAAATTTTCTTTACCAACATGACTCTGAAGATTGAAGAATGAATGAACTAAATTAAAGAACAAATCTACTAATTAAAACTGCTAAAGCGATGCTTGCTTTGAAGGTGTTTACTAGTTTGCCACTTTTCTGAAAGTATACTTACCATTTAGCAAAATCATGTTTGTATGTCCACCTAATTTATAATAAGATACTTGAAAATTGCTAATTAATAATTTTGATAAACGATGAAGGGCCCACATTTTACTATTTTATTTTCTCGTATTGCTAATATTTCACTTCATAGTCAAAGGTTCTCACCTGTTTATCATTATACCACTCATTATTAGAGCGCCTGATTTTATAATCATATCTCATGCTAACCAGGTAGTTTATTTCCATCTTTTGTCTACTCAGTAATCTTTCACCAGACCCTTGGTTGTTTCTCCCATATATCACGACAGTTACATTCATGCAGAGAGCACTGCTTGGAATGACTTTCCTTCCCATGGCTGCCTGTCCAAATGTCAATCTTTATGATTCCAACTGAAGTTACACTTGCTCTGTTAAGTCCTTATTTAATTACACCAACTCACACATATTTCTCTTTTTTCTAAGCCCCTAAGTGTGGTTCTCAAATAGTGGTGCAAGAACCCTTGTGATTACTAATGCTCTTCCCTAAAGTCTGTGACATTAAAATTATTTCCATATAAATGTCAAGATATGACCTGCCTTTTTTCTTGTGTAGATATTGGCACGTGGCAGAAAATCTATGGGGATTAAAAATGCTAGCACCCTTAGAAAAAATCAGGGCAGTGGCATCAAACTGCTAATAGTCATTATATTATTTACTGTCACACATATGCAGGTAGATATAAGTCAGTTACATTTAAAAACACTATTGATGAAGCAGTAAAGACTATCAAGGCTATTAAACCTAAATCCTTGAATATACAACTTTTGAATAATGTTGTGATAAAATGGTAAGTGTACGTAAAGCACTTTTGTTGTATAGTAAAGTATGACGGTTGTCTCCAGAAAAAGCAGTTGTATGATTGTTTGAGGTAAAAGATGTTAGTAATTTTTAAAGCTAAACAAACACATTGTTTTATTTGAAAGAATGAGATAAAAGTCATGATTATTTAGACAGGTATTTGGTAGATTGTTTTCCTCAAAAATAAAGAAAGCCAGGCATCAGTGAAAAAAAATGACAATATTTATCATAAATATTTGTTATTTGGTTTCACTCTGTAGCCCAGGCTGGAGTGCATGATCACTGCTCACTTCAACCTCAACTTTCTGGGCTCAAGTAATATTTTCACCTCAGCCTCCCAAGTAGCTGGGACCACAGGCAAGTGCTACCACGCCTAGCTAAATTTTTTTTTTCATTTTATTTTGAGAGACAACGTTTCTTCATGTTGCCTACCTCGGCAACCTCCTGAAGTGCTAGGATTACAGGCATAAGACACTACGCCTAGCAAAAACGTTTTCTAAATGTCAAATTTATTAACATGGTCTAAAAGTTAACATTGAATCTACCTTATCTATTGCAACTAACAGTTAGCAAGTTTTGGTAAAGTATTAAAGAGGAATATCCACAATTCTCTATAAAGGTTATTAGAATAATGCTTTTTCCAACTATATATTTGTGTGAGGCTGGATTTTCCTGATATATTTAAAGTAAGACAACATATGGAAAAGATTGAATGAAGAAGCACATAAAAAAATCCAGCTGTGTTGTAGTCACACCAAAGAGATGGGATGGACTCTCCATCCAAATGTGGTTTGAACATTGAGACTAACCATGCCACATATGCACCAAAAAGGTTTGGAAAAATTTATGGCATGTATAAGGAGGCCTTCTGGAGAGAGCAAAAATGGCTCCCAAGCAGGTCCAAAAATGAACTGAGAAACCAAGGAGGGGTGAATGGCCGTGGCTATCATTTTATTTAGGGAATTGGGGCTGTGTTAATGATTATATGCTTTGAACTTCCCACTGGTGCCAAAGGGTGAGAGTGTACGCTTTCTTACCAGCTTTCCTAGTTGTGAGACAAGATGAGGAAAGAGAAAGATGAAGCTGGAGAGCTGTGAGTAGTCAAACATTAAAAATAGAATGAGAATTTTATTTTTGCTCTAAGAAATTTAATTTGAAACTAATGTATAAGACAACCTGAGTAAATCTGACTTTAGAGAGATTCAACTGTACTATACCTGACTATATGAGAAGGGCAAACAGTAGAAAAGAAGAATGGGGAATTTTAATGCATTCACCTACTTTTAAAGACAGTAAGTAAAGCTGGTTAAATGTCATCACCAGCAGCATTAAACTGCATGAAGTTTGCACTGCCTTTTTTTTTTTTTTTTTTTTCATTTTTTTGAGACAGGGTCTCGCTCTGTTGCTCATACATCACTGTTGAATTTTTTTAAGCTCTTTTCCATTGTACCAGATATTCCAAAGATTTACAAAAATAGTAAAACAATGCCAGTCTCCTTACGAATTTTTTTATTAGAAAAATATAGATTTTTTTAAAAATGTCAATTATTTATGTTAACACGTAATGGGTTTATTATAATTATTTTTAAAATAACAATTTAAAAAATAAATATTAATTAACTTTAAAGAAAATTAAATTATTAAAAATAAATATTTTCATGATGTGAAAACTAGACAAAGATACTACAAAACAGAAAACTACAGGCCAAAATCCCTGGTGAACATAGATACAAAAGTCCTCAGCAGAAATTAGCAAACCAAATTTAACATTTCATTAAAAATATCATTCCCCATGATCAAGTAGGATTTACCTGAGATACAAGGATAGTTCAACATACAGAAAACTAAAAATGAAATGTGATAAACCACAGTAATAGAATAAAGAACAACAACCATATATCATTTCAATAGATGCAGAAATATCATTTGACAAAATACAACACGTTTTCGTGATCAAAACTCTCAACAAATTAGGTATAGAAAGAATGAACCTAAACACAATAAAGACTGTATATTACAAACAAACAGCCATCATGATACTCAGTCAGGAATATTAAAAAGCTTTCCTTCTAAGATCATAAACAAGACAAAGATATTCACTTTCACCGCTTTTATTCAACATGACAATGAAGTCCTGGCTAGAGCAATTAGACAACAGAAAGAAATAAAAGGCATCCAAAGTTTCAAGGAAGAAATCAAACCTACCTTGTTTACAGACAATTTTTTTTTTTTTTTTTTTTTAGATTGAGTCTCACTCTATTGCCCAGGCTGAAGCACAGTAGTGGGACCTTGGCTCACTGCAACCTCTGCCTCCCAGGTTCAAATGATTCTAAAGCTTCAACCTCCCATGTACTGGGACCACAGGTGCACACCACCAAACCTGACTTATTTTTGTATTTTTAGTAGATACAGGGTGTATGGGGCAAGGAGAGGAATAGCAGTAGGAGAAATATCTAATGTAAGTGACAGGTAGATGGGTGCAGCAAATCACCATGACACTTGTATACCTATGTAACAAACCTGCACATTCTGTACATGCATTCCAGAACTCAAAGTATAATTTTAAAAAATTAAAGCTATTTATTGTAAGAATGAAAGGGTAAAATCGAATTGTGACAGAATAAAAGATGATTTATAACATGAACAAAATAATATTTAATGTATTTAAATATCTTTTTAACATATGAAAACTTGTTCGACATCATCCAGAATGATAGAAATGTAAGGAATACCTAGGACTACAACTAACAAAGGATATAAAGGACCTCTTCGAGGAGAACTACAAAACACTGCTCAATGAAATAAGAAAGGACACAAACAGATGGAAAAACATTCCATGTTCATGGTTAGGAAGAATCAATATTGTGAAAATGACCATACTGCCCAAAGTAATTTACAGATTCAACACTATCCCCATCAAACTACCAATGACCTTCTTCACAGAACTGGGAAAAAAACACCTTAAACTTCATATGGAACCAAAAGAGAGCCTGCTAACCAAGTCAATTCTAAGCAAAAAGAACAATGCAGGAGGCATCACACTACTGGACTTCAAACTATACTACAAGGCTACAGTAATCAAAACAGCATGGTACTGGTACCAAAACAGGGATATAGACCAATGGAACAGAACAGAGGCCTCAGAGGCAACATCACATATCTACAACCATTTGATCTTTGACGAACCTGACAAAAACAAGCAATGGGGAAAAGAGTCCCTGTTTAATAAATGGTGCTGGGAAAACTGGCTAGCCATGTGCAGAAAACAGAAACTGGACCCTTTCATGACAATTTACACTAAAACTAACTCCAGATGGATTAAAGACTTAAACTTAAGGCCTAACACCATAAAAACCCTAGAAGAAAACCTGGGCAAAACCATTCAGAACATAGGCGTAGGCGAGGACTTCATGACCAAAACATCAAAAGCATTGGCAACAAAAGCCAAAATAGACAAATGGGACCTAATCAAACTCCACAGCTTCTGCACAGTAAAAGAAACAGTCATTAGAGTGAATCGGCAACCAACAGAATGGGAAAAAAATTTTTGCAATCTACCCATCTGGCAAAGGGCTAATATCCAGAAACTACAAAGAACTAAAACAGATTTACAAGAAAAAAACAAGCCCATTCAAAAGTGGGCAAAAGATATGAACAGGCATTGTACAAAAGAAGACATACTTGAGGCCAACAAACATATGAAAAAATGCTCCTCATCACTGGTCATTAGAGAAATGCAAATCAAAACTACATTGAGATACCACCTCACACCATTTAGAATGGTGACCATTAAAAAACCAGGAGACAACAGATGCTGGAGAGGGTGTGGAGAAATAAGAACACTTTTACACTGTTGGTGGGAATGTAAATTAGTTCAACCATTGTGAAAGTCAGTGTGGTGATTCCTCAAGGACCTAGAAATAGAAATTCCATTTGACCCAGCAATCCCATTACTGGGTATATATCCAAGGGATTATAAATCGTTCTACTATAAGGACACGTGCACACGAATGTTCATTGCAGCACTGTTTACAATAGCATAGACCTGGAACCAACCCAAATGCCCATTGATGATAGACTGGACATGGAAAATGTGGCACATATACACATGGAATATTATGCAGCCATCAAAAACGATGAGTTTGTGTCCTCTGTGGGGACATGGATGAACCTTGAAACCGTCATTCTCAGCAAACTAACACAAGAACAGAAAATCAAACCACATGTTCTCACTCATAGGTGGGTGTTGAACAATGAGAACACATGGTCACAGGGAGGGGAGCATCACACACTGAGGTCTGTCAGAGGGAAATAGGGGAGGGACAGCAGGGAGTGGGGAGTTGGGGAGAGATAGCATGGGGAGAACTGCCAGATACAGATGATGAGGAGGAAGGCAGCAAATCACACTGCCATTTGTGTACCTATGCAACAATCTTGCATGTTCTTCACATGTACCCCAAAACCTAAAATGCAATAAAAAGGTACAAATTTTCCTAATCAGAGTGGCAAATATCAAAATGTATAATATTGCATAGTCTGGAAAAGAGGTTGTATTAACAGGCACTTTCATAAAGTGTTTATGAGAATGTGAATGAATGTGCTTCTGTACAGGGTAAGTTGGAATTCTCTATACAATTTCATACAGTTTGAATCGGTAATTCCAAATCCAGGTATTTATTCTACAGACTTACTTCCATATGGTGGCAAAATTACATATAAGGATGTTAAACGCAACATCACTGTAGGAAAAAAAATCTGAGGTTTGGTTAAATCAATCATGACATTTCCAAACAATGTAATACTGAGCAATCTTGTTTTTTAAAACTTCTTTTATTAAAAAAAAATAACATTTACAGGTCTTTCTATCCTAACCTCTTTTCTCAATTTTAGAAGGATATGAGAAGCAAAATGAAGAGAAGCTTACAAGGTTTCTTCTTTTTATTTTAACATTAATAAGGTTAATTGACTTCAGTCCTCCACTATCTTGATTACTATAGCATTGTAATTAAGTCTTGAAGTCAGGTCTTGTGAATCCTCCAACACTGTGCTTCTTATTCAGTTATTTTGACTATTCTAACTCCTTTCAGTTTCTATATGAATTTTTAAATCAGCGTAAATACTATAAAAAATTTTAACTGAGATTGCACTAAATCTGTAGATGAACGTTGGGAAATTTGATATCTTAACAATATCGATATTTTGGACACATAAGCACTTTATACAAATATATTCATTAATTTATTTAGGCTTTAATTTTTGGCAATGTTTTGTGGTTTTCACTATACACATTTTTACATATTATCTCAGATGTATATTTTATTATTACATATTTTTATGCTTTTAATAATGGCATTTGGTTTTAATTACAATTTCCAATAAATTAGTGTTAATGTACAAAAATATATTTGAAACTGAAGAAGCTGCTCTACAGAGAGAGACACATCAAGTAAGCCTGAAAATGAGAATTCCAAGGAGGTTCATGATAAACTTCATTGTAAAGCCCTCAGATGTTCAGATGAGCAGAGGGGCCCCTAGAAATCCCAGACTTACTTTTAAATTTTTTTTCTTTGTTTCTTCTAAAAAATAATGGAATGCACTTGAAGAACATGCAGGTTTGTTACATAAGTATACATGTGCTATGGTAGTTTGCTGCATCAATTCGCCCATTCTCTAAGTTCCCTCCCCTCACCCCAATCCCCCAACAGGCCCAGGAATGTGGTGTTCCCCTCTCTCTGTCCATGTGTTCTGAATGTTCAACTCCCACTTATAAGTAAGAACATGCAGTGTTTGGTTTTTTGTTCCTGTGTTAGTTTATTGAAGATGATGGCTTCCAGTTTCATCCATGTCCCTGCAAAGAAAATGATATCATTCTTTTTTATGGCTGTATAGTGTTCCATGGTGTATATGTACCACATTTTCTTTATGCAGTCTATCATTGATGGGCATTTGAGTTGTTTCCATGTATTTTGCTATTATAAATAGTGCTGCAATAAACATACAAATGCGTGTGTCTTTATAGTAGAATGATTTATATTCCTTTGGGTATATATCCACTAAAGGGATTATTGGGTCAAATGGTATTTCTGGTTCTAGCTCCTTGAGGAATCTCTATAATGTCTCCCACAATGGTTGAACCAATGTACTTTCCCACCAATAATGTAAAAGCATTCTTATTTCTCCACATCCTCTCCAGCATCTGTTGCTTCCTGACTTTTTAATAATCACCATTCTGACTGATGTGAGATGGCATCTCAATGTGGTTTTCATGTGCGTATCTCAGATGATCAGTGATATTGAGCTTTATTTTCATGTTTGTTGGCTGCATAAATGTCTTCTTTTGAAAAGTGTCTGTACATATCCTTCTCCCACATTTTGATTTTTTTTCTTGTAAATATGTTTAAGTTTCTTGTAAATTCAAATTCTGGATATTAGACCTTTGTCAGATGAGTAGTTTGCAAAAATTTTCAACCATTCTATAGCTTGTCTCTTTACTCTCATGATAGTTTCTTTTGTTCTGCAGAAGCTCTTTAGTTTGATTAGATTTCATTTGTAAATTTTGGCTTTGGTTGCAGTTGCTTTTGGAGTTTTTGTCATGAAGTCTTTGCCCATGCCTATGTCCTGAATGATATTGTCCAGATTTTCTTCTAGGTCTTTTATGGTTTTGGGTCTTATATTTAAGTCTTTAATGCATATTGAGTTAACTTTTTGTGTAAGGTGTAAGGAAGTGTCCAGGTTCAGTTTTCTGCCAATTCTCTCAGCACCATTTACTGAATAGGAAATCCTTTCCCCATTGCTTGTTTTTGTCAGGTTTGTTGAAGATCAGATGATTGCAGATGTGTGGCTGTATGTCTCAGGTCGCTGTTCTGCTCCATTTGTCTATATGTCTGTTTTGATATCAGTATCATGCTGTTTTGATTACTGTAGCCTTGTAATGCAGTTCAAATTCAGGTAGCATGATGCCTCCAGCTTTGTTCTTTTGCTTAATGTTCCCTTGGCTTTATGGGCTCTTTTTTTTCTAGATAAAATTTAAAGTAGTTCTTTCTAATTCAGTGAAGAATGTCAATGATAGTTTAATGGTAATAGCATTGAATCTTTAAATTACTTTGGACATTATGGCCATTTTCACAATATTTATGCTTCCTATCCATGAGGATGGCGATTTTTTTAATTTGTTTGTATCCTCTAGTATTTCTTTGAGCAGTGGTTTGTAGCTCTCTTTGAAGAGGTCTTTCACATTCATTGTTAGCTCTATTCCTAGGTATTTTATTCTTCTTTTAGAAACTGTGAATGGGAGTTCATTTATGATTTGGCTTTCTGCTTGCCTATTGTTGGTGTAAAGGAATTGTTGATTTCTGCACATTGATTTTGTATTCTGAGAGTATGCTGAAGTTGTATATCAGTTCAAGAAATTTTGACTGAGATAACAGAGTTTTCTAAACATAATTATATATATATATATATATATATTGTCATCTGCAAACAGAGACAACTTGCATTACTTAATGGTAAAGGGAGCAATTCAAGAAGAAGAGCTAACTATTCTAACATATATGCACCAAATACAGGAACACCCAGATTCTTGAAAAAAGATCTTAGAGACCTACAAAGAGACTTAAATTTCCAGACAATAATAGTGGAAGAATTTAAGGCCCCACCATCAGTATTAGATAGATCAATGAGACAGAAAATTAACAAGGACATTCAAGACTTGAACTCAGCTCTGGATCAAGTAGACCTAGTAGACATCTACAGAACTTTCTATCCCAAATCAAAAGAATATACATCTTTCTCTTCCCAAATCAAAAGAATATACATCCCAAATCCAAAGAATGTACATCCACATGGCACTTATTCTAAAATTGACCACATAATTGGAGCTAAAACACTTCAGAAAATGTAAAATAACTCAAATCATAACAGTCTCTCAGACAACAGTGCAATCAGATTAGAACTCAAGATTAAGAAACACACTCAAAACCACATGATTTCATGGAAATTAAACAACTGCCTTTGAATAACTCCTGGCTAAATAATGAAATTAAGGCAGAAATCAAAAAGTTCTCTGAAACAAATGAGAACCAAGAGACAGGTATCAGAATCTCTGGGACCCAGCTAAAGCACTATTAAGAAGGAAACTTACAGCACTAAATGCCCATATCAGGAAGTTAGAAAGATCTCAAAATGATACCCTAACATCACAATTAAAAGAAGTAGAGAGGCAAGGGCAAAATAATTCAAAAGCTAGCAGAGGACGAGAAATAACTAAGATTAGAGAAGAATTGAAGGAGATAGGGACCTGAAAAACTTTCCAAAAAGTCAACAAATCCAGGAGTTTTTTTTTTTTAATTAACAAAATATATACACTGCTAGCTAGACTAATAAAGATGAAGAGAGAGAATAATCAAATAGACACAATAAAAATGATAAAGGGAATATCACCACTGATCCAGCAGAAATGGAAACCACCATCAGAGAATACTATAAACATGCCTATGCAAATAAACTAGAAAATCTAGAAGAAATGGATAAACTCCTAGGTGCATATAAACTACCATGACTTAACCAGGAAGAAGTTGAATTCCCGAATAGACCAATACCAAGCTCTGAAATTGAGGCAATAATAGCCTATCAGTCAAAAAATGAACAGAGAGATTCACAACTGAATCCTGCCAGAAATACACAGAGGAGCTAGTACTAGTCCTCTTGAATCTATTTCAAATAATTGAAAAGGAAGGACTCCTCCCTAACTCATTTTATAAAGCCAGCATCATCCTCATACCAAAAATGGGAGGAGACACAACAAAAAAAAGAAAACTTCAGGCCAATATCCCTGAAGAATATCGATGCAAGAATCCTCAATAAAATACTAGCAAACCAAGTCCAGGAGCACATCAAAAAACTTATCCACCACGATCAAGTTGGCTTCATCCCTGGGATAAAAGGCTGGTTCAACATACACAAATCAATAAACATAATCCATCACAAAAACAGAACCAAAGACAAAAACCACATGATTATCTCAGTAAATATAGAAAAGGCCTTTGATAAAATTAAATATCCCCTCATGTTAAAAACTCTCAAAAAACCAGGTATTGATGAAACATAGCTCAAAATAATTAGAGCTATTTATGCCAAACCCATAGCCAATATCATATTGAATAGACAAAAGCTGGAAGCATTCCCTTTGAAAACCAGTATAGTACAAGCATGTCCTCTCTCATCACTCCTATTTAACATAGTATTAGATGTTCTTGCCAGGGCAATCAGATAAGAGAAAGAAATAAAGAATATTCATATACGATGAGAGGATGTCAGATCTAATGTTTTATCACACAGGTTATGGCAGCATAGACATAATTTCAGAAGCCCAAGTTTATTACAGCTTTCCACCTCAGATTTTAGGACTCCTGATAAAGATAGTAGCCTCCGTGAATCTGTTTCCAGGCTTCTTTATCAACATGATTATGACAGCAGGAACTTTATATCACAGGATACAGCTGATGCCACACAAAAAGAAATAAAATACTTAACCAAGGAGGTGAAATATTTACACGTTTGAAAGAACAAAGTGTTCCTGAAAAAATTTAAGAAGACACATGTAAATGGGAAATGTATTTTTCCATTTTGTACTTCTACTAAGGAATACTTGAAGCTTGCTAATTTGTAAATACAAGAGATTAATTTGACTCACATTTCCACAGGCTGTACAAGAAGCATGGCACTAGCATCTGTTTATTTGGAGGCCTCAGGAAAATTACAGTCATGGTAGAAGGCAAAAGGATAGCAGACATGTCACATGGTGAGAAATGGAGCAACAGAGTAGAAGAGACACCAGACTCTTTTTAACAACCATATATTGTATGAATGAATAGAATAAGAGCTCACTCATTACCATGGAGAGGACACCAAACCATTCATGAGGGATCCAGCCCAATGACCCAAGCAACTCTGCCTGAGCTCCACATTCAGCACTAAGGATTGCATTTCAACATGAGATTTTGAGGAGACAAATAGCCAAATTATACCAGAAGGATATCCTATGTTCATGGAATAGAAGCCTTAATACCATAAAGATGTCAATAGTACCCCAAACAATCTACAGATTTAAGATAGTTGCTATCTAAATACTAACATTGTTTTTCCAGAAATAGCAAAATCCCCATCCTAAAATTCACATGGAATCTCAATGGACTCTGAATAACAAAAGAAATATTGAAGAACAAAATAGAAGGTGTCACACTTCCGGATATTAAAACTTGTTAAAAAACCACAGTAGGAATACAGTGTGGTACTGGCATAAAAACAGACATGCAGACCAATGGAAAGTAACAGACATCCCAGACATGCATTTTTGCATATATGCTCAAATGATTTCTGACAAAGATGCCAAGATCATACGATGTGGAAAGCAGACTGTTGAGAAAACTGGATGTATAAATGCAAAAGGATAACGTTCCATCCTTATATTACAATATACAAAAATTAAGTTTAAAAAAATCCTTAATTCTAAGAGCTAAAACTACAAAACTCATTTTTAAATGGGGGGGAAGATTTACATAATTGAATTTGCCAATAATTTCTCAGATATGACACCAAAATCACAATAAACAAGAGCAAAGAATAGCCAAATTGAAATACAACAAAATTAAAAACTATTTTTACATAAAAGGACACAATCAGTACAGTGAAACAGCAAACTACAGAATGAGTGAAAATGTTTGCAAATCATATATCTGTTAAGAGATAATTCTCAAAACACATAGGTTTGAACAACTCAAGAACAACATCACAATGATCTGTTTCACAACTGGCAAAACATTTTAATTAACATATATCTGAACACTATATACAAATAATCACAATGAAACATGCTGAACATTACACATTTAGGATGAAACATATAGTAATAATTAATAGTAGTAATAATAACAGAGGGATTGCTGGGTCCTATGGTAGGTCTATTTTTACTTTCTTCAGGAAGCTTCATACTATTTTCCACAAAGGCTACACCAATCTACATTCCTACTAATGTTCACACTTTATGAGCATTCTTTGTTCACCACACCCCTACCAACACTTGTTATTTTGTCTTTTTGATAATAGCTATCCTAACTGCAGTGAGGTATTACCTTATTGTGGTTTTGGTTTGCATTTTCCCTATTATTACTGATGTTAAGCATATTTCTATATACCTATCAGTCACTTTCATGTCTTCTTGGAGAAATATCTAGTCAGGATTTTTGCTCATTTTTTATTTGGGTTATTACATTTGTTTGGCTGTTGACTTGTGTGAGTTTCCTCTATATTTTTAAAATTAATCTCCTACTATCTATGTAGTTCGCAAATATTTTTTCCCAATAGTTAGGCTGCTTTTTAATTTTGCTGATTGTTTTATTTACTGGGCAGAAATAAGTGTGTGTGTGTGTGTGTGTGTGTGTGTGTGTTGGTGTGTGTGCATTTACTTTGACAAGGTCATACTTATTTATTTTTGTTTTTGTACCTGTATTTTTGCTGTCCTGTCGAAAAATGTATTGCCAAGATCAATGTCAAGAAGTTGTTTGCTATTTTTTCTTCAAGAAGATTTACAGTTTTAGGTCTTGTGTTTAGTTATTTAATCCCATTTTAGTTGATTTTTGTGTATGGTGTAAGATAAAGCTGTAATTGTATTATTCTGTATGCGGATATTCAGTTTTCTCATTATCGTTCGCTGAAGAGATTAGCTTTTCTCTTCTGTGTCTTCTTGCTGCCCTTGTCAACAACTAGTTGACAATATTTGCTTAGGTTTATTTCTTGGCTCTCTATTCTGTTTCATCAGTCTATGTGTCCATTTTCATGCTAGTGCTATACTGTTTTGATTACTATAGCTTGGTAGTATAAATTGAAATCAAGAAGTGTGATGTCTCCAGCCTTGTCCTTTCTCAGATTGTTTTGCCTTTTCTGGGTCTTTTGTCTTTCCATACAAATTTTAGAATATTTTTTTCCTGTTTCTGTAAAAAAATTCATTGGAATTTTTATATGGGCTCTATTGCATCTGTGTATCACCTTGGTTAGTACCTTAGTTCAATTGTGCTGCTATAACAAAATATGTGAGACTGAGTAATTTGTGAAGATCAGAAATGTATTCCTCACAATTCTGGATTACGGAAAGTCCAAGATGAAGGTGCTGGCAGGTTTTGCCTCTGTTCATGGCCTACTTTTTATATATGACACCAGCTAAATGTCCTTACATGGCAGAAAGGTTGGAAGAGAAAAACAGAACAAAAGATGTGCCCTCACATGGAAGAAAAGCAAAAGAGTGAACTTACTTATTCAAACCTTTATGCATGGTCCCTAATTCCATCAATGAGGGCTTTGTTTTCATAACTTAATTAAATTATAAAGACTGCACCTCTTAATACTATAATATGAGCCATTAAGTTTCAACTCATGACTTTAGAGAGGCATGTTCAGACCATAGCAGAAAATATGGACATTTTAACAATATTGATTCTTCCAATACATGAATACAGGACATCTTTCTATTTATTCATGACTATTTCAATGTCATTCATCAATATTTTGCAATTTTCAGTGTACAGATTTTCTACTTCCTTGGTTAAATTGATTCCTCAGTATTTTATTCTTTTCTTTCTTTCTTTTTTTTTTTTTTGGGACGGAGTTTCACTCTTGTTACCCAGGCTGGAGTGCAATGGCGCGATCTCGGCTCACCGCAACCTCCGCCTCCTGGGTTCAGGCAATTCTCCTGCCTCAGCCTCCTGAGTAGCTGGGATTACAGGCACGCGCCACCATGCCCAGCTAATTTTTTGTATTTTTAGTAGAGACGGGGTTTCACCATGTTGACCAGGATGGTCTCGATCTCTTGACCTCGTGATCCACCCGCCTCGGCCTCCCAAAGTGCTGGGATTACAGGCTTGAGCCACCGCGCCCGGCCTCTATTTTATTCTTTTCAATGCTATTGTAAATGAGATTATTTTCTTTATTTCTTTTTTGAATAGGTCATTATTGATGTAAAAAAATGAAACTATTTTTGTATGCTGATTTTCTATCCTGACAATTTACTGAATTTTTGTTAGTTCTAATTGTACTCACTTTTGGAGGCTTTAGGGGTTTCTACATATCGGATCATATTATCTGCAAATATAAATAGTTTTTACTCTTCCTTCCTGATTTCAAGGCCTTTTATGTTTTTTCCTTACTTTATTGCTCTTGCTAGAACTTCTAGTACTGTGTCAAATAGACATGTCAAGAATGGACATCCTTGCCTTGTAATAGACATTAGAGCAAAATTTCTCCTCATTGATTATGATGTTAGCTCTGGGCTTCTCACAAATGGCTTTTACATTGAGAAACATCCCTTTTGTTGAGTATTTTTATCATAAAACGTTGTTAATTTTTTTGTTAATTGCTTTTTCTGTACCTATTGAGATAATATTATGAACTGTATTTTTTATTACATAAATGAGATATATTTTATTCCCTCTTTTGGTTATATGCCCAAAGGAAATGAAGTCACCATCTTAGAAATATATCTGCATGCTCATGTTCATTGGATCATTATTTACAATAGTCAAATTATGGTGAACATATGTGTTCACTGATGGGTGAATAGATTTATAAAATCATGGTGTAGAAGTAAAATGGAATATTCTTTAGCCCTAGAGGAACAATATTCTGTTTTTGTGACAACATGAATGAACCTAGAGAATACTGCATTAAGTGAAATAGGATAAATAAAATGATTGCATAATCTGACTTATATGTAGAATTAAATCTATATATCTATATTTATATTTATATCTATACATATGTAATACAGAGAAACAGAGAGTAGAATGTGGTTAACGGGGCAGGGAGGGGTAGGTAATGGGGAAAATGTAGGACAAAGGGTAAAAACTTGTTGTTATATAGAATTGATAAGTCTAGAAATCTAGTGTACAGCATTAGAATTATAGTTAGTATTATTGTAGTGTATACTAAATATTGTATTTTATTATATAATAATTATGGAATAGAATTATTATATTATATACTATTATAAAAAGTATGTTGTAGGTCTTCTTACCACAAAGAAAGATAATTATGTGAGATGATGGATATGTTAATTTGCTGGGCAGTCGTAGGCAGTTCACTATGTGTATCTACCTATCTCTACATATATATATCAAAATGTCATTATGGACCACTTAAATGTACACAGTAATTAAATAAAACAACAATTGTTGATGAGGATGTAGAGAAATTGGTACATTTTTGCTTTCATTAGTGAAAATGTAGAATGGTGTCGTCACTTGACGGGTGCAACAAACCACCATGGCACATGTATACCTAGGTAACAAACCTGCATGCTTAGCACATTTATCCCAGAACTTAAAGAATCCTAATTAAAAAAAAAAGTATGGTGGTACCTAAAATAATGAAAGCAGAATTGTAGAATAACCATAGATTCAGCAATTCAATTTCTTGATATATATTAAGAAGAATTTAAATCACAGTCTGAAAGAGAGGAACATTATGATAAATTATACACAACATAAAATTTCCCATCTTAATAATTTTAAGTGGGTATTTCAGCAGTATTAAGTATATTCACAGCATTGCACACCCAATCTCCAGAACTTTTTTAACTTTGAAAAACTAAAACTTTATACCTTTTAAACAACAATACTTCAAACCTCCCTTGCCAGCCCCTGGCATCATCATTCTACTTTCTGTCTCTGAGAATCTGACTACTTTAGGTAGCTCATAAGAAAGGAATTATATAATCTCTGTGTTTCTCCAGACTGTGAGAAATTGCATACTTTGACCAGCCTATTCTAGGGTGGGGATGTGAGGAATCTAATTTAAAAATAAACAAAATAGAGATGTGCAAAAATATCAACACCCATTTGTTTAAAACAAAAATTTATCTTCAATGAAACAAGCAGTGGTCATATTAATTTTTATTAATTATTATTAATAATGCCTCTTACAACTTACCCAAAGCCCCTAAAAGGAGTGTATCCCAAAGTTATACCACCTAGCATGAAGCGAGTTTTGGAATATTCAATAAAAAATCTGGCGTTTATGTATAAGCTTCTGACTTTTGAATCTAAGTTTTGTTATTTGATGGTTTGTATTAGTCTGTTTGCATGTGAACACATATCTCTAGAATTCAAGAGGTTAGAGGAATGCTGGAGATACAAAACACCATGAGAGAATAATAAGAATACAAACTGAAGGTTTATGGACAGAACAGAAAATATGCTTATGGACTGGGGATGTAAAACTATAGGGGAGCAGATAAAAGTATGATTGCACCTTTAATTTATTTAGGAGTGTCTAGTGAATGATCCTGAAATATGCCATCCCAAAAAACAGCGATGTATTACAGGCCAGCGCGGTGGCTCACGCCTGTAATTCCAGCATTTTGGGAGACCGAGGCAGGTGGATTACGAGGTCAGAGGTTTGAGACCAACCTGACCGATATGGTGAAACCCTGTCTCTACTAAAAATACAAAAATTAGCTGGCTGTGGTGGCTCACACCTGTGGTCCCAGCTACTCGGGAGGCTGAGGCAGAAGAATCACTTGAACCCAGGAAGTGGAGGTTGCAGTGATCCGAGATCACGCCACTGCACTCCAGCCTGGGTGACAGAGTGAGACACTGGAGGAAAAAAAAAAAAAGTCAAAAAAAAAACAGGGATAGACAAGTTGGGCAAGGAACACTTTAAGACAAGAATGAAAGGCTGGGCTATGAATAGGACCAATAGTGGGTGCTGTAAATGGGGAGATAATCCAATGAGGTGAAGGACAGGTAAGTAAAATTATAATAAAACAAAATAAAATAAAATGTACAGTCAAGAAATAGCCCATGTTCAGGATAGAAGATGAGACAAAGACAACCTGGATAGTAAGGATCGGATCTTAAATTTTACTCAGGAATTAACAGTGAGGCCACTAGAGCCAGGACCAAGCTGTGACACCTAACTAAGGGAAGAGAACTCTATCCACAATGAGAAGAAGAAAGAATTTGTTAGGCAACTTCTATGTGCCAGACAATGTGCGGAGTGATTTACATGCATTATCCCGTTTAACATTTAATCCTAAAAAAACCCTACAAGATAAATATTATGAAAATATATTTTGCATAATTTCAAAATTGCTGTTGTTGCTTGTTTTCTGAGCTACCTCTCTAATTCCTTCAGATGAAAAATGTATGATTGAAAGAAATAGATAATGGGATGAATAACATCTTCTCAAAAACATAAAAATATTCATTATAATTTGTCCAAAATCGTTAACTGTTTGATGGTCCAGAAGTTCTCAATTTGTATTTTATGCATTGAATTATGTCCCCCAAAATTTATTTCTATAGCTCTAACCCCCAGTACCTCAGAATGTGATTGTATTTAAAGATACAGTCTTTATTTTATTTTATTTTTTACATTAGTGGAAGATGATTATTTTTATCTCACTATTGCAGGCAAGATCAAGCCTTGTACTAGTTAAAAACAGAAATTCCTGGACTTATACCCAGGTACATGAGTATCAGAATCTCCAGAGAGTCTTGGAAAGCTGTACGTTTAACAAGCACCCTAGGTGATTCACATCAGCACAGAAGTTAGGAGAATATTGCAAGGGACAGTGGTTCTCAATGCTGGCTTGTGCAGTAGAATCCCCTAGGAGGAACTCATTCATTAAGAGTCTAGTTTATTGGTCTGGGGTGAGTTCTTATTGTTTGTTTGATTGTTTGGTTGGTTGCTTGGTTGCTTTTTTATTTTAATTTTTCCATAAGTTATTGGGGTACAGGTGCCATTTGGTTACATGAGTAATTTCTTTAGTTGGTTATTTGTGAGATTTTGGTGACTCATCATCTGAGAAGTATACACTGCACTCTATTTGTAGTCTTTTAACCATCAATCCCCTCCCACCCTTCACATCAAGTCCCCAAAGTCCATTGTATCATTCTCATTTCTTTGCATCCTCAAAGCTTAGTTCCCACATATTAGTGAGATCACATAATGTTTGGTTTTCCATTCTTGAGTTACTTTACTTAGAATAATAGCCTCCATTCTCATCAAGTTTGCTTCAAATGCTGTTAATTCTTTTCTTCTTATGGTTGAGTAGTATTCCATCACACACACACACACACACACATCACAGTTTCTCTATACACATGTTGATTGATAGGCATTTGGGTTGGTTCCACAACTTTGCAATTGCTAATTGTGCTGCTATAAACATGCTTGTGCAAGGATCTTTGTCATATAATGATGTCTTTTATTCTGGTTTGATACCCAGGAGTGAGATTGCTCAATCAAATGGTAGTTCTACTTTTAGTTCTTTAAGGAATCTCCACACTGTTTTCTGTAATGGCTGTACTAGTTTACATTCCCACCAGCAGTGTAAAAGTGTTCTTGATCACCACATCCATGCCAACATTTACTGTTCTTTGATTTTTTGATTATGACCATTCTTGCAGGAATCAGGTGGTATCACATTGTGGTTTTCATTAGCATTTCTCCAAACATTAGTGATGTTGAGTATTTTTTCATATGTTTGTTGGCCAATTTTATAATCTTTTTAAAAAATACATACTTTTATTAAATCATAAAGAAGTATCAAAATTAAAAGCAAAAATTACAGGGTAAGACTTAACAAAACTACTAAGAGCATCAAAGGAAGTGATTTGGCACAGGGAAATATGAATTAATGAATATGGGAAGAACAAGGATGGGGAGAACAGTGAGCATGTGTTGAAGATACTAAGGGAGAGGATATGGTAATAAATTTCATTTTAGACAAGTGCCTAGGTAAAGAAATAATAGGATAAGATTTCTAAACCCCACTATGTGCTTAAGAGTCATCCTCACCATTGATGCTGTCCCTGTCATCCTCTGCTTCCTCAGCCTCTTTTTCATCATCCTTGATCAGCTCCAGCTGGTCATCCCCCATATTCATTATCACCATCATCCAATAGGTCCCCCTCCTCAACAGAGTCATCTGCAAACCACTCAGACTCCACCTTCACATTAATCTCACCTTTCTTCAAGGAGCTGCTGCTCTGCTCCTCTTCTGACTTACCATTCTTCATCTCTACTGCTTATTTGCTCTGTTCCTTTTCAATTTTTTCCAGGTTTTCCAGGAGAGAATCCACTTTTTGTTTTATCTGGGTCAATTCTTCTTAATGGCCTGAAGGTCATCTCCTTTCAACTTTCCAGACATGGAAGATCCCCGCTGTCTACTCTTAGAATTGAAGCCACTTTTGCCCCTTCATGAGGTGTTTCCTGATACACACTGACATTTCGAGGGCACTACAGCCTAAGCAATAGGAGGAGGAGGTACACGTGCTGGGTAACACGTGCTGGGTACATCCTATCATAATAATCCCTTCAAAAGTCATAGTCCAAGTCAAAAGAGGAGTCATATATCTCCACTGCAGATCATTTCACACCTGCTTTTCCTCAGTTCACTTTTGGCTCTGCAGCCAGGTTAATATCTAAAACCTGGCTAGCAATCATTCTGCTCTCCTCTCCTGCTACAGCAGCCTAGGCATTTCTCTCATTAACATATTGAACAAAGGCAAAGCCCTTATGAACAGAGCAGCCCACAATTTTGCCATACTTCAAAAATATTGCCTCCACATCAGATTTCTTGACTACAAGAGTGTTGAGATTCCCAATGAACACACAGGAGTTCATGGAGCGAGGATCTGTCTTGATGGTAACATCGCTGGCCATGGTGTTTGATGCTGAGGTTTCTCACAAAGCCAAAATGTAACTGAAGATCAAAAAAATCCCACAGGAGTGGGGAGGGAGAAGAGATTCGATTCTGAAACTCTTAGTCCCAGGTTCTGTGTCAAGAAGCAGACTGCTGCTTGAGGTCAGCAATGCAGCCACAACTGCTCAGCCTTTGTCTCTTCACAAAATTGTTTTATAATCTTATTTTGAAAATTGTCTATTAATGTTCTTAGCTCACTGTCTTGATGACCTGCCTAGTGCTATCAGTGGAGTATTGAAGTCCCACAGTATTATTGTGTTAATGCCTATCTCATTTCTTAATTCTAATACTAATAGTTTTATAAATTTGGGAGCTCTGGTGTTAGGTGCATATATGTTTGGGATTATGCTAGTTTCCTGTTGGACAATGTTTTTTACCATTATATAATGTATCTCTTTATCTCTTTTAACTGCTGTTGCTTTAAAGTTTGTTTGGTCTGATATAAGAATAGCTGCCACTGCTCAGTTTTGGTGTCTGTTTGCCTTTTTTCACCCCTTTATTTTAAGTTTATGTTAGTGTTTATGTGTTAGGTGAATAGCCAGAAAGCAGCAGATAGTTGGTTGATGAGTTCTTATCCATTCTTCGGTTCTGTAGAAGATACAGTCTTTAAAGAAGTGACTAAGTTAAATGAGTTGTTAGGTGGACCCTAATCCAAAGTAGCTGATGTCCTTGTAGATGAGGAAATTAGGACACTGACAGGTACAGGAGGAAGATCATGTAATCACACAGAAAGAAGACAATCATCTACAAACGGAGATAGGCCTCAAAATAAACCAACTCAACTGATACCCAGATCTTAGACTGCCAGCTTCCACAACCCAATGATCCAATTAGTTAAAATAAATTTGTTTTTTTTAACCCACCCTATCTGTGGTACTTTGTTAAAGCCAGTCTAGTGAACTAACAAAAGGAAGCCATTTAAGGTCATGGCTATTCCTGCAATAAAAGAGCTGATAAAACATATTTTTCTAAACTTTTTAAAGAGTATTATTTAAGTACTCACAAAACATAATGTTTTGTTTGAATTGAGGCAAGATAGGTAGGCAAGGAAGTAACCATGTCCTCAGGATGCAACAACCTGTATAACACAACATCAACACAATAAGCCCCAGCATTTGCATTGTAGTCAAGCTCATTCAAGAAAATCACTCTCTGGTAGGGAAGTTCTCCCATGGGGAGCCCAGGCACATTTTTATTTTACCTGTTCTCAGACTGATGCTTTGCTCTTACAATAGTAAAATCACACCCTGGATAGAGATTTAAGATGCTAATGAGACATGTGATGCATGAACAAGAATGTACAGCTACTGTGTATGTGCAGCCAAATGTTGTCTATAACATATTTACTAGCAATACCCCTTTCTACCTCTTATGAACAATCATGTAAGATTTCCAAAAAGGGAATCTCCCTAATTCCAGTCATTGTTATTTCATCCTTATGAGCAGCCCACTCTGAATTGTCTCTCAGCTGTGCTGACTATTCTGCAACTAACTTTCAGAGTATTTTTTCTCTTTTGCAATACATCGTTTTATGCTGCATCTTCTTCGCTGTATGTCTCTTCCTTGAATTCTTTTAAACTAAGAAGACAAGAACCAAGATTTCACAATAGCCACCAACATTTCTGGTGCTGCAACTTGGAGAGAAGTTTGTCTGCTTCATTTTGATCAGTTTTCTTTCAGCCATAGTGAGTAGTATGGTAGTCCCAGACTACCTAGCTGACTATGATTTTTTTTGCCAAGTGCTATTTTATGGCATTTTAAAATCGCTCAAATTCTTTAAGCAAGTAATTATAATTGCTTTCCATTTGACTGCTGCTTTTGCAATGTTGATAATTACCTTATTCGGACGGAATGTCCTGATTACTCAGCCTTTGGACTCATGATGTTTTTGTCTCATCTTTTGTTTAGTTGTCCTTTCAAGAACCTCAATCAACCAGTATTTATTAGCTATTATAACTTGTTTGACATTAAATAATCTCTTCAAAGATTTTTGTTTCCTTTGAGGTAAACACATTAAATATAATTTGCCAAAAATGTTTTATCCTTGCAGACTCTATGTGGTTTTAGACTTTCTCAGGAGACTTTTCAAGTGGCCATTCATGTTGAGTGCAAGGTGCATGGCCACATGAATGCCCAGTCAGGGAGACTACACCAAATCATTCCAAGCATCATAATTGGGCATCAAAAATGGCACATCAGGTGGAAAATGGTGGATACAAGGAAGGACTAATGTAGCTTTCACTCAGATGGACAGAACAGTGTGAATACTCACCTTATGAACTTTTGCTCCAAGAACTACCACAGGGAAATACCAAAATAAACAAAATATTTCACAGACCCTTTGAAAAATGTGACTTACTCCTACAAACATCAAGAGACAGCCAAAAAATTGTGAGTGCCCAAAATGTGAGGGGGAAAGTCCACCTCCAAACACAGATTCTCACTGAGGACCCTGAAAGTTCAGATCATGGAAGGATTTAACCTTACCTAAAGCCAAAACAAATTTAGAGAGCCAAGTGAAATATAAAAGCAGAAGTGGGAAGAGCCCTGTAGGTACTCCCGGCTCCTGACGAAGCCCACGGCCCCCATTTTTTACTTTACCTCACAGGGTTCCTTGGGGAGGGCTCCCAGTGGAATTGAGGAAAGACCCCAGGGAATAGAAAACTTACAGCTAAACTTTGTAATAATTTTGGCTGAACATGAATTTTCTAGGGTAAAATCTGGGGGTGGGGAGAGAACAGGAAGCGCAGGTATGAACACAGAAACTGTGGTGGGGAGGAGCAAATCCTGAAAGCCCTGCTTGCTTTCTCAGAGAAGAGGTTTGTAACCTGGGGCAAATTCTCATCCCTGCTCATCAGCTGCCTAGATATAGACTTGGTGTTGTTGGGGGAGTACGATGGAACCGAGACTGGCCTTTCTGGCTGCATGAGAGCTGGGTAAGTCCTGTCACTGCTGGCTTTTTCCTAATTTCCTGGTAACCTGTATGATGCTGCAGAGGCAGCCATAATCCTCCTGGGAACATAACTCCATTGGCCTGAAAAATTCATCCCCATCTCCCACAGAGGATGCTGCAAGCCCTGCCCAGTGAATCTGAGCTCAGGCACATGTAAGCCTGCCCCCATTCTGAAGGTCTTTCTCTACCTACCCTGGTAGCTGAAGACAAAAGGCATAATCTCTTGAAATCTCTATAGCCCAATCCACTACCTGAGAACCCTGAGTACTTATCCAGGTGACCCTAGGGCCAACTTGTATCTTCCTTATACTACCACAGCTGATGCTCTCTTAAAAACAATACATCCTGGCTGGAGACCAACCAACACAAACCATTACAAAAACTTATAAAAGAACAACTCTGCCCTGAAAAATGAAAAAAAAAAAAAAAACAAAAAAACAAACAAACAACAAAAAAAAACAGCTAACTTCACTGCCTGTGACCTCCTGGCTAACCAGAGGTCCTAAGTCCTTCCATATGACAACTTTACTGCCAGCACAACCAGTGTTTGCAAAAACCAATGCACTAAACAACACTACAACCAAGGTCCCTAACAGAGTCCATCTCACTCCCCTGGACCAGTTGCTGGAACCCATGGCTTAGAGATCTGAAGATGGATGACATCACAGGACTCTGCAGACACTCTCCAGTACCAGTCTGAAGCCCAGTAGAACTGCTGGGAAGCTAGACCCAGAAAAGAAATAATAACTGCAGTCCAGCTCTTAGTAAGCCAAATCTCTACTGGAAGGGGAAAGGCAGCACATCAAGGGAGAATCTCATGGGACAAAAGGAATCTAAATGGCAGTGCTTGATGTCCAGGTCTTTTCTTTGACATAGTCTACCCAAATGAGAAGAAATAAAAAAACCAATTCTGTTAATATGAAAAAACAAGTTTCTTTCACAACCCCAGAAGATTACAGTAGCTCACTAGCTATGGGTTTAAACCAAGTCATCTCTGAATTGCTGGAAAAGAATTGAGAAGCTTGATAATCTACTCAACGAGGCACCATAGAAAGCTGAATATCAACTTAAATCAAAAACATGATACAGGATATGAAAGCAATGTTTTTCAGAGAAATAAACGTATAAATAAAAAAGTTACAAATTCTTGAAATAAAGGACACACTTAGAGAAATGCAAAATATACTGAAAAGACTCAACAATAGAATCACACAAGTATGACAAAGAACTTCAGAGCTTGAAGACAAGGCTTCAAATTAACCCAATCTGACCAAAACAAAAAAGAAAAAAAGAAAGAAAAGAAAAAAGTAAAACAAATTCTCCAAGAAGTTTGGGATTACATTAAATCACAAAACCTAAGAGTAATTGGTGTTCTCAAGGAAGAAGAGGAGCCTGAAAGTTAGGAAACATATTTGAGGAAATAGCCTAGGAAAACTTTCTGGTCTTGCTAGAAATTGCAGCACCCCAAAACAAGAAGCTTTAAGAACACCCAGAAAATTCATCACAAAAAGATCATCACCTAGGCACACAGTCATTAGGTTATCTAAAGTCAAGATGAAGGGAAGAATCTTAACTGTGAGGCAAAAGCATCAGGCAACCTATAAAGGAAAACTTATCCGATTAATAGCAAATTTCTCAGCAGAAACCCTACAAGATAGAAGGAATTGAAGCCCTTTTTTAGTTTCCTTAAACAAAACAATTTTTAGCCAAGAATTTTGTATCCAGTGAAATTAAGTTTCTTAAAAAAGAAAGATACAGTCTTTTTCCTACAAACAAATGCTGAAAGATATCACCAATATGAAGTCAGCACTACAAGAACTGGTACTGGTATAAAAATAGTCATATGAACTAAGGGAACAGAATAGACAAGAGTATCATTGAAAAAATGGTGGATAAGCGGCAGGAATAAATTGTAGTTCACACTTGGATGGGCAGAGTAACATGTGGAGACTTGCATTATAAACTTTTGCTCAAAGAACAACTGCAAGAAAATACTACAAAAGCTAAGATAATTCACAGATCCTTTTAAAGAAGTGGATTGCTCTGGCAGGACCTGAGAGACAGTCCAAATACTGTGCTGGCATCCATGGCTGAAAGACCTGAACACTTCACAGCACAGGACGATGTGCAGACACCCCACAATACCAGCTCAGAGCCCAGTAGCGCTGCTGGATGCTGGATCCAGAAGAGAAATAACAATCACAGCAGTTTGGCTCTCAGGAAACCCCATTGATAGGGAAAAGGGGAGAGCACCACATCAAGCAAGCACCCTGTGTGAAAAAAGTTTCTAAATAGCAGCCCTTGAGTCCCAGATCTTTTCTCTGACATAGTCTACCCAAATGAGAAGGAATCAGAGAAACAGTTCTAGTTATATGACAAAACAAGGTTTTTTAACATCCTCAAAAGATTACAGTAGCTCACCAGCAATGGATCAAAACCAAGACAACATCTCTGAGTTGTTTTGTTTAGGGAGGCTGAAGATAGGGTCCCAATCCCTTCTAACTTGAAGGGTTTCTGCTGAGAAATCTGCTGTTAATTTGATAGCTATTCCTTGATAGGTTACCTCATGCTTTTGCCTCACAGCCCTATTTTCAGACTTCTTAAACAAAACAAGTATCAGCCAAGAATTTTGTATCCAGTGAACTAAGCTTCATAAATAAAGAAAAAATACAGTTTTTTTCAGACAAACATACAATGGGAGAATTCACCAATATGAAGCCAGCACTAAAAGAAATGAAAAAAAAAAAAAAAAAGAAAGAAAGAAAGAAAAGAAACCCTCTAAATCTTGAAACAAATTCTGAAAAATAAAATCAAAACATAATCTTTTTAAACCATGAATGTCACAGGACATATAAAACAAAAATACAATTAATTAATTAACTAATTAATTAATTCAGGCAACAAATAGCACAATGAATGGAACAGTAACTCACATATCAATACTAACATTGAATGTAAGTGGCCTAAATGCTCCACTTAAAAGATACAGAATTGCAGAATTGATAAAAATTCACCACCCAAGTATCTTTTGCGTTCAGGATACAGACCTAACACATAAGGACTCACAGAAACTTAAGGTGGTAGAAAAAGATATGCCATGAAAATGGACACCAAAAGCCAGCAGGGGAAGCTTTTCTTAAACGAAACAAACTTTAAAGTAAGAGCAGTTAAAAAAGGCAAAGAGGAGCATTATACAACAATAAAAGGCCTTGTCCAACAGGAAAATATAAGAATTCTACATATATATGTGCTTAATCCTTGAGCTTTAAAATGTACAAAACAATTAATACTAGAAATAAGAAATGAGATAGAAAACAACACAATAATAATGGGGGACTTCAATACTCCACTGACAGCACTAGACAGGTCATCAAGACACAAAGTCAACAAAGAAACAATGGACTTAAACTATACCCTAGAACAAGTGAACTTAACAGATATTTACAGAATATTCTAAACAGCAACTGTGGAATATACATTATATTCAGCAGCACATGGAACTTTCTCAAAGATATATAATATGATAGCCATGAAACAAGTCTCAATACATTTAAAATAATTTAAATTATATCAAGCTCTCTCTCAGATAACAGTAAAATAAAATTGGAAATCAACTCTAAAAGGAACCTTCAAAACCATGCAAATCCATTGAAATTAAATAACTTGATCCTGAAAAATCACTGGGTCAACAATAAAATAAAGACGGAAACAAAAAAGTTTGAATTGAATGATTATAATAATACTACATATTAAAAGCTCTGGGCTACAGCAAAGGCAATGCTAAAAGAAAATTTGATAGCCTTAAATGCCCACATCAGAAACTGTGAAAAAGCACAAATAGACAAATCCAAGCTGTCACCTCAAAGAACTAGAGAAACAAGAATAAACCAAACTCCAAACCAGCAGAGGAAAGGAAATAACCAAGATCAGAGCAGAACTAAATAAAATTGAAACAAGGAAAAAAAAATACAAAAGATAAATAAAACAACTGTTTCTTTGAAAAGATAAATAAAATTCATAGACTGTTAAAAAACATCAAACATTAATGAAAGAGAGAAGATCCAAATAAGTTCAATTAAAAACAAAATGAGAGATGTTATAATTGACACCACAGAAACACAAAAGATTATTTAAGGCTACCACTAGCACCTTTACATGTATAAAATAAAAAACCTAGAAGAGATGGATAAATTACTGGAAATACACCACCTGCCTAGCTTAAATCAGGAAGAATTAGAAACCTTAAATGGAGGAATAACAAGCAGTGAGATTGCAATGGTAATAAAAAAAATTCCCAACAAAAAAAGTTCAGGACCAGATAGATTTACAGCTGAATTCTATTAGACATTCAAAGAGGAATTGATACCAATTCTATTGACACTGTTCTACATGATAGAAAAAGAAGGAAGCCTCCCTAAGTCAATCTATGAAGCCAGTATCACCTGAATACCAAAATCAGGAAAAGAAATAACCAAAGATGGAGATCCAACATGTCCAAATAGAAACAGCACTGGAGTGCAGTTCCCAGTGAGAACAACACAGAGGGTGAGTGATAACCACACTTCCAAATGAGTTTTTACTTCCCACAGACCAGAAGATTCCTGGGCTGACAAGTGCCACAAGTTTCCAGCATGACTGTTTCAGCCAGCGCCATGGGTTTCCATACAAAAACTCACACAAATCTGGGTGACCATTTCAACTGGTACCTGGAACACCTGGGAGACAGAGCCACCCATTCAATTGAAAAAGAGGGGGCTGAAAGAGGGAGCCAAGCAAACTGGCTTTGTGAGTCCCACCCCCACAAAGACTAACAATCTGAAACGCTCCAAAGTGAGAGTTTTGCAGCAAGTGCAGCTGGACCAAGGACAGTCGAACTCAGAGCAGGGAAGGGCATCTGCTATTACTGAAGTAGTCCAGCATTACCAAGGCAGTCTTCAATTACCAAGGCAATCTGCCATTACCGAGGAAGTCTGCCATTACAGAGGCAGACTGCCATTACTGAGGCAGTTCTAACTGTACCTCTGCAACCTACAAGGAAGTTTACACAGCAGCCAGGAAGAGCCCACAGCAGCACAGCAATGCCTCTGCTGGCATACTGGGACTAGACTACCTTCTTGCAGGGCAGGACATCTTTGAATAAAGGCAGCAGCATGTCAGGAACTTGTAAATAAAACCCCACCTTCCCAGGACAGAGCACCTAGGAAAACAGGCAGTTATGAGTTCCGCTGCAGCAGACTTAAATGTACATGCCCAGCAGCTCTGAATGGAACAACAGAGCTCCCAGCACAGCACTTGAGCTCCTATAAGGGACAAAATGTCTCCTCAAGCAGCTCCCCGACCTGCATATATCTAAAGAGACACCTCATAAAGGAGGGCTCAGGCTGACACCTGGTGGGGACACTTCTGGGATGAAGATAACAGAAGAAGAAACTGGCAGTAAACCTTACTGTTCTGCAGCCCTTTTAGGTGATCCTCATGCAAGCAGGGTCTGGAGCAGACCTCCAGCAGTCCTGAAGCAGAGGGGCCTGTTAGAAGGAAAACTAAGAAGCAGAAAGAAATAGCTTCAACATCAACAAAAAGAACATCCACTCAGAAATCCCATCCAAAAGTGACCAACTACAAACACCACAGTTAGATAAATCCATGAAGATGGGAATAAATCAGTGCAAAAAGAATGAAAACGCCATAAATCAGGATGCCTCTCCTCCTCCAAGGGATCACAACTCCTCAGCAGCAAGGGAAAAAAGCTGGATGGAGAATGAGTCTGATGAATTAACAGAAGCAGGCTTCAGAAGGTGGGTAATAACAAACCTCTCTGAGCTAAAAGAACATGTTCTAACCCAATGCAAAGAAACTAAGAACCTTGAAAAAAGGTTAGATGAAATAAACAGCTTAGAGAAGAATATCAACAGCTTTATGGAGCTGAAAACCACAACAGGAGATCGTCACGAAGCATATACAAGTTTCAGTAGCCAAATCAACCAAGCAGAAGACAGGATATCAGAGATTGAAGATCAATGAAATGAAATAAAATGAGAAGGCAAGATTATAGAAAAAAGAGTGAAAAGAACTGAACAAAGCCTCCAAAAAACATGGGATTATGTGAAAAGACATAATCTATGATTGATAGGTGTACCTAAATGTGACGGACAGAATGAATCCAAGCTGAAAAACACTCATCAGGATATTATCCAGAAGAACTTCCGCAACCTAGCAAAGCAGGCCAACATTCAAATCCAGGATATACAGAGAACACCACAAAGATATTCCTCAGGAAGAGCAACCACAAGGCAAATAATTGTCAGATTCACCAGAATTTCAATGAAGGAAAAAATGCTAAGGGCAGCGAGAGAGAAAGGTTGGGTTACCCACAAAGGGAAACCCATCATACTCACAACAGAACTCCCAACAGAAACCCTACATGCCAGAAGAAAGTGGGGACCAATATTCAACATCCTTAAAGAAAAGAACCTTGAACCTAGAATTTCATATCCAACCAAACTAAGCTTCATAAGTGAAGGAGAAATAAAATATTTTACAGAAAAGCAATTGCTGAGAAATTTTGTCACCACCAGGCCTGCCTTACAAGAGCTCCTGAAAGAAGCACTAAACATGGAAAGGAATAACCAGTACCAGCAACTCCAAAAATGTACCAAATGGTAAAGACCATTGACACAATGAAGAAACTGCATCAACCAGTGGTCAAAACAACCAACTAGCATTAAAATGTCAGGAACAAATTAACATATAACAATATTAACCTTAAATGTAAATGGCCTAAATGCCCCAATCAAAACACACAGACTGGTAAATTGGATAAAAGTCAAGACTTATCTGTGTTCTCTACTCAGGAAATGCATCTCACATGCAAGGACACACATAGGCTCAAAATAAAGGGAAGGAGGAAGATTTCCCAAGCACATGGAGAGAAAAAAAAAAAAAGCAAGAGTTGCAATCCTAGTCTCTGATAAAATGGACTTTAAACCAACAAAAATCAAAAGAGACAAAGAAGGGCATTACATAATGGTAAAAGGATCAATGCAACAAGAAGAGCTAATGATCCTAAATATATATGCAGCTAATATAGGAGAACTCAGATACATAAATCAAGTTCTTAATGACCTACAAAGAGACTAAGACTCCCACACAATAATAGTGCGAAATTGTAACACTCCACTGTCAATATTAGACAGATCAATGAGACAGAAAATTAACAAGGATATTCAGGATTTGAAATCAGGTCTGGACCATGCAGACCTAATAGACATACACAAAACTCATCACACTAAACCACAGAATGTACATTCAACAAAATTCAATGCCCTTTTTGCTAAAAATTCTCAACAAATTAGGTACTGATGAAATGTATCTCAAAATAATAAAAGTTATTTACAACAAACCTACAGCCAATAACATACTGAATGGGCGAAAACTGGAACCATTTCCTTTGAAATCTGGCACAAGACAAGGATGCCCTCTCTCATCACTCCTGTTCAATACAGTATTGGAAATTCTAGCCAGAGCAATCAGGCAACAAAAAGAAATGAAGGATATTCAATTAGGAAAGGAGGAAGTCAAATTGTCTCTATTTGCAGATGACATGATTGTATATCCAGAAGACTCCATCATCTCAGCCCCAAATCTCCTGAAACTGATAAGCAACTTCAGCAGTCTCAGGATACAAAATCAATGTGCAGAAATCACAAGTATTCCTATGCACCAATAAGAGACAAACAGAGAGCCAAATCAAAAGCAAACTCCCATTCACAATTGCCACAAACAGAATAAAATACCTAGGAATACAACTAACAAAGGATGTAAAGGACTTCTTCAGGGAGAATTACAAACCACTGCTCAAGGAAATAAGAGAGGACAGAAACAGATGGAAAAACATTCCATGCTCATGGTTAGGAAGAATCAATATTGTGAAAATGGCCATACTGACCAAAGTAATTTACAGATTCAATGCTATCCCCATCAAGATACCAATGACGCTCTTCACAGAACTGGAGAAAACACTTCAAACTTCATATGGAACTAAAAGAGAGCCCACATAGCCAAAACGATCCTAAGTATAAAGAAGAAAGCTGGAGACATCACACTGCCTGACTTCAAACTATACTACAAAGCTACAGTAATCAAAACAGCATGGTATTGGTACCAAAACAGAGACATAGACAAATGGAACAGAACAGAGGACTCAGAAGCAACACCACACATCTACAACCATCTGATCTTTGACAAACCTGACAAAAACAAGCAATGGGGAAAGGATTCCCTGTTTAATAAATGGTGTTGGGAAAACTGGTTAGCAGTGTGCAGAAAGCAGAAACTGGATCCTTTCCTGACACCTTATGCTCAAATTAACTCCAGATGGATTAAAGATCAGAACGTAAGACCTAACACCATAAAAACCCTAGAAGAAAACCTAGGCAAAACCATTCAGGACATAGGCATATGTAAGGACTTCATGACTAAAACACCAAAAGCAATGGCAACACAAGCCAAAATAGACAAATGAGATCTAATTAAACTCCAGAGCTTCTTTACAGAAAAAGAAACAATCATTAGAGGGAACCAGCAACCAACAGAATGGGAAACAAATTTTGCAATCTACCCATCTGACAAAGGGCTAATATCCAGAATCTACAAAGAACTAAAACAGATTTACAGGAAAAAAAAAAGCCATTCAAAAGTGGGCAAAGGATGTGAACAGCCACTTTACAAAAAAAGACATCTATGATGCCAACAAATATATGAAAAAATGCTCACCATCACTGGTCATTAGAGAAATACAAATCAAAAACGCATTGAGATACCATCTCACGCCAGTTAGAATGGTGATCAATTAAAAACCTGGAGACAATAGAAGAATGTGTATTCTGTGGATTTAGGGTGGAGAGTTCTTTAGATGTCTACTAGGTCCACTTAGTCTAGATCTGCATTCAATTCCTGGATATTCTTGTTAATTTTCTGTTTCATTGATCTGCCTAGTATTGACAGTGGAGTGTTAAAAGTTTTCCACTATTATTGTGTGGGAGTGTAAGTCTCTTTGTAGGTCATTAAGAACTTGCTTTATGTATCTGGGTGTTCCTGTATTTGTTGCATATATATTTTGGGTAGTTAGCTCTTCTTGTTGCATTGATCCTTTTACCATTATGTAATGCCCTTGTGTCTTTTGATCTTTGTTGGTTTGAAGTCCATTTTATCAGAGACAAGGATTGCAACCCCTGCTTTTTTTTTTTTTCACTCCATGTGCTTGTTAAATCTTCTTCTATCCCTTTATTTTGAGTCTATGTGTGTCTTTGCACATGAGATGGGTCTCCTGAATACAGCACACTGATGTATCCCGACTTTTTAAGCAGTTTGCCAGTTTGTGTCTTTTGATTGGTGCACTTAGGCCATTTACATTTAAGATTAATATTGTTATGCTTGAGTTTGATTTTCCCATTTTGTTACTAGTTGGTTGTTTTGCCTATTAGTTAATGCAGTTTCTTCATTGTGTCATTGATCTTTACCATTTGGTACATTTTTACAGTGGCTGGTAGTGATTCATTCCATGTTTAGTACTTCTTTTAGGAGCTCTTGTAAGGCAGGTGTTGTGGTGATGAAATCTCTCAGCAATTGCTTGTCCATAAAGGATTTTATTTCCCCTTCACTTATGAAGCTTAGTTTGGCTAGATATAAGATTCTGGGTTCAAAATTCTATTCTTTAAGGATGTTGAATATTGGCTACCACTCTCTTCTGGCTTGTTGGGTTTCTGCCAGGATATCTGCTGTGAGGCTAATGGGCTTCTCTTTGTGGGTGAATCAATCTTTCTCTCTGGCTGCCCTTAGCAGTTTTTTCCTTCATTTCAACCTTGGTGAATCTGATTATTATGTGCCTTGTGGTTCTCTTTTTGAGGAGTACATTTGTGGTGTTCTCTGTATTTCCTGCATTTGAATGTTGGCCTGCCTTGCGAGGTCATGGAAGTTCTCGTGAATAGTAATCTGAAGAGTGTTTTCCAGCTTGGGTTCATTCCCCCTGTCACATTCAGGTACACCAATTGAGAGTAGTTTAGGTCTTTTCACATAACCCCATATTTCTTGGAGGCTTTGTTCATTTATTTTTACTCTTTTCTCTGTAATATTGCCTTCTCATTTTATTTCATAGAGTTGATCTTCAATCTCTGATATCCTTTGCTTTGCTTGATCAATTTGGCTATTGAAACTTGTGTATGCTTCACGGAGTTCTCGTGTTGTGTTTTTCAGCTCCATCAAGTAGTTTATGTTGTTCTCTAAGCTGGTTATTCAAGTTACAATTTGGTCTCACCTGTTTTCAAGGTTTTTAGTTTCTTTACAATGAGTTAGAACATGTTCCTTTCGCTCAGAGAAGTTTGTTATTACCTATGGTCTGAAACCTGCTTCTGTCAATTCATCAAACTCATTCTCTATCTTTTTTTTTCTCTTGCTTGTGAGGAGTTGTGATCCCTTGGAGGAGGAGAGGCATTCTGGTCTATGATTATTTCATCCTTCTTCCCATCTTTGTGGGTTTATCTACCTTTGATCTTTGAAGGTGATGATTTCTGATGGGGTTTCTGAGTGGACATCCTTTCTGTTGATGTTGAAACTATTTCTTTTTGTTGCTTTTTAGTTTTTCTTCTAATAGGCTTCTCTGCTTTAGGACTCCTGGAGGTCCAGTCCAGACCTTGCTTACTTGGGAATCACCCATGGGGCCTATAGAAGAGCGAGTATTGCTGCCTGATATTTCCTTTGGTAGTTCTGTCCCAGAAGGGTACCTGCCAGTTGTCAGCCAGAGCTCTCCTGTATATAGCACCTTTTTAGTTATGCAGGGGTCTGGGAGTTGCTAGAGGAGGCTGTCTGTCTTTTGTCTGCCTGCAGTGGCACTGTTGGGGTAACACAGGCTCAGTCCAGCTGCTGTGTAACCTTCCTCTGGCTTTTGTTTACACAGGTAAGATCAGCTATGGTGGACACACTTCCCCCATCGAGCTCGATCATCCCTGTTTGAGCTTGAACTGATGCGCTGGCCACAAAACTCTCAAGTGAGAGGGCTTCAGTTTGCTGGTCTTTGTAGGGGTGGGACCTGCCAAACCATATCACCTGTCTCCCTGCTTTTAGCTCCCCCTCTTCTGGGGAGACAGGAGTTCCGTCCTGCAGGCGCTTTCAGCACTAGTCCAAAACATCCACCCTGATCTGTGCTGACAACCCGCAGTGCCAGCTGGAGATTCTGCTCAGATCTGTGCTAGTAACTTGTGGTGCTTTTCAGCCCAGTGGGGATCTCCTTGTCTGTGGGTTGCAAAGGTTACGGGAGAAGCACAATACCTGAATAGGAGTACCAGAGGGGAAGAGTCCCTGATCCTCTATACAGTTGCACTTCCAGGGTAGGGCAGCACCCTGCCCTGCCTCAGTTTGCCCTCCTTGGGCTACACCCATTGTCCTACCAGTCCCATTGAAATTAACCTGGTAACTTGGTTGGAAATGCAGAGATTGCATTTCCACTTCTGTGCCACTCTCACTGGAAACAGCACTCCAGAGCTATTCCTATGCAGCCATATTAGCCTTGTGATACTAGTTTTTTTAAAAGTAAACATGGTATGCATCAGTGGTCAAGGAAACAAAAACATTAAAACCTAACTTTTTGTTTAATGGACACTCTTTGGCCCAAAATCTTTGGCAGAGGCTCAGCAAAAAGAGCTATCACTGTCAGTAGAAAATAGAAAAGCAGCTAAAAGTAGGCGTGTAGTTTATTTTAAAATTGTATTTAGAAAGGTCTTTAAATTTGATATACAACATACTTTATATACGCCAATTTTATGCCACTGTAAAGCAGTAATAAACTACTTTACAATAAATGAAACTTCCAAAACCATATCAGAAAAACTATCGGGCAGTTTCTTGGAAAGTTAAGCACATACTGTCCATGTGACCCAGCAGTCCCATTCCTAATTGCACTGGTTAGGACTACCAGTACTGTACTAAATACAAGTTGTGGAAGTGGGCATCCTTGTCTTGTTTCTAATCTTAAAGAAAAATGTTCAGCTTTTCATCATTGAGTATGATGTTACCTGTGTGCTTGTCATATACGGCCTTTATAATGTTGTGGTCCATTATGTTACTACCTAATTTATTGAGAGATTTTATCACAAAATGATGTTGCATTTTGTCAAATTATTTTGCTGTGTCTATTGATATGATAGATAATTTTTATCTTTAATTCTCTTAATGTGACATATCACATTCATTGAATTGCATGGACCAAATTATTCTTACATCCTAGGGATAAATATCATTTGAACATGGTGATTCCTTTCATGTGTTGTCAAATACTGTTCACTCATATTTTGTTAAGGTTTGTTCATCAGTATTCATTGGGGATATTGGTCCCAATTTTCTGTTTGTCTTTTTGTAACATGGTGAAAGACTGCAACATTTTCTCTAAAATCAGAAATAAGAAGAGAATACTTACTTTTGCCATTTATATTCAATATAGTACTAAACGTCCTAACCACCAGTATAAAATAAGAAAAAGAAATAAAAGCTGTCCAAATTGGAAATTGCAAAGTGAAAATTTGTCTTCAGGTGATGTGATATTCTATATGGAAAACCATCAATTTTCCACCAAAAGCTGTTATAACTAATAAATTCAGCAAATTTGCAAGATACAAAATGAACACACATATATCAGTTTCATTTCTATACACTAATAATAAACATTTAAAAATGATAAAGCAATTCCCAAAACAATAGCATCAAAAGAATGAAATATTTAAGAATAAAGTGAATCAAAGAGGTCAAAGACACGTATACTAAAAACTACAAAAGTGTGTTACAAAAAATTTAATAAAGATGTAAGTAAATAAAATAATGCCCCAGGTTCATTCAGTGGAAGATTTAGTATTTTTAAGATGTTAATACCTATTTTATTCTGACATAGTGGATTATGGGCTTTTAGTGTGCTTCAGTCACTTAGAAATAGATAAACGTGTAAAGATAAACTCCGTGGACTTTAATTCAAGAAGAAAAATGGGAATTTACCAGAAAAGCAAAGAACACCCCAGAACTTAGGGAGAAGACTTGGAAGCAGCCCCCCTGTTGGTGGTTGACTGATTTAAACCAGCCCATGGCCTGAGACAACAGAGAACATACCACAGCAAACCGGGATCAAGTATACACCCATCCACATTGGTTATAGTCAGCTCTTACCCATAAGCACATACTAGTTCCCTGGAGGCTAAATGGTAGAATAAAACAAGAAATCTGCTGGCTGAAGTACACAGCATTAGGGAATAAGGTCAGATAGCCTGAGAGCTCTGACACCCAAGCTACATAGGAGGTAGTGTGTCTGCTGACAGGCCCAGCACATCACTACTACAGCAAATATTTGAGAAAGCCACTATATATAGGCTACTTTTAACCAAGGAACTTACAAAGATTCTTTGCCACGTAAAACATTCAGAACCAAAGCCAAGGGACTCTACACAGCATCATAAATTTTAGACACCTCCTCAAGAGTAAAAATATTGCCACCTAAACAACAAAAAAAAAAGTCAAAATGTAAGTAAGAGAAATAGCCTACCCAAATGAGAAAGAACCAGAGCAACAACTCTGAAAATATAAAACAAGAGTGTTACTACATCCACAAAGGAAAACACTCCCTCTTTAGCAACAAATTCTAACCAAAAGAAAATCTGTGAAATATAGATAAAATATTCTATGCATCAATTTTAAAGAAACTCAATGTGATGCAAGAAAAAGCTGAAACCAACACAAAGACATCAAGAAAACAATTCAGGACATGAAAGAAGAGAAAAATATCAAGGAAAAAACCCAGAATATCTGGAAATAAAAAAAGTAAGAGTTACAAAATACAGTTAAAAACTTTAACAATAGGCTAAACCAAATATAATAAAGCATTACAGAGCTGAAAAACAGTTCATTTGAATTAGCTCAGTCAGACAGAAATAAAGAACAATGAATTTAAAAAGATAAAAAAGTCTTTGAAAAATATAGAATTATGTAAAACTCCCAAATCTACAAGTTGTAGGTATTCTAGGGAAAGATAAAATATAAAAACTATGGAAAATTTATTTCAGAAATAAGAAAACATTGAGATTTAAACATATAGATACTCTGGGCAACAAGAGCAAAACTCTGTCAAAAAAAAAAAAAGTTATAAAGCTATCCAAAGTCAGCTTAAAAAAAAATTGTAAGAGTGGCAAAAGAGGTGTGTAATCTCATCAGACTGACAGCAAACTTTTCAGCAGAAATCCTACAATCCAGAAAAGGTTTGGGCCTATTTTTCACATCCTTAAAGCAAAGAAAAGCCAGCTGAAAATTATATATCCTGCCAAACTAAGCTTCAGAAATAAGGGAGAAATAGTATTTTCCAGAGAAACTATCACTAAGGAAATTTATTTCTGCTAGACTGTTCCTTTAAGAAAAGCTCAAAGGAGTTCTAAACATGGAGATGAATTGACAACAATCATCATTATAAAAGGACACATAAGTACAAAGTTTGTGTATCCTATGAAACAATTACACAATTCAAACCCCAAGGCAACTAGCTAACAACAATATAACAATATCAAAATCTCACATATTAATATTATTAACCTTGAATATAAATGCCCTAACTACACCAATTAAAAGATACAGATTGACAAACATGATTCAAAACAAAAAAGTCTGTTGCCTAAAAGAGACATACCTACTGGCTAAATACAACTACAGACTTAAATTAAATGGGTGAATAAAGATACATCGTGCAAATGGTAAACAAAAGTGAGCAGAAGCCACCATTCCCATAGCAGATAAAACAGACCTTAAACCAACAACAATTAAAAAAAGAAGAAGAAGGGCCTTTTATTATTAATGATAAAAGCTTCAGTACATCAAGAAGAATTAATCATCTTAAATATATATACACCCAACACTGGAGCACCTAGATTCATAAAACAATTACTACTTGACCTTAAAAAATATGGATAGCAATGGAGTAATAATGAGAGACTTAAACATCCCCACTTAAACAACTAGACAGGTCATCAAACCAGAAAAGCAACAAAGAAACTTTAAACTTAAACTTAAGTATAGACCAAATGAAGACATTTACAGAGCTTTCTATCCAATGACAGTAGAGTATATTATCTTCTCATCACCACATAGAACATTCTCCAAAATTGACCATATGCTTGGCCATAAAGCAAAAATTATTAAATATTTTGAAGTCAAAATCATATTAAGTATTTTCTTGGACCACAGTGTAACAAAATTAAAAAGCACCACCAAGAGGAACTCTAAAAACTACACAGGTACATGGAAGCTAAACAACTTATTTCTGAACGACCTTTGAGTAAATGACAAAATTAACATACAAATGAAAAGAAATCAAAACGATGAAAATAGAGATACAATATATCAAAACTTTGTGATACAGTAAAAAAAAAGACTTAAAAGTTTATACCATTAAATGTCCACAATAGAACAGTCCCAAATTAACAACCTAACATCAAACTTCAAGAAACCAGAAAAATAAGAACAATGCAAACTTGAAGCTAGCAGAAGAAAAGAAGTAACGAAGATCAGAGCAAAACTAAATGAGATGGAGACAAAAAAAAAAAGATACAAAAAATTAACGAAAGAAAAATTTGTGGTTTCTTTTTAAGGATAAACAAAATTGACAGGCAGCTAACTAGATTAACCAAGATAAAATGAGGCAAAATTCAAACAAATACAATCAGAAATGAGAAAGAGGGCATTACAACTGATACCGCACAAATACAAAAGATTATCAGCAGCTACTATGAATGCCACTATGTGCTAGAACCAGAAAACCTGTAGAAAATGGATAAATTCCTGGAAACATACAAATCCCCAAGATTGAACCAGGAAGAAATAAAAATCATAAACATGCTAATAACAAGCAAAAAAAGAAAAAGCTGAATCAGTAATAAATTATTTTTCAACAAAATACAAAAGTCTGGTATCAGACAGATTCCCAGACAAATTTTACAAGACATAAAAAGAAGAGCTGGTAACAATCTTATTGAAACTATTCCCAGAAATTGAGAAGGGATTTCTTTCTAACTCATTCTATAAAACCAGTATTACCAGTATCATACTGATATCAAAATCAGCAAGGACAAAACAAAAAAGAAAACTACAAGCCAATATCTCTGGCAACACAGATGCAAAAGTCCTCAAGAAAATACTAGAAAACAGATTCCAACAGCACATCAAAAAAGCTGATTCATCACAATCAAGTTGGTTTTACTTTAGGGATGCAAGGATGATTCAACATCTACAAATCAATAAATGTGTTTCACCATCTCAACAGATGCAGATCAAGCATTTGAGAAAATATAACCCTTCATCATAAAAACCCTGAACACACTAGACATTAAAATAACATACCTCAAAATAATAAGAGCCATCTATAACTAAATCACAGCCAGGATTATACTGAATGGGGAAACGTTAAAAACATTCCAACTAATAACTGGAAGAAGACAAGAATGTCCAATCTCACCACTCCTACTCAACATAATATTGGAAGCCCTAACCATAGTAATCAGTCAAGAAAATGAAATAAAGTATCTTCAAAATGGGGAAAGTGTAAATCAAATTATCTATTTCTGATGCTGGTTATCTTTCTAGAAAACCCCAAGACTCTCCCAAAAGACTCCTAGACTTAATAAGCAGAATCACTAAAGTTTCAAAGTACAAAATAAATGCGCAAAACAGTAGTATTTCTATAAAACAATAATGTCCATGCTGAAAACCAAATCAATAACTAAATTCCATTTATAATAACCACAAATAAATGAAATACCTAGGAATATATTTACAAAGGAGGTAAAAGATAACTACAAAGAGAACTTTAAGACACTGATGAAATAAATTGTAGATAATTAAAACATAGGAGATGTTCACAGACTGGAAGCATCAGTATCGTTAAAATGAGCATACTGCCCAAAGCAACCTACAGATTCAATGTTTTCCCTATCAGGTTACCAAAATCATTTTTAATAGAATTAGAAAAATACAATCCTTAAATTCATATGGAACAACAAGAAGAACAAAAATTAATTAAGGTAATTCTTGCTGAAGAGAACAAATCAAGAGATATCAAACTGCATGACTTGAAGTTAAACTACAAGGCTATAGTAATTAAAACAGCATAGTACTGCAACATAAATAGACACATAGGTAAAGAGAATAAAATAGAGAACCCAAAAATAAAGCCACATACTGAAACCAACTGTGCTTCAACAAAGTTGATAAAAATAAAAAATTGGGAAAGGACACCTTATTCAATAAATGGTGCCAGGAAAAATTGGCTAGCCATGCGCAGAAGAATGCATCTGGACCCCTATCTTTCACCATATACAAAAATCAACTGAAGATGGATTGAAGACTTAAATGAAAAACATGGGACTACAAAAGTCCTGGAAGAAAATCTAGAGAAAACTTTCCTGGACATTGGCCAAGGCAAACCATTTATGAAGAATAACTAAAAACCAAATGAAACAGAAACAAAAATAGACAAATGGGACTTAATTAAACCAAAATGCCTTTGTACAGCAAAATAGACAATCAACAGAGTAAACAGACAACCTATGGAATGCGGGAAAATATTTGCAAATTATTCCATTGACAAAGGACTAATATCCAGAATCTACACGAAAACCAACAACTCAACAAGAAAAAAACAAAATAAAACAAACATATCCATTTAAAGCAGGGCAAAGAACATTAATAGACATTTCTCAAAGGAAAAAATACAAGTGGCCAAGAAACACATGAGAAAATGCTCAACATTATTAATCATCAGAGAAATGCAAATTTAAACCACAATGTGATATCATCTCACACTGGTCAGAATTGCTATTATTAAAAAGTAAAACAAGGAAAAGAAAACAACAGATGTTGGCACAGATGTGGAGAAAATGAGGTGCTTATGCATTTTTGTTGGGAATGTAAATTTATTCAACCTCCATGTAAAACAGTATAGAGATTTCTCAAAGAACTAAAAATAGGACTATTATATAACCCAGCAATTCCATTACTGGGTATATACACAAAGAAAAATAAATCATTATATTAAAAAGGCACTTGTATTCATATGTTCATTGCAGCACTATTCATAACAGCAAAGTCATGAAACCAACCTAACTATCTATCAGTGGCTGACTGGATAAAGTAAATGTAGTATATATACACCATGGTCTAATACACAGGCATAAAAATAATGACTGTATGCCCTTTGTAGCAACATGGATGGAGCTGGGGACCATTATTTTAAGTGAAGTAACTCAGAAAAAGACAATCAGTTACTTCATGTTCTCACTTAAAAGTGAGAGCTAAGCAATGCGTTTATATGATTATAAAGACACTGGTAACTCCAAAAAAGAAGATGGGAATGAAGAGACAGTTGAAAAATCAGGCACAATGTTTACTATTTAGGTATTGGGTACACTAGAAGCCCAATCTTCACAAGTATGCAAAAGAGAAGCATGTGTACCTTCCTTAATCTAAAATAAAGTGAAAATAAAAATATGTCAATATTTCCCAAAACAATTTACAGATTCCATGTGATTCCTATAAAATCCTATTAATTTTTTTTGCAAATATAGTAAAATCTATCCTAAAATTTGTATGGAATTTCAAAGGACTCAAAATTACCAAAATGGTCTTGAGAAAAGAAAGCAAACCTGGAGTTCTCACATTTCTTAATTTCAAAACTTACTATATAACTACAGTAATCAAACTAGTGTGTTAATGACATAATGGCAGACCTACAATCCATTGTAATATAATTGAGAACCCAGGAACATATACTCACATAAATGGTCAAATCATTTTTGACAAGGGTAGCAAGACCATTCAAATGAGGAAAGGACAATCTTTTCAACAAATGGTGTTAAGAGTACTGAATATCCACATGGGAAAGAATAAAGTTGGAGCCTCCATTTACCCCACTTACAAAAAATTAAATGCATTAAAGACCTAATGTAAAAGCTAAAATTATATACCTTTTAAAAAGAAACATAGAGGTAAAACTTCATCACATTTATTTTCAATGATTTCTTGGACATGACACCTAAATCACAAACAACAAAAGTAAACAAATTGGGTTACAAGAAGTTGGGAAGGGTAGTGGTGGTGGGGAGTGAGGATGGTTAATAAGTACAAAAATATAGTTAGATAGAACAAATGAGAACTAGTATTTTATAGTATGACAGAGTAATTACAGTCAGTAATAATTTATTGTACATTAAAAAATAACCAAAAGGGGATATTAGAATGTTTGCAACATTACAAAATGATAAATGCTTGAAGTAATGGACACCTCGTTTACAACGATGTGTTTATTACACATTGTATGCCAGTGTCAAAGTATCTCATGTACCTCATAAATATTTACACCTTCTATATAAGCATAAAATTAAATATTTAAAAAAGTTTAAAAGTAAAAAGAGGCTAATTGGAACACTTCAAAACTTAAAAACTTCTGTGTGCATCAAAACACACAACCAACAAAGTAAAAAAGCAACCTATAGAATGTGAGAAAATATTTGTAAATAATACATTTGTTTATGGGTTTTACCCAGAATATATAAGGAACTCCTCCAATTTAACAAGAAGAATGCAAATAAACGAATTTAAAAATGATCAAATGACGGAGTAGATACTTCTCCAAATAATATATATATATACATGTTCAATAATCACATGAGAAGATGCTCACAATCACTGATGCTTGAGAGAAATGCAAATCAAGAGCATAAAAAGAGATCACTTTATGGTCATGATAGTAACTGTCAGAGCAAATAACATAATAACAAATCATAGTGAAAAGGTGGATAATTTGTTGTTGTTGTTGTTGTTGTTGTTTCACTGTTTGATGGAATACAAAATGGTGTAGCCAGTATGGGAACCAGTGTGGAGGTTCCTCAAGAAATTTAAAATACAATTTTCTTATTACTCAGAAATCCACTTCAGAGTATATATATATATATATATCCAATAAGCTTGAATGCAGAATCTCAAGGAGATGCTTGCACCCCTCTGTTCATTGACTGAGCAATAACCAAGATTGTCCAGAGGTTCACAACATTTTCCCAAGAGGGAAACTCACAGAAGAAGAGAAGCAAAATTGCATCATGATTAACAGTCTGAGATATGAAGTTCCAAAGAGCTATTTCTAAGTTGCACACTTCCCTTTATGAGCTATGTTGCCTAGTACAACTTACTTCTATTTCTCAGATGTTTATTCTTTAATATTTAAGCAATAATACTGCCTACTTTATAGATTATAGTGGATAATTTTGTGAGGTAATGAACATAAAACACATAAGACAGTAGCTGGAAGAAATTATTTGTTCAATGAAAGCACACTGTAATATTTTTAATGGTTTTTATTTGAAACAGTACATTTTTCAATATCAAATGTGGCTTCATAGGATAAGCTAGGAAAACAGGAAAGTGGGAGAAAAAGTGATGCTACCCATTTATGAAAACCAAAATCATATTTTGATCAATTAATTAAAACTACTAAAAATCATTAATCTAGAAATTATCATCCCAGAGATAAGGTAAAATTGTCTTAAAGAATGTGGGCATAGGGAAGCAGCTCAGCAATTCCCCTCAAGTGTTACTTTTACAATCCTATTATTTGAGTTACTTGTAAAAATAAATAATTTGTTGTCTTCTTCCAAAGCATAACACTTGAGCAAAGGTAATTTTGGGTTGTATTTACATAATACAAAATAATTACTTCAAAGTGGAAGGGAGTGGGCAGAGTCAAGCACTTATTTTGTATCATATCCTCTGCTGTGTTTTGGATGCAGGTTTATTTGTCCCCACCAAAGTTTATGTAAAAATTTTATCTTCAATGTAGCAGTAATGAAAGATGAAGCCTGTTGGGAGGCATTTGGATAATGAAGGTGGATCCCCTATGAATGTTTGGTGCTGTTCTAGTATCAGTGAGTGAGCTCCTACACTAAAGAGACTAGATTCATTCTATGAAAATGGATTTGTTCTCAGGAGACTGGGTTGCTATAAAGTCAGGATGCCTCTCAGTGTTTCTACTCTTCAAATGTGTCTGTTTCTTTTACTACCTTCTCTGCCATATTGTGATGCAGCATAAAAGCTCTTACCAGAAACCAGGGCTAGCCCCTTCAACTTCTCAGCCTGCAGAATCTTGAGCTAACTAAACCTCTTTTCTTGATAAATTACCCAGTCTCAAGTATTCCTTTATAGCAACCCAAAACAGAATAAGACATACTTCATAGAGCTATTTTAACATAATATGCTGAATTTTTTTAAATGCCAAATCAATGTTGTATCCTTTACCCAAATAAATAAAGAGTGCAATTATATTTTAATGTACTGCCTCAACATTTTTTTGTTTCCAGAGTAATAGCTGCCAGTGCCATATATACATAAGAAAAAATAACATCAGGGGAGACAAAATTTCCTAGAAAAAGTTAACTTCTTTTTCCTTTGATTCTTCCAACTAGGTCTCTATTCAGACTGCAATTATAAAGTGAATTTTGGGCCAATGAAGATAAACACAGATTTTAGCCAGTTAAATGGATGAGGCTCACACTATGGGTAGCAGTATTGCTATGTGTTCATTAAAATCTGTTTTCTTTCTCCTAGGCAAGTAGAATACATTTCCCAAAACAACTTTTCAGTTAAAAGTGAATATTAACTCTATTTCTCATCCATGAAGCACACCAATTTGAGGCCTAACTCATAAAGACCTCAGGCACATTTTCTTATACAACTAAAAAAAGAACTAACATTTGATCCAGCAATTGTATTTCTACACATTTTTTTCCAGGGGAATGAAAATGTGTGTTTACACAAAAACCTGTATGTGAATTTTTACTGCCATGTCATTTGTAACAGTCCAAAACTGGAAAAATATCTAGATGTTCTTCAACAAGTAAATGGTTAAACAAACTGTAGTGCATTCATATAATGGCATATTACTCAGCAATAAAAAAGAATGAACTATTGATTTGCAAGTTGGATGACTCTCAAGGAAATAATGTTGAGTTTAAAACAGCGAATCTGAAAAACTTACATACTGTATGATTTCATTTATATGAAATTACTGACATGGCAGCATTTTAAAGGAAGAGAAAAGATTATTAATTGTCAGGATTTAGGAATGGGGAGAGGGAGGAAAGGTCGGGTTGAATATAAAAGAGTAGCAGTAGACAGATCTTAGTAGTGACAAAATAGTTCTGTATCTTTATTTGGGTGTTGGTTATATTAATTGCACATGTGACAAAATGACAAAGAACTATATATGCACAATGATTATTTTGGGGGGTTTGATATTATACTATGTATAATTATACATTTAACGTATTAGTACATGATTATGCTATATACTCCCCCACACATACATAACCATAGAAGGAGACTGGATGAAGGGTATGTGAAATATTAATGTACTATTTTGAAACCTTGTGAATCTAGAACTATTGCAAAATAAATAAACAAAAAACAGACTCTCACTTGCATGGTCTCCCTCCCTTTTCCCATTTGCTTACTGAAAGGAGAAGAATCAAAATCATGTTTTGAAAATGGCTAAGCCACAAAATGGAAAAAAGCCTGTCCCTAAATCTCCATGTTCATAGATTACCTCTCAATTTGGTATTTCTGTAAGTGAGAAATAAATTTATATTGTGTTTTATTCAGAGTTTATTTGTTATGAAAGCTAGTAATGCCTTAACTTGTATAGTATATGCCACAAAATAAATATCTTAATATGTGAAACACTTATAAGGTATATTTCCTAAAGCATCATTATATGTAATTTTGATAGTTGAAAATCCAAAGAAAGTCATATAATTTGTTAAGTATGTTGATAGGATTCTAGGCACTGATATAGCTAAGTAAAATATTTTTTTTAAAAAAATACACAATATTAACAAATCTTAATGCAGACTAACCAGAATTTTTTTAAAAAAAAAGATCAAAATAAATAAAATCAGAGATGAAAAAGATGTTACAACCAATACTGCAGGAATTCAAAAAATCATTAGAGGTTGGTAAGAACAACTATACAGCAATAAATCAAAAAAATGTAGGACCAATGGATAAACTGCTACACACATAAACCCACCAAGATTGAACCATAAAGAAATTCAGACCTGATCAGACTGAAAGCAAGTACCTAGATGAAAGTCATAATAGAGTCTCAGCAAAGAAAAGCCCCAGGACCCAATGGTGTCACTGCAGAATTTTAACAAATATCTAAAAGGAAGTAATACCAATTTTATTCAAACTACCCCAAAAACTGGAAGAGGAGGAAATATTTTCAAACTAATTTTGTGAATCCAGAATTACCCTGATGCAAAAATCAAAGACCCATTAAAAAAAGAAGACTATTGGTCAATGTCACTGAAAAACATTAATACAAATATCCTCAACAAAATCCTTGCAAACCAATTTCAACATTATATTAAAAATATAATTCACCTAGATTTTCTTCTAGGGTTTTTATGGTGTTAGGTCTTATGTTTAAGTCTTTAATCCATCTGGAGTTAATTTTAGTGTAAGGTGTCAGGAAGGGGTCCAGTTTCTGCTTTCTGCACATGGCTAGCCAGCTTTGCCAACACCATTTATTGAACAGGGAATCCTTTCCCCATTGCTTGTTTTTGTCTGGTTTGTCAAAGATCAGATGGTTGTAGATATGTTGTGTTGCCTCGGAGACCTCTGTTCTGTTCCATTGGTCTATATCTCTGTTTTGGTACCAGTACCATGCTGTTTTGATTACTGTAGGTGTAGGCAAGGACTTCATGACCAAAACGCCAAACGCATTGACAACAAAAGCCAAAATAGACAAATGGGACCTAATCAAACTCCACAGCTTCTGCACAGCAAAAGAAACAATCATTAGAGTGAATCGGCAACCAACAGATTGGGAAAAAATTTTTGCAGTTTACCCATCTGACAAAGGGCTGATATCCGTAATTTACAAAGAACTAAAGCAGATTTACAAGAAAAAAACTAACAAGCCCATTCAAAAGTGGGCAAAGGATATGAACAGACACTTCTCAAAAGAAGACATACGTGAGGCCAACAAACATATGAAAAAATGCTCATCATCACTGGTCATCAGAGAAATGCAAATCAAAACTACACTGAGATACCATCTCACGCCGGTTAGAATGGCGATCATTAAAAAATCTGGAGACAACAGATGCTGGAGAGGATGTGGAGAAATAGGAACACTTTTACACTGTTGGTGGGAGTGTAAATTAGTGCAACCATTGTGGAAGACAGTGTGGCGATTCCTCAAGGACCTAGAAATAGAAATTCCATTTGACCCAGCAATCCCATTACTGGGTATATATCCAAAGGATTACAAGTCGTTCTACTATAAGGACACGTGTACACGAATGTTCATTGCAGCACTGTTTACAATAGCAAAGACCTGGAACCAACCCAAATGCCCATCGACGATAGACTGGATAGGGAAAATGTGGCACATATACACCATGGAATATTATGCAGCCATCAGAAACGATGAGTTTGGGTCCTTTGTAGGGACATGGATGAACCTGGAAACCATCATTCTCAGCAAACTGACAGAAGAGCAGAAGATCAAACACCGCATGTTCTCACTCATAGGCGGGTGTTGAACAATGAGAACACATGGACACAGGGAGGGGAGCACTACACACTGGGGTCAGTTGGGGGGAAATAGGGGAGGGAGGGTGGGGGGTGGGAAGCTGGGGAGAGATAGCAAGGGGAGAAATGCCAGATGTAGGTGATGGGGAGGAAGGCAGCAAATCACACTGCCACGTGTGTTCCTATGCAACAATTTTGCATGTTCTTCACATGTACCCCAAAATGTAAAATGCAATAAAATAAATAAATGGGAAAAAAAAATATCATTCACCCTGACTACATGGCATTTGTCATAGAGATGCAAGTATAGTTTAACGTTTGCAGATCAATTGATGTGAGCATCATATCAACAGAATGAAGGAAGAAATTATACGGTTATTTCAATTGAGGTTGCCAAAGCATTTGATAAAATCCTTTTATGATAAAAACACTCAAAACACATGTACAGAAGAAATATACCTCAATATAACAAAACCACATAAAATAAGCCCACAACTAGTGTCATACTCAGTGGGGAAAAACTGAAAGCCTATTCTCTAGATCTGTAATACGACCAAAAACATATGCAGATAAATCAATGTTACACATCTTATCAGCAGAATGAAGGATAAATAATATGATTAAAATGCTCATTTTTATTACTGTTATTAAACATATTGGGAGTCCTGGCTAGAGCAATCAGATAAGAGAAAGAGGAAGGAAGGAAGGAAGGAAGGAATGAAGGAAGGAAGGAAGGAAGGAAGGAAGGAAGGAAGGGAGGGGAAAGGTAAAAAATGTCATGCAAATTGGAGAGGAAGAAATCAAATTATCCCTGTTTGTAGATTATGTAATCTTATATTTGGGAAAACCTAAAGACTCCACCAAAAAACTATTAGAACTGATAAACAAATTCAATATAGTTACAGGATAGAGAATCAACATACAAATTAATAACGTCATATTTGCCAACAAGAAATCTGAAAATGAAATTTTGAAAATCCTACTTACAATAGCTACTAACAAAATTAGATATTTGAGAATTAGCTTAAATGAAAAAATCTTTAGAATGAAAACTATAAAACTTTGTTAAAACAAATTAAGGAGGACATGTAAAAATGAAAAGATATTTTACGTTCATGTATTAGAAGAATCAATGTTGTTAAAATGTTCACACAACAAAAAACAATCTGCAGATTCAATATAATGCCTCTCAAAATACTGTTATTCTTCACAGAAACAGAAAAAAAATTCTAAAATTTATATAGAACCACAAAAGACCCAGAATAGCCAAAGCTATTCTGAGCAATAACAACCAAAATGAAGAATTGCATTGCCTGACTTTAAATTATACTACAAAGCTGTAATAACCTAAACAGCAGGGTACTGGGATAAGAACAGACACATAGACCAATGTAACAAAATTGATAAACCCAAAACAAACTCATACATCCACAGTGAACTCATTTTCAATAAAAATGCCAAGAACATACATAGTGAAAACAAGTCTATTCAATAAATAGTGCTGGGACAACAAGATATCCATATGGAGAAGGATAAAACTAGACCAATATCTCTTTTCTTATAAAAAGATCAAATCAAAATGGATTAAATACTTAAATCTAAGATCTCAAACTATGAAACTACTGAAAGAAAACTTTAGAAAAACCTCCAGGACGTTAGACTGGGCTAGGATTTCTTGGCTAGTGCTTCCACAAACACAGACATCCAAAACAAAAATGGACAAAGGGGATCACATCCAGTTAAGAAGCTTCTCCACACCAAATGAAACAATTAAAAAAAAAAAAAGTGAAGACACAATTCACAGAATCGGCAAAAATGTTTGTAAACTATCCATCTGACAAGGGATTAATAACCAGAATATATAAAATCCTCAAACAATTACATAGGAAAGCATCTAACAACCCAATTAACAAATGGGCCAAAGACCTGCATAGACATTTCTCAAAAGAAGACATACAAATGACAAACAGGTAAATGAAAAGGTATTAAACATCCTTGATCATCAGAGTAATGCAAATCAAAACTACAATGAGATATCATTTTGTCCTAGTAAAAATGGCTTTTTTTTTTTTTTTTTGAGATGGAGTTTCCCTCTTGTTGCCCAGGCTGCAGTGCAATGGCACGATCTCAGCTCACTGCAACTTCTGCCTCCTGGGTTCAAGTGATTCTCCTGCCTCAGCCTCCCCCTCCTGAGTAGCTGGGATTACAGGCATGCACCACCACACACGGCTAATTTTGTATTTTTAGTAGAGACCGTGTTTCTTCATGTTGCTTAGGCTGGTCTTGAACTTTGGACCCCAGGTGATTCACCCACCTCAGCCTCCCAAAGTACTGGGATTACAGGCATGAGCCACTGCACCTTGCCTAAAATGGCTTTTATCCAAAAGATCGGCAATAACAAATGCTAATGAGGATGTGGAGAAAAGAGAAAACTGTATACTCTTGGTGGGAATGTATATGAATACAACCACTGTAAAGAACAGTTTGAAGATTCCTCAAAAAGTTAAAAATAGACGTCATACATGATGCAGCAATCCACTTCTAAGTATATTCACCCAAAAATGGAAATCAATATATCAAACATGTATATGATTTTTACAGCACTATCTACAATAGGCAACATTTGAAAGCAACCTAAGTGTTTATGGACAGATGAATGAATAAAGAAAATGTTGTACACACACACCATGGAGTGCTAGTCAGCCATAAAAAAGAATTAGATTCTGACATTTGCAACAGCATAAATGGAACTGAAGGTCATTTTGTTTAGTGAAATAAGCTAGGCACAGAAGGATAAGCGTTTCATGTTCTCCCTTACTTGTTAGAGCAAAAAATTAAAACATTTGAGCTTATAAACATAGAGAGTAAAAGGATGGCTATCAGAGCCTGGAGGGGTAGTGGCAGTGTAGATAGTTACTGGAGAAAAAAGAATTAGCTAGTTAGAGCTAGTTAGAAAGAATGAATGAGGTCCTGCATTTTATAGCACAACAAGGTGACTATAGTCAATAATAAGTTAACTGGACATTTAAAAATAACTAAAAGAGTATAATTGGTTTATTTTTCATACAAAGAATAAATGTTTTTCGTGATGGATTCTCTACGCCAATGTGATTATGCATTGTATGCCTGTATTTAAATATCTCATGCACCCAATAAATACATACACCTACTATGTACCCCCAAAATTAAAAATAAAAAAGAAAATAATAGTACCGTTTATTTTTGAATATGTATAATTGTATTTTCTGCTTTATATTTTTTGCATTTGTAAATTTCATACAAGTTATAGAAAGCAATAAAACTATTTTTAATTTGGAAAACAAAAATTAGTAAGTAAACATATATTGGATGTCGGTGACTCATTTTCTATTTTAAATAGTGTATTTTTGCCTTAGCGAACTAAGAGCAAAGACATTTTATATTTACCAAAAACATATTGTGCCATATTCATTTGGTTTAGTCAAATGTGAAATCAATCAAAACTGTTTGTTCTGTTGCTTTGGTTTGAGCTTCACTAGTTGGTACTATCTTTTGCAGTACATATATATACTGAAACCCATAAAGCCAAATATAATCCCTCCAAAATAAATGAAATATTTGTGTTCCCATTATTCTTCAAGACTAATATATAGAGTCTTTAGTACTTAGCACATTAGTTACGGATTACAAAGAAAAGCTCAGAAGAGAAAATATTTCATAAACATAATGTGTCCTCAAAATTTTAAATGTAAACCGTAACAGGAAAAATAATGGCATTCTAGATTCAGAAGTGTACATGAAAACATTCCTTTCTTTTTTCTGAGACATCACAGAGAATTTTCATTGTGGAGAAATTGGAGACACCATTCAATGGCATACACACAGATAGAAAAAATGTTGCTGAAAACAGAAAGAGAAATAATTTGTTTTAGAAATTAACATGCCTCCATAGTGATTTTTTCATGAAGTGTAAAAGAACATTAAAGTCACAGTTTAACTCTATTTTTTATATATCCATACGATTGTAGATAACCATAGAGGTCTAGCTCTTCTGGTATTTCATCATTTACTATCACTTGCTCCCTCTGCTGGACTGCTGACCATACAACAAGAGAACATCGTACATGAGAAAAGAACTTCACTCTTCTTGGTCACTCTACGTTTAGTGGCATATTAAAATACCCAATTTTAAAATCTAAATAAATATAAGTAAATGTCCCATTTTTTGGAAGTCATTTTTTGGCTTGGTCTGTCTACTACTAATTCATGCGTCATGACATGTGTATTTAGTAATCCAGAGTGTCTTTTAAATTGAACATTTGTAAGTATGGCATTTTTATTACAGACCTACATACCATCATCTTTCTTTGAGGTTGATATCTTTTTTCACTTTTACCTGTAATTCCAACATGTTTTGAAATTCATTTCACACTTACACATTGGTTTCCACACTTACACATTGGTTTCCACACTCTTCTGTTTCTAAGCAACTATAGCCCTGGTTTTCCAGGAGAGTTACAGGTTATGCTTATAATAGCGTTCATAGGAGTCATAACACTTTTTTTCTGAAGAAAAATTTTTATTTGGATAAAAAGTGATGACCTTGAAAGTCTTACTCATATCCTGCCTGTGATGACTACATACCTGACTAAAAGCTTCATATGTTTGCTTCTTAGAAAAAATATAAAGTAGTGAATTTTACCCAACCTACTCAGAGTCATGTCTCTTCTCTTGGAAGCAAATTAATCAGTGAACAAAATGGTGGACCAGCTAAAAGATTTAGTGACTGTGATAATAGGCAGAAGCAATTTTCCACTGTTAAGAACTACCACTATAATAGGGCAACTGATTGTGACAAAAAGATGTGCCTCTTGCCTGCTCACAAATTCTCAGATCTCTCAAGGAGTGACAGACACTCTTCTTAACCAAGAGCTATTCCTAGGCTTCTGTTCTTTGATGCTGTTCTTTGTCCCTTGTGTGAGTTGAAAAGACTGCTTTGTTAATGATTATTTTTTCTATATTATGATGACTATGGAAATGTGGGATACTAATGAATAAATAAAAAACTTACCCATAAATAAAAGAAAAACGACTGCATTAAAAATAAAGTGTACTTCCCACCTGTGAATTCTATCTCTCTGATAAAATAAATCATTTAATAAAAAAAAAAAAACTGAAAATACACAAAGGTGATACCTGTAAAAAAATTATTTGTGCACTAGTACTTATAACTTAAGCAATGTGCACTCAGTTTGCTCTGGGTGTTCAAGTTCTATTAGCAAACAAAAATGATTAATTATTTAATTAATTCAGATATGTATAATAATGTTATATATCAGTAAATAGAAAACCTGAAGCTTCAAAAGACTGCATCCAGACTATAAAGAAACCATCTAGGATTTTACCTAAAGTGATGCAAAATTTCAGGTTCTATTTTAAAGCAAATTAGAAAGTAAAAATGAAATGAGAAAGCGAGAAACAATTTGCCAATATCTAACTTGCATGTAGAAAGTGGAAATAGATTCCATGGCTTTCATTAATAATTTAAGACTAAGTAAAATTCAAGAACTTCACTTTATGGATGTCTACATAGAGGAATCATTAGTAGTTAAAATATTTTCACACACAGCCATTTGTTTACTCTGTAACTGAAATGTATTCTTTTTTATATGAATGTTTGACTCCCAAAGCATACATATGTGGTTCTTACAGTATTTGTTAAGCCAGCTTCCCCTAAAGACTTTGTCATAATCCAGACTTCAAAACAAAGGTCATTTTTACATCTGAAAGCTTGAAAGAAGCAATAGAAAGAACAAAGAAGCCATGAGTCTCTCTGAAAATGGAGCTTTTTGGTGGAACAAGGAGAATTATGAGCCTGCAGGAGTAAAATGAGTAATTAAGTCAACAGCATGCCTTTATCTTATGGCTGATGGAGTGAAACTACAACTTAGCTCTGGGCAAAAAATAACTGAATTTAGTGTTCTCATGTTGTTACTGAAAGCAAAATGAGAAGGGCTAAATTAACAATTTATTAAGAGAGGAGTCAATTGGTTTGAGAAGCCAGTTGTTCCCAGTCCTGTAACATTAAAGGACAAAGTCAACAATAAGAAAAAAAAATATTTCGGACATAGCTGGGGAAGGAGGGCAAGATGGCTGACTACATGCAACCAGGTGGAACAGTTGCCACTGAGGGACTGAGATGATGACTGGCACATTCCTAACAGATCTTCAGAGGGAAAGCACTTACAGCAGATGGAAGGAAGACACAGAAGCTAGACTGAAGACGGAGAAAGCTGGGAAATCTCTAGTGGGTGATAGCACACCAGGAATCATTCCTGGCCCCCAATGACTTGGAGGAATCGGTGAGTTTTACTGGAAAAGAGCAATCCTGCTCTCACCATGGTCCTCTGGAATCCCAGCAGAAGGAAACCCTGCACCACCTGACACTCAAGTTGGCAGGGAGAGGTGCTTAGAGAAGTGGTAGGGACAGCAAACCAGCTGATGTGAATCCTAGAGAGTCCAGTGCGGGAGCATCTGTAGCTGAACATGGACATGGTCAGCTATTCTCCTAGGCTCCACTTGCTCCCATAAAAGACTTTAGCCATAGGGAAAATGTTAGGCCTAAATTCTGCAGGGTGGTATTGCCCATGAGATGGGGTTGGTCTAATTTCAGCACCCCCTAGACTGTAGGCTTGTCCCGGGCCCCAGACTGACTGGCTGACTTGCAGGACAGCCTCAAGTGCTGTGGGAACTCACATAATGACTCCTGTGCTGGCTGACCATGCCTTACCATCAGAGAGCTCAAGTGTGGTGGCCCACACTGCTGTATGCCAGCCTACCTGCTCCCTACCCACACTGACACTTTCACCAGGCACACAGTAAGGCCCCTATTGCTTTGCTGACATGCATGTGCCTTTCTTGACCTGCCAGTGCACATGAGTGCATGCGCCCTGCACTGTCACTGCTTCAGTAAGAGTACAGTTCACCCCTTCCTCTTCTTGCCTACTACCATTGTGGGCAGAGCCTTGATGTGCACATCACTAGCCAACCCCACACCTGCCAGTGACTCACCCTTTTATCAACACTGCCACAGAAGTGAAACTAGGTACAAAGAACAGCGGACCCTCCCCTGTCCTCAGGAACCATGCCTGACTGCAACACAAGGAGAGTGGATACAAACCTAGGCCCACCAGTGCCCCGCCCCATGCAAACACCACTACTAGTGTGTCTGCACACACAGTCACCAGCAGACATCTCCTGTAACTGTCCCCAGCTACATTTTTCCCAACATTGTGGTGAACTTCCACACTGAGACAGGCAGCCCAGGAGGCACTAGCACCCTCCTACAGCCAATGAACATTCAACCAGTTGGACTGCCATTTCTGGCGGATGTTGGCATGTGCAAATGAGGACAAATCCTGCTGTCACAGCATTATAAAATGCTTTGGCTGACACCACATGTTAAAGTGTAGTGACCAGCGGTCTGGGAGCTCCTCTGCCCCCACCCCACTCCTACCCCCAGCACAGTGGATTCTTAAGGTGAAGAAGCCAGAGCAAAATGTCAGGGCCTCACAAAAGTCCCCCAGAGTTAGAGAAGGAAGTTCAGGAGCTAGAAGCTGCGTGCTGGTCCCCTAAAATCTTCCATAAACAATGCCAGTTGCCTGAATCCACTTTTTACCATGATCAAATCTTCAAGGTCATCAAATAAGATAAAAGAAATGAAATCCATCCAAAGGTCAGAAACATCAAGCACTGAAGAAATATAAGCCCACAAATATGAGAGAAAACTAATGAAAGGACTCTGAAAATGTTAAAAGCCAGAGTTCTTTCTTTCCTCTATGCAACAGCACCACCGCTCCACCCAGTGTTCTGAACCAGGCTGAGAGGGCTAAAGCGACAGAAATATTATTCAGACTATGGAGAGCAATAAAAGGAGACATTTGTGAAGCCAACAAACATATGAAAAAATGCTCATCATCACTGGTCATTAGAGAAAAGCAAATCAAAACCACATTGAGATACCATCTCACACCAGTTAGAAAGGCAATCATTAAAAAATTTACAGATAACAGATGCTGGAGAGGATGTGGAGAAATAGGAAGACTTTTACACTGTTGGTGGGAGTATAAATTAGTTCAACCATTGTAGAAGACAGTGTGGTGATTCCTCAAGAATCTAGAAATAGAAATTCCATTTGACCCAGCAATCCCATTACTAGGTATATACTCAAAGGGCTATAAATCATTCTGTTACAAAGACACATACACACATATGTTCATTGCGGCATTGTTTACAATAGCAAAGACGTGGAACCAACCCAAATGTCCATCAATGATAGACTGGACAAAGAAAATGTGGCACATATACACCATAGAACACTATACAGCCATAAAAAACGATGAGTTCATGCTCTTTGTAGGGACATGGATGAACCTGGAAACCATCATTCTCCACAAACTGACACAAGAACAGAAAATCAAACACTGGATGTTCTCACTCATAGGCACGTGTTGAACAATGAGAACACATGAACACAGAAAGGGGAGCATCACACACTGGGGTCCATTGTTGGGGGCTAGGGGAGGGACAGTGAGAGGGAGGGTGAGGAGGGATAATATGGGGAGAAATGTCAGGTATAGGTGATGGGGGGATGGAGGCAGCAGATCACCTTGCCATGAATGTACCTATGCAACGATCTTGCATGATCTGCACATGTACCACAGAATCTAAATAAGAAAAGAGACATGGAGGAGTATGTTTAAACCTATTCCAAGGAAGCTAAAAATTATAAAATGATTCAGGAACTGAAAAACAAAATATCCAGTGTAAAAAATTACATAACTGACTGCAAAACCTAAAAAACACACAATAAGAATTTCATAATGCAATCATAAGTATTAGTAGCAGAACAAGCAAAGCAGAAGGAAGAATCTCAGAGCCTGAGGACCAGCTCTGAGATAAGACAATGAGACAATAATGGAGAAAAAATAATTTGAAAGAATAAACAAAAAAACTGAAAAATATGGGATTATATAAATAAACCAAATCTACAACACATTGCTTTCCCTGAAAGAGATGGGGAGAGTATAAGCAGCTTGGAATATGTATTTCATAATGTCATCCATGAGAACTTATACAACCTAGCTAGAGAGGCCAAGATTCAAATTCAGGAAATGCAGAGAATTCCAATAAGATACTTCACAAGAAGATCATTCCCAAGACACACAATCATCAGATTCTCTAATGTCAAAATAAAAGAAAAATGTTAGAGGTAGCTAAGGAGAAAATTACATTACCTACAAAGGGAAGCTCATCAGACTAACAGTGGACCTTTCAGCAGAAACTCCACAAGCCAGAAGAGATAACATTTTGGTGGCCAATATTAAACATATAATTTATAATTTATAATTGGTGGCCAATATTAAATAAATGATAATATATATAAATATATAAATCATAATTATATTTTTTAATTTTATAATCATATACATATATGAAAATATAATTAAATTATAATTATATGATTACATAACTTATAATTTCTTTCTTTTTTCCCATTTATTTATTTTATTGCATTTTCGGTTTTGGGGTACATGTGAAGAACATGCAAAATTGTTGCATAGGAACACACGTGGCAGTGTGATTTGCTGCCTTCCTCCCCATCACCTACATCTGGCATTTCTCCCCTTGCTATCTCTCCCCAGATTCCCATCCCCTACCATCCCTCCCCTATTTCCCCCCAACTGACCCCACTGTGTAGTGCTCCCCTCCCTGTGTCCATGTGTTCTCATTGTTCAACACCCGCCTATGAGTGAGAACATGCAGGGTTTGATCTTCTGCTCTTCTGTCAGTTTGCTGAGAATGATGGTTTCCAGGTTCATCCATGTCCCTACAAAGGACCCAAACTCATCGTTTTTGATGGCTGCATAATATTCCATGGTGTATATGTGCCACATTTTCCCTATCCAGTCTATCGTCGATGGGCATTTGGGTTGGTTCCAGGACTTTGCTATTGTAAACAGTGCTGCAATGAACATTCGTGTGCACGTGTCCTTATAGTAGAACGATTTGTAATCCCTTGGATATATACCCAGTAATGGGATTGCTGGGTCAAATGGAATTTCTACTTCTAGGTCCTTGAGGAATCGCCACACTGTCTTCCACAATGGTTGAACTAATTTACACTCCCACCAACAGTGTAAAATTGTTCCTATTTCTCCACATCCTCTCCAGCATCTGTTGTCTCCAGATTTTTTAATGATCGCCATTCTAACTGGCGTGAGATGGTATCTCAATGTAGCTTTGATTTGCATTTCTCTGATGACCAGTGATAATGAGCATTTTTTCATATGTTTGTTGGCCTCACGTATGTCTTCTTTTGTAAAGTGTCTGTTCATATCCTTTGCCCACTTTTGAATGGGCTTGTTAGTTTTTTTCTTGTAAATCTGTTTTAGTTCTTTGTAAATTCTGGATATCAGCCCTTTGTCAGATGGGTAAACTGCAAAAATTTTTTCCCAATCTGTTGGTTGCCGATTCACTCTAATGATTGTTTCTTTTCCTGTGCAGAAGCTGTGGAGTTTGATTAGGTCCCATTTGTCTATTTTGGCTTTTGTTGTCAATGCTTTTGGTGTTTTGGTCATGAAGTCCTTGCCTACACCTACGTCCTGAATGGTTTTGCCTAGATTTTCTTCTAGGGTTTTTATGGTGTTAGGTCTTATGTTTAAGTCTTTAATCCATCTGTAGTTAATTTTAGTGTAAGGTGTCAGGAAGGGGTCCAGTTTCTGCTTTCTGCACATGGCTAGCCAGCTTTCCCAACACCATTTATTGAACAGGGAATCCTTTACCCATTGCTTGTTTTTTTCAGGTTTGTCAAAGATCAGATGGTTGTAGATATGTTGTGTTGCCTCTGAGACCTCTGTTCTGTTCCATTGGTCTATATCTCTGGTTTGGTACCAGTACCATGCTGTTTTGATTACTGTAGCCTTGTAGTATAGTTTGAAGTCTGGTAGTGTGATGCCCCCCACTTTGTTCTTTTTGCTTAGAATTGACTTGGCTATGCGGGCTCTCTTTTGGTTCCATATGAAATTTAAGGTGGTTTTTTCCAGTTGTGCGAAGAAGGTCATTGGTAGCTTGATGGGGATAGCATTGAATCTGTAAATTACTTTGGGCAGTATGGCCATTTTCACGATATTGATTCTTCCTAACCATGAACATGGAATGTTTCTCCATCTGTTTGTGTCCTCTCTTATTTCATTGAGCAGTGGCTTGTAGTTCTCCTTGAAGAGGTCCTTTACATTCCTTGTTAGTTGTATTCCTAGGTATTTTATTCTCTTTGTGTCAATTGTGAATGGAAGTTTGTTCTTGATTTGGCTCTCTATAAATTATAATTTTTAATTGGTGGCCAATATTAAATATATAAATATATAATTATATATATGATACAAGAATTTCATAGTCAACCAAACTAAGCTTCATGAACAAAAAAGAAATAATTTTATTTTTGTACAAGCAAATGCAGCAGGAATTTGTTACCAACAGATCTGTCTTACAAAAGGTCGTGAAGGACGCATTGAAAATGGGAAAATAGACCATTACCAGCCATTACAGAAAGACACTTAAATACACAGACCAATGACACTAAAAATCAACCACACAAACAAGTCTGCATAATAACTAACAAACATCTTGATGACAGGATCAAATTCACACATATCAATGCTAACCTCAAATAGAGATAGGTTAACTGTCCCAGTTAAAAGGCACAGAGTAACAAGGGGGTAAAACAGCAAGACACAATGGAATGCTTTTCTCAAAAGACTTATGTCACATGCAATGACACTCATAGTCTCAAAATAGATGTAAGGAAATCTACCAAGCAAATGGAAATTAGAAAAAAGCAGGGATTGCAGCCCTAATTTCAGACAAAACAGACTTTCAACTAAAAAGATAAAAAATGACAAAGGAGGGCATTTCATGATTGATATGGTTTGGATATGTGTCCATACCCAAATCTCATGTTGAATTGTAATCCCTACTATTGAATAAGGGACCTGGAAGGAGGTTATTAGATCATGGGTGTGAAGTTCTCATAAATGGTTTAGCACCATCCCCCTTTGGTACTGTATAGTGAGTGAATTGTCACAATATCTGGTTGTTTAAAATTGTATAGCACCTCCCCTTTTCTCTCTTTTCCTCCTGCTCTGGCCACGTAAAGATGTCTTCTCCTGCTTACATTCTGACATAAGTAATGCCTCCCTGAAACCTCCCCAAAAGCAGATGCTGCCATGCTTTCTGTATACAGCCTGTAGAACTGTAAGATACAGTACTTAAAACTCTCTTTCTAATAGATTACCCAGTCTCAGGTATTTTATCAGGTCTTTCTTTATAGCAATGTGAGAGTGAACTAATACAGAAAATTGGTACTGAGGAGTGGAGCATTGCTATAAAGATAATTGAAAATGTGGAACGAGCTTTGAAATTAGATAATCAGTTGATGTGGTTTGCATTTGTGTTCCTGTCCAAATCTCATGTAGAATTGTAATCCCAAATGTTGGGAGAGGGGCCTGGTGGGAGGTGATTGGATGATGGGAGTGCATTTCTCACATGCTGTTCTTATAATAGTGAGTGAGTTCTCATAAGAACTGGTTGCTTAAAAGTATGTACCACCTGCCCCTTCTCTCTCTTCTTCTCCAACCCTGTGAAGATATATCTTCTTCCCCTTTGCTTTCTGTCATGATTAAAAATTTCCTAAGGCCTAACCATGATAGCTGTACAGCCTGTGGAAGTGTGAGATAAGTAAATCTCTTTTCTTTATAAATTACAAAGTCTCAGTTAATTTTTATAGCAGTGTGAGAATGAACCAGTATACTGGCTAAGGCTGGAAGAGTGTGGAGGGCTCAGAAGCAGAGAGGAAGATGAGGGAAAGTTTGGAACTTCCTAGAGACTGGCTGAATGGTTGTGAAGAAAATGCTGATGGTGATATGTACAATGAAGTCTAGGTTGAGGAGGTCTTAGGTGAAGATGAGGAACTTATTGGGAACTAAAACAAAGGTCACATTACGAATTAGCAAAGAGATTGGCTGCATTGTGCCCCAGCCCTAAGGAGCTGTGGAACTTTGAACTTGAGAATGATGATTTGGGGTATCTGGTGGGAAAACATTTCTAAGCAGCAAAGCATTCAAGATTTGGCCTGGCTGCTTCTAATCACCTATGCTCATATGCATGCGCAAATAAATGATATAAAACCGAAATTTATATTTAAAAGGGAATCAGAGCAAAAAAGTTTGAAAAATGCACAACTTGGTCATGTGGAAAAAGGGAAAAGCCTATTTGGGGGCTAAGGAATTAAAGCAGGCTATAGACATTTGCACAAGTAAAAAGGAGTCAAGTGGGAAAGGCTTGAAAGGCATTTCAAAGACCTTTGTGACATCCTCTTCCATCACAGCCCTGGAAGCCTAGAAGGAAAGAATTGTTTCATATGTCAAGCCAAGGGACCCACTGCCCTGCACAACCTGAGGACATTGGTACCTGCATCCCAGCTGCTCCAGCTCTAGCTATTCCTAAAAGGGTCCCAGATACAGTTTGGGTCAATGCTTGGGAGTGTCTGCCTAGATTTCAGAGGATATATGGAAAGGCTTGGATGTCCATGCAGAAGCCTGCTGTAGGGGTAGAGCCCTTGTGTACAACCTCTAATTGGGAAGTGATGAAGAAAAAAAAAATGAGATTGGAGCCTCTACACAGAGTCCCCACTGAGGCACCGTTTAGTGGATCTGTGAGAGCAGTGCCACCATCCTCCAGATCCCAGAATGGTAGATCCACTAGCAGCTTGCATTTTCCTTTTAGAAGAGCTATAGGCACTCAATGCCAGCTCATGAGAGCAGTCAAAGGGGCCAAACTCAGAAAAGCCACACGGGCAAAGCAACCCAAATATTGGGAATCTACCCGTTGTATCAGCATGCCCTCGATGTGAGATATGGAATCAAATGAGATTATTGGGGAGCTTCAAGATTTAAAGCTTAAACCTTGACTGCCTTGCTGAATTTCAGACTTACATTGGGTCTTTAGGCCCTTTGTTTTGATTGATTCCTCCCTTTTGAAATTGGGAAATTTACTCAATGCTTGTACGTTCATTGGATCTTGGACATAACTAACTTGTTTTGATTTTGCAGACTCATAGGTCAAAGGGATATGCCTTGTCTCAGATAAGAGTTTGGACTGTGGACTTTTGAGTTAATGCTGGAATGGGTTAAGACTTTGGGTAACTTTTGGGAAGGCATGCTTGCATTTTGAAATGTGAGAAAGAAAAGAGATTTGGGAAAGGTCAGGAACAGAACAAAGAAAATCCAACAAGCAAATGGAAATCAGATAAAAAGCATGGCTGCAATCCTAATTTCAGACAAAACAAACTTTAAACCAACAAGGATCAAAAACAACAAATGAGGGTATTACATAATAGTTGATATAGTTCGTATTTGTGTCCCTACCCAAATCCCATGTGGAATTTTAATTTTCAGTGTTGAAGGAGAGTCCTGGCAGGAAGTTAATGGGCCATGGAAATAGAGTTTCTCTAAATGGTTTAGCACCATCACCCCTTGGTACTGTATAGTGAGTGTGTTCTCATGAGATCTGGTTGTTCTAAAGTGTATAGCACCCCACACCTTCTTGGCCTTTATGCTGTTCTGGTCATGTTAAAATGCCTGCTCCTGTTTTTCCTTTTGCCATAATTAAAATATTCCAGGGGCCTCCACAGAAGCTGATGCTGCTATGTTTCCTGTACAGTCTGTGGAAGCATTAGCCAATTAAACCTCTTTTAAAATAAATTACTCAGTCTCAGATATTTCTTCATGGCAATGAGAGAATAAATTAATACAATGATAAAGGGTCAAAGTCAACAAGAAAACTTAACTATTCTAAATATATATGCACTCAGCACAGGAGCACCCAGATTCATAAAGCAAGTTCTTAGAGACCTTCAAAGAGACTTAGACTTCCACAGAATAATAATGAAAGACTTCAATGTCACACTAATAGTATAAGACAGATTATAAAGACAGAAAATTAATGAAGATATTCAGGACCTTAACTCAGCATGGTATCAAATGGATCTGATAGTCATCTACAGAACTCTCCACCTCAAAACAGCAGCATATACATTCTTCTCATTGCCGCATGGTGCAACTCTAAAAACAATCACATAATTGAACATAAAACATTCCTCAGTAAATGCAAAAGAACTGACATAATGACAACTCTCTCAGACCACAGTACGATCAATTAGAAATCAAGCAAAACAAATTTGCTCAAAATAATACAATTACATGGGAATTGAACAACCTGCTCCTCAATGACTTCTGGTTAAATAATAAAATTAAATCAGAAATAAGGAAGTTATTTGAAAATAGTAAAAGATAAAACGTACCAGAATCTCTGAGACATAGGTAAGGCAATCTTAAGAAAGAAATTTATAGCACTAAATTCCCACAGCCAAAAGTTAAAGGATCTGTTTAACAACCTAACTTCATAACTAAAAGAACTAGGGAATGAAGAGAACCTCAGTGCCAAGGCCAGAAGACAAGAAATAACCAAGATCTTTACTGAACTGAAAGAGATTGAGATACACAAAAGAATATTGGCTAGATCAATGAATCCAGGAGTTGGTACTTTTTAAATAATTAATTAAAAAGATAGACTGCTAGGAGACTAATAAAGAGTAAAAGATAGAATGTTAAAATATACACATTTAGAAATGGCAAAGGAAATATTACCACTGAACCCACAGAAATACAAATAACCATTAGAGAATATTATGAACACCTCTATGAACATACACTAGAAAATCTATAAGACATTAATAAATTCCTATTCACATACACCCTTCCGGGAATAAGCTAGGATGAAGTTAAATCCCTTAACATATCAATAATGAGCTTCAAAATTGGATCCGTAATACATAGACTATCAACCAAAAAAGGCCAGGACCAGACAAATTTTTAGCTGAATTCTACCACATGTACAAAGAAGAGATGGTAACATTCCTACTAAAATTGTTTCAAAAATAATAAGGAGGGATTCTTCCCTAACTTATTCTATGAGGCCAGCATCATCCTCATAGTAAACCAGGCAGAGACTGATTCCACCTCCTTGCCCCAAAGAAAAACAAAGCAAAACTTTAGTCTAATATCCTTGTTTAACATGATGCAAAACTTCTCAACAAAATACTGGCAAATAAAATCCAGCAACACTAAAAAAGCTAATCCACCACAATCAAGTGGGTTTTTTTCTCAAGATGCAAGGTTAGTTAAACATACACAAATCAGTAAATGGGATTTGTCACATAAACAGAACTAAAGACAAAAACTGCATGATTATCTCAATTGATGCAGACAAGACTTGATGAAATTCAACACCCCCTCATGTTAAAAAATCTCAGTGAACTAAGTATTGAAAGAATGTACTTCAAAATCATAAAAGCCATCTATGACAAATCCGCAGCCAACATTATGGGCAAAAGCTAGAGGCACTTATCTGGAAAGTCAGCACAAGACCATGATGTCCTCTCTCACCACTCTTATTCAACATAGTATTGGAAGTTCTGGCCGGAACAATAAGAAAAAAAAAGAAAAAAAGAAAAAGAAAATAAAGGGTATTCAAATAGGAAGACAGGAAGTCAAACTATCCCATTTGGCAGATGTTACTGTTCCATATCTAGAAAAAAAAAAAAAAAACACTGTTTTGGCTCAAAAATGTCTTAAGCTGATAAACAACTCCAGCAAATCTCAAAATACTTAATGAACATACAGTAATCAGTAGCATTCCTATCCTCCAATAATAGTCAAACTGAGAACGAAATAAAAAATGCAATGCCATTCACATTTGAAACAAAAAACTAAAATACCTATAAATACAGCCAACTGGAAAGGTAAAATATTTCTACAAGAAGAACTATAAAACATTACTCAAGATAACAGAGATGACACAAACAAATAAAAAAAATCCATACTCCTGGATAATAAAAATCAATATAACTAAAATGGTCATACTCTCCTATGTAATTTAAAGATTAGATATTATTCCTATGAATGAAATAATGTTATTTTCACAGAACTAGAAAAAAAAATTACAAATTCACATGGAACCTAAAAAGAGCCTGAATTGCCAGGCAATCCTAACGAAAAAGAACAAAGTTTGAGGCATCATGCTACCTGTTTTCAAACGATACTACACATCTACAGTAATCAAAACAGCATGGTACTGCTACAAAAACATACATGTGGACCAATGGAACATAATAGCTAAGAAGTGAAGCCACACACTCACAACTATCTGGTCTTTGACAAAAATGACAAAAACAAGCAATGAGAAAAGGATGCTGGGATAACTGGCTAACTACATACAAAAGTTTAAAACTAGAACTCTTTCCTACACCATATATAATAGTCAGATCGGTATAAATTAAAAACCTAAATGTAAAACCCCAAACTATAAAAACCCTGGAAAACAACTTAGGCAATACAATTCTGGACATAGGAATGAGCAAAAATTTTATGATGAAGATGCCAAAACCAACTACAACAAAAGCAAAATTGGCAAATGAAATCTAACTAACCTAAAGAGGTTATTAACAGGAAAGAAACTATCTACAGAGTAAACAGACAACCTCCAGAATGGTAGAAAATATTAGCAAACTATATATCTGAAAAAAAAATTAATATCTAGCATCTATAAGAATCTTAAACATTTTTTTTAAAAGTAACAAACAACTGCATTAAAAAGTCGCAAAGAATACGAACAGTTTTCAAAAGAAGACATATATGTGTCCCACAAGCATATGTAAAACAGCTCTACATCACTGATCATTGATGGAAAGCAAATCAAAACCACAATGAGACACCATCTCACACCAGTCAGAATGGCTATTATTAAAAAGTGAAAAAATAACATGCTGGTGAGGTTGTAGAGAAAAAAGAACACCTATACACTGTTAGTGGGAGTGTAAATTAGTTCAATCATTGTGGAAAACAGTGCAATGATTCCTCAAAGATCTAAAGACAGAACTACCATTTGTCCCAGCAATCCTACTACTGGGCATATGCCCAGAGAAATATAGATCACTCTGTTATGAATGTACATACACATGTATGTTCATTACAGCACTACTTACAATAGCAGGCATGGAATCAAACTACATGCCTATCAATGGTAGATTGGTTAAAGAGAATGTGGTACATACACACTATGGAATACTGTGCAGCCATGAAAAAGAATAAGGGTATGTTTTTTGCAGGCTCACAGACATACTTAGAGACCATTATTTTTCAGCAAACTAACACAGGAAAAGAAAACCAAATATGTTTTAATTTATAAGTGGGAACTAAATGATGAGGACACATGGACACAAAGAAAGGAACAGCAGTCACTGCAGCCTATCAGAGAGTAGAGGGATGGAGGAAGAAGAGAATCAGGGAAAATAACTAATGAGTACTAAGCTTAATACCTGAGTGATGAAATAATCAATATTGGCCCCACTCTCTTCTGACTTGTAGGGTTTCTGCAGAGAGATCCACTGTTAGTTGGATGGAGTTCCCTTTGTGGGCAACCCGATATTTCTCTCTGGCTGCCCTTAACATTTTTTTCTTTCATTTCAACCTTGGTGATTCTGACGAGTACATGTCTTAAGGTTGCTCTTCTCGAGGAATATCTTTGTGATGTTCTTCTCTGTATTTTCTGAATTTGAATGTTGGCTTGCCTTGCTCGGTTGGGGAAGGTCTCTTGGATAATATCCTGAAGAGTGTTTTCCAACTTGGCTTCATTTTGCCTGTCACTTTCAGGTACACCAATCAAATGTAGATTTGGTCTTTTCACATAGTCCCATGTTGCTTGTAGGCTTTGTTTGTTTCTTTTCACTCTTTTTTCTCTGTCTCCTCACTTTATTTTATTGAGTAGATCTTCATTCTCTAATATTCTTTCTTCTACTTGATCGATTCAACTATTGATACTTGTATAAGCCTCATGAAGTTATTATATATATTTCAGGGATAGGTAGTTTAGGCAAAGATCTCTGGGAAGATAGTTACATTCAAATAAGTCTCTCATTTCTTCTAAACAATTATAAATTAATATATGAAAACAAGCTTAAAAGTTTTTCTTGAGAGGAGGTGGAGCAAAGTGGCTGAATACAGCCTCCACTGATTTTTCCCCTCACAGAAACACAAATTTAATGATTATAGAGACCCCACAAAAAAGCATGTTTATAAGTAGCAAAAATCTGGTGAGTAATTTCAACACCTGGTTTTACCTTCAGATAACTGAAAGGGGCAGTGAAGTAGGTAGAAAAGACAGTCTTGAATTGCAAATGCCACCACTCCCCCACCCACAGGTAGCTACCATGTAGCAAATGGACAGAGCATGTGTGCTTGGGGAAGTGAAAGTGCCATAATAGTGGGTCTTTGCACTGGAACTTGGAACCGCCAACACCGAACAGAACGGAGCCAATGTCCATAGAGACAGGATTTAGTCAAGCCATGGCCAGAGGAGGATTTCCTATCCCACCAGTTGAAAACAGAGTTTCACCAAGACTTGTCACCATGTGCCACAGTGCTCTAGGGTCCTAAATAAACTTGAAAGGTAGTCTAGGCCACAGTTACCAAAATTCTTATGCAAATTGTAGTACTGTACTGTGCTCAGAGCCAGTTGACTTATGGGGATATATTACCTCATGAGACACCAACCGAGATTGCTAAAGGAGTACTTACACCACCCCTCCCTCAACCACAGTCAGTGTAGCTCACAGCTCCAAAAGAGATTTCTTCATTCCACTTGAGAAAAGGAGAGGGAAGAATAAAGAGAAATTTGTTTTCCAGTTGAACAACAGCACACACACATAGTAGGATAAGGCAACAGGCAGAAATGCGAGGGCCCTATGCCATGCACCAGCTCCCAGATGATGACATTTCTAGACACACACTGGGCCAGAAGAAAACCTGCTTTTTTGAAGGAAAGAACCCAGTACTCGAAGGATTCATCACCTGCTGACTAAAGAGCCCGTAGGCCCTGAATAGTCAGTGACCGTAACTAGGTGGTATACACCAAAGGCCTTGGGTGTGACTCTGAGAGGTGCTGGCTTCAGGATGACCCAACACATACACAACTATAGTAGCTATGAGGAGAGATACCTTCTGCTTGAGAAAAGAAAAGAAAAACTTAAACTAGACTTTGTCATGAAGCTTAGATACCAGCTTGGCCACTGTGGAGTAGAGCACCAAGTGTGCTCTTAGTTCACTGATTTCAGGCCTTAGCTCTTGGACAGCATTTTTGGACTTACCCTGTGCCAGGGTTGAGCCCACTGCCCTAAAATTTGAGTGCCAGGCCAGGTAGCCTCTACCACTAGCTGACTGAAGAGCCCTTGGTCCTTGAGTGAATATCAGCAATAGCCTTTTAGTAGACTCTACCGGCCTGTAATAGTAGTCAACATGGGAAGAGAATCCTCTGCCAGGGAAAAGGTGATGAAATAATGGAAAAGACTTTATCTTGGGATTTGGGTGACAGTTCAGCCACAGTAGAATAGAGCACCAGACAGATTTCTAGGGTTTCCTAATCTAGGCCCTGATTCCCATATAGCATCTCTGGACCTCCCTGGGCCCAGGAAAACATACTGTCCTGAAGCAAATTTGCAGACCTGGTTGGCTTTACCACTTGATAACTGTAGAGCCCTAGAATCTTAAGCAAAATAGCCAGTAGTCAGGTAGGTTTTACAGTGGGTGCTGCACATACCCACTGCTGTGCTTGCTTCAGGCTTGATCCAGCAAAATCTCAATGCTGGTGGCCAGAAGGATGCTTTTGTCACCCCTTGCCTAACTCCAGGCAGCACAGCACAAAAAGACAGAGAGAGAAATTCTATTTAATTGGGAAAAAGTAAGAGAAAGGAAGAAGAGTCTTTGTCTGGTAATTCAGAGAAATCAGCTGGATCTCATCCAAGACCATCAAAATGGTACCACCATGAGTCTGCAAGAACCATATAATTACTGGGCTTCTAATGCAGATACTCTTGTAGTGACCAAAAACCTGGATCACAATACCCAAGTCTCTTTGAATGCCTAAAGAGCCTTACCAAAGATAGGTACAAACAAGCCAAGACTATGAAGAGTACAATACATAACTAACATTTCATTGCCCAGACACTGACAAATATTTACAAGTACCAAGAATATCTAGGAAAATGTGACCTGACCAAATGCACTAAATAAGGCACCAAAGACTGGTCTTGGAGAAACAGATATATTTGACTTTCAGACAGATAACTTAAAATAGGTGTTTTGAGTAAATGCTAATCAAGAATACACAGAGAAAGAATTTAGAAACTTATTAGATATATTTAACAAAGAAATTGAAATACTTTAAAACAATCACATACAAATTCTGGAGTGGAAAAATGCAATAGACATAAAAGAATGCATCAGAGTCTCTACAGTAGCAGAATTTTGAAGCAGAAGAAAGAGTTAGTGAGTTTAATGACAAGGCTAAATGAAAATACACATTGAGAGGAGATGCAAAAAAATAATTAAAAAGAATGAAGCACAACTACAAGAGCTAGAAAATAGCCTCAAGAAGGCAAATATGCTATTGGTCTTAAAAGGGCAATACAGAGAAAGGAGGTCAGGATAGAAAGTTTATTTGAATTGACTTTTCAAACTAAGAGAAAGACTTTAATATTCAACTACAAGAAGGATATATAAAACCAACTATATGTAACCTTATGAAGACTACTTGAAGGTATTTAATAAAAAAAACTTCCACATATCTAGGATCAAAGAAAAATTCTAAAAGCAAAAAGCAACAAGAAAAAAACAAGTAACATAAAATGGAGGTCCAGTACATCTTACATAAGGCTTTTCAGAGGAAACTTTACAAGCCAGAAAAGAGTGGGATGACATATTTAAAGTGTAGAAGAAAAAAGTCTTTTACCCCAGAGCAGTACATCTGGTGAAAATATCCTTCAAACATAAGGAGAAACAAAGGCATTCACAGACAGACAAAAGCTGAGTGATTTTATCCACACCAGGTCTGTTCTGTAAGAAATGCTAATGGGAGTACTTCAATCAGAAAGAGGAAAAGGACCATAATAAACACTAAGAAATCATCTGAAAGTACGGAACTTACTGGTAACTGCAAATACACAGTAAAACACAGCCTATTATAACACTCTAATTATTGTATGTAAACTAGTCATATCTTAGAAAGACTGAAAGGTAACCTGGTAAAAAATAATAACTACAAACATTTTATGACAGACAGTACAATATGATATAAATAGAAGAAAAGTTAAAGTGTTTTTATAAGTTAAAAGTTAAAGTTTTTATAAGTTTTCTTTTTTCCTTGGTTTGTTTGTATATCAAATCAGTGCTCAGCAGTCATGCTTAAAATAATAGTTACAAGACACCATTTGCAAGCCTTATGGTAAACTCAAATCAAATAAGACACAACAGATACACAAAATATAAAAGTGAAGAAATTAAAAGATACCACAAAGTATCTTAAAACATTCAAAAAATTGAAATAATATTAAACATGCTCTCTAACCACAATGGAATAAAACTAGAAATCAATAACAAAAGGAAATTTGAAAACTATACAAACACATGAAAATTAAGCAACATTCTCCTGAATGACCATAAGTCAATAAAGAAATTAAGAATGAAATTGAAAAATGTCCTAAAACATATGATAATGAAAACACAACATTTCCAAACCTATGAGATACAATGAAAACAGTACTATGAGAATTTTGCCTAAGTCAAAAAAGTAAAACAAAACAAAACCAAAAACAACTATAATAAACAACGTAACAATGCATCTTTTTTTTTTTTTTAATTTTACTTTAGCTTCTGAGATACATGTGCAGATCATGCAGGATTGTTACATAGGTATACATATGGCAATGTGATTTGCTGCCTCCGTTCCCTCATCACCTACATCTGGCACAATGCATCTTAAAAAATTAGAAGAACAAGAGCAAATGAAACTCAAAGTTATTGAAAGAAAGATCAAAGTAGAAAGAAATAAAATTAAAAAGAAGAAAATAATAAAAAAGATCAACAAACCAAAAAGTTATTGTTTTGAAAAGATAAACAAATTGACAAACTCTAGCCGGAGTAAGAAAAATGGAGAGAAGACCCAAATAAATAAAATCAGAAATGTAAAAGGAGGCACTACAATCAATATTGCAGAAATTCAAAGGACAATTAGAGGCTACTATGAGCAGCTATATGCCAATAAATTCAAAAACCTAGAAGAAATAAATATGTTACTAGAAATACAAAACCTAACAAAATTGAACCATAAAGAAATCCACAACTTGAACAGATCAAACACAAGTAACACATTCAAAGCCATAAAAAGTCTTCCAGAAAAAAAAAAAGAAAAAGAAAAAAAAGGCCTTCACTCCTGAATTTTACCAAATATTTAAAGAAGAGTTTCTGTTAATTCTAATTTCTGTTAATCTCAAAATTATAAGTGGAGGGACTACTGACAAATTTATTCTATGTGGCCAGAATTAACCTGATATCAAAACCAGATGAAAAATGCATCAAAAAAGAAAACTACTGGCCAATATTTTTACTAAACATAGATGCAAATATTTGCAACAAACTGATAGCAAATTAAATTAGATAATATATTGAAAGATCATTCATTACGACCAACTGAGACTTTTCCCAGGGATGCAAGTATGGTTCAGCATATGCAAATCACTAAATGTGATACATGATGTCAAAAGAGTAGAAGACCAAGTTACATGATTATTTCAAGTTATGCGGAAAAAGCATTTGATAAAATTTTACATTCCTTTACAATAAAAGTCCTCAAAACACAGGGTATAGAAGGAACATACCTCAACATAATGAAGACATATATATCAGAATCACAGCTAGTATCATACTCAATGGGGAAAAACAGGAAGTCATTTTTCTAAGATATTGAATGCAACCAGCATTCCCCCTTTTGCCATGGTTATTCAACATAGCACTGGAAGTTCCAGCTAGAACAATCAAGATAAAGAAAAAAAGTGCATCCAAATTGGAAAGAAAGAAATCAAATTATTTTTCCAAATATCGAATTACCCTTGTTTGCAGAAAAATGTGAACATTTTGCAAAATGACTATTATAAATGATAAACAAATGCAGTAAAGTTGCAGGATATAAAATCAACATACAAAAATCAGCAGCATTTTTATATGCCAAAAGCAAACAATCTTATACATAAATGTAAACAAATACTATTTATAATAGCTACAAATAAAATTAAATATCTAAGGATTAACTTTGTCAAATAAGTGAAAGATCTCTACAATACAAACTGCAAAACACTGTTGAAAATAACTGAAGAGGACATCAAAATTTGAAAAGATATTTCAAGTTCATGTATTGGAAGAATCGATACTGTTAAAATGTTTGCACTACACAAAGCAATCTACAAATTCAATGCAAGACTTCTCAAAATATCAATGGCATTCTCCACAGACGTAGCCAAGACAATGTTAAAACTTATATGGAACTAAAAAGACCAAGAATAGCCAAAGCAATTGGAGGAATCACATTACCTGATTTCATATTACACTGCAGGGCTCTAGTAATCAAAACAGAAGAGTATTGACATAGAAAAAAACATGTAGAACAATAGAACAAAATAAGAACTCTTCAAAATTTATATATTTACAGTGAATTTATTTTCAACAAATATACCAACAGCATGCATTTTGGAAAGGAAATTTCCATCAAAAAATGGTGGTGGGACAACTTCATATCCATATACAGGTGAATGAAACTAAATGCTTATTTCTCACAATATAAAAAAGTCAAATCAAAATGAATTAAAATTTTAAATGTAAGTACTCAAACTATGAAACTACTGAAATAAAACTTTGGGAAAACTCTCCAGGGCATTGGACTGGGCAAAAATTATTTTGAGCAATACCCTACAAGCACAAGCAACCAAAGAGAAAGTGGACAAACAAGATCAAGTTAAAAAGCTTCTGCTCAGGAAAATTAAAAAAGCCAACAAAGTGAAGAGACAACCCACAGAATGGGAAAAATAAATTACAAATTACCCATCTTACAAGGGAGAAATAACCAGAATATATAAAAAGCCCAAAAAGCTCTATAGAAAAAATCCTAATAATCTGATCAAAAAGTGAGCCAACCAACAGTCTGCATAGACATTTCTCAAAAGAAGACACAAATGTCAAACAGGCATATGAAAAGATGCTCAACATCATTAATAATCAGGGAAATGCAAATCAAAACTACAATAAACTATTAACTCACACCAGTTAAGACAGTTTTTATCAAAATGATAGGCAATAACAAATGTAGGTTAAGATTTGAAGAAAATATAACTCTTGTGGAATGTTGATGGGAAGGTAAGTTAGTACAATCACTATGGAGAACAGTTTGGATGTTTCTCGAAAAAAGTAAAAATTGAGACACAGGGAGGAAAACATAACACACTGGGGCCTTCCAGTGGGTGGGGGGAGGGGGAGGGATAGCATTAGGAGAAATACCTAATATAGAGATGGGTTGATGGGTGCAGCAAACCACCATGGTACATGTATACCTGTGTAACAAACCTGCACATTCTTCACATGTACCCCAGAGCTTAAAGTATAACAATAATAATAATAATAACAACAATTGAGCTACCATGTGATGAAGAAATTTCACTGCTAGGTATATACCTAAAAGAAAGAAAATCAATACATCGAAGATATATCTGCACTCTTATATTTGTTGCAGCATTGTTTACAATAGGTAACATTTGGAAGCAGCCTAAGTGTTCATCAGCTGATGAGTGAATAGAGAAAATGCGGTACCTATATACAATAGAGTACTATTTGGGCATAAACAGAATGAGATCCAGCCGTTTGCAATAACATGGATGGAACTGGAGATTATTATGCTTAATGAAATAAGCCAGGCACAGAAAGACAAACATCACATGTTCTCACATATTTGTGGGATCCAAAAATTAAAGCAATTGAACTCATGAACACAAAGAGTAGAATGAAGGTTACCAGAGTCTGGGAATGGCAGTGGAGCCAGCAGGGAGGTGGGGATGGTTAACTGGTACAATAAAATTAGAAAAAATGAATAAGACCTACAATTTGATAGCACAATAGGGTAACTATAGTCAATGATAACTGAATTGCATATTTTTTAAAAAACTTAAAAGGAGTAATTAAATTGTTTGCAACTCAAACAATAAATGTTTGAGGGAATATATACCCCATTCTCTATGATGTGCTTATTTTGTAATGCATGAATGTGTCAAGACATCTTATGTACCCCATAAATATGTACAGCTGCTAAATACCAAAAAAAAAAATTTTAATAAATAAAAATTTAAAAAATTTATAAAAAGGCAATAACAAATGCTGGCGAGGTTGTGGAGCAAAGAAAAGCCTTTTACAGTGTTGGTGGAAATATAGCTTACTACAAGTACTATGGAGAGTTTGGAAGTTCTTCAAAAAACTAAAATTAAAGCTACCATTTGATGTAGCAATCCCAATTTTAAGTATATACCCTCCAAAAGGAAATCAGTATATCAAAGGTATATCTTCAGCCAAGATTTGGAAACAAACTAAGTATCCATAAGCAGAAAAATAAAGAAATTGTGGTATGTATACAAAATGGAATACCATTTAGGCATGAAGAAGAATGAGATCCTGACTTTTACAGCAACATGATTGCAACTGGAGGTCACCATTTTAAATTAAATAAGCCAGGCACAGAAAGACAAACTTCTCATATTCTCACTTATTTGTTGAAGCTAAAAATTAATACAACTGTACTTATTGAGATAGATAGTAGGATGATTGTTACTAGAGGCTTTAAATATTAGTGGGAGGGTAAGGGGGAAGTGGGAATGGTTGATGGGTATACAAAATAGAAAGAAAGAAAAAGATTAGTATTTGATAGCACAATGGGGTGATTATAGTCAATAATTATTTAATTGCAAATTTTAAGATAATTAAAATTGTGTAACTGAATTGTCTGTAACACAAAAGATAAATACTTGAAATAATGGATATCTCATTTACCCTGATGTAATTACTATATATTGCATTCCTGTATCAAAATATGTCATATACCCATAAATACATACACCTACAGTATACTCACAGAAATTTTAAAAAGTTCTTTTAAATTAAAACATAACCGTATCAAATTATAGTATCTTAGTGATCAATTATTTATTTATTATTTGCTAAAGGCCTATTATGGGCTATGCACAGGGCTGAGCAGTATTGATACAATCAGAGGCAAAACTGACGTATCTCCTTCTCTCATGGAGCTCAAGCACATGGCAAAAACTTCTCCCTTCATTAGCCCAGAGCAGCCCACAGTTTAGATTGAGTATAAAATTAGAAAAGGATACTATTTTCAGACCACTGGGCAAGAAGTCCAGAGATGGCTGTTGTAACAGTCTACTCTTGTTTCCACAGCATTGGCCATTGGTTACTGAAAAAGAGTAAGTTGTGGAAACCTAGAAAAAATAACTGCCCTTTAATTAAACTATAGTTTCAATAGTTGATTCCGGTTAATTGCAATTTGATTGCCCTGTGGTCTGAAAGACTGTTGGTTATGATTTCCATTCTTTTGCATTTGCTGAGGAGTGATTTATTTCCAATTATGGGGTCAGTGTTAGAGTAGGTGTCATGTGGTGCTGAGAAGAATGTATATTCTGTGGATTTGGGGTGGAGATTTCTGTAGATGTCTATTATGTCTGCTTGGTCCAGATCTGAGTTCAAGTCTTGGATATCCTTGTTAATTTTCTGTCTCATTGATCTGTCTAATATTGACACTGGAGTGCTAAAGTCTCCCACTATTATTGTGTAGGAGTCTAAGTCTCTTTGTAAGTCATTTAGAACTTGCTTTATGTACCGGGTGCTCCTGTATTAGGTGTGTATATATTTAGGATCTGTAGTTCTTCTTGATGCATTTATCCTTTTGCCATTATGTAATGCCCTTCTTTGTCTCTTTTGATTTTTGTTGGTTTAAAGTGCATTTTATCAGGGACTAGCATTGCAACTTCTGCCTTTTTTTGCTCTCCATTGCGTGATAAATATTTTTCCATCCCTTTACTTTTAGCCCATGTGTGTCCTTGCATGTGAGATGCATTTCCTGAATACAGTACACTGATGGGTCTTGACTTTTTAACCAGTTTGCCAGTATGTGTCTTTTCATTGGGGCATTTAGCCCATTTACATTTAAGGTTAATATTGTTATGTGTGAATTTGATTCTGCCATTTTGATGCTAGCTGGATATTTTGCCCATTAGTTGATGCATTTTCTTCATTTTGTCAATGATCTTTACCATTTGGTACATTTTTGGAGTGGCTTTTACTGGTTGTTCCTTTCCTTGTTTAGTGCTTCTTTCAGTAGTTCTTGTAAGGCAGGCCTGGTGGTGGCGAAATCTCTCAATTGCTTCTCCATAAAGGATTTTCTTTCTCCTTGCTTATGAAGCTTAGGTTGGCTGGATATGAAATTCTAGGTTGAAAGTTCTTTTCTTTAAGGATGTTGAATATTGATGCCCACTATCTTCTGGCTTGCAGGGTTTCTGTCGAGATCTCTGTTCTGAGTCTGATGGGCTTCCCTTTGTGGGTAACTTGACCTTTTTCTCTGGCTGCCCTATGTATTTTTTCCTTCATTTCAACTCTGGTGAATCTGATGATTATGTCCCTTGGGGTTGCTCTTCTTGAGGAATATCTTTGTGGTGTTCTCTGTATTTCCTGGACTTTAATGTTGGCCTGCCTTGCTAGGTTGGGGAAGTTCTCCTGGATCATATCCTGAAGAGTGTTTTCCAGCTTGGATTCATTCTCTCCTTCACATTCAGATACACCTATCAGATGGAGTTTGGGTCTTTTCTCAATTCCTTATTTCTTGGAGGCTTTGCTTATTTCTTTTCACTCTTTTTTCTCTATTCTTGCCTTCTCATTTTATGTCATTGAATTGATCTTCAATCTCTGATATCCTTTCTTCTGCTTGGTTGATTTGGCTATTGAAACTTGTGTATGTTTCACAAAGTTCTTGTGCTGTGTTTTTCAGCCCCATGAAGTCATTTATATTCTTCTGTAAGCTGTTTATTCTAGTTAGCATCTCATCTAACCTTTTTTTTCTAGATTCTTAGTTTCTTTGCATTGGGTTAGAACATGTTCTTTTGGCTCTGAGAAGTTGTTATTACCCACTTTCTGAATCTTCTTTCTGTTAATTCATCAGATTCATTCTCCATCCATCATTGATCCCTAGCTGGTGAGGAGTTGTGATGCCTTGGAGGAGAGGTATTCTGTTTTTTGATGTTTTCATCCTTTGTATGCTGGTTTCTTCCCATCTTAGTGGCTTTATCTACCTGTGGTCTTTGTAGATTTTGTTGATGTTGAAGATATTTCTTTCTGTTTCTTAGTTTTCCTCCTAATAGTCTGGCCCCTCTGCTGCTGGATTGCTGGAGTTCCACTCCAGACCATGCCTGCCTGGGGATCACCCATGGGAGCTGCAGAACAGTAAGGGTTACTGCCCATTTCTTCTTCTGTTATCTTCATCCCAGAAGGGTACCTGCCAGATGTCATCCTGAGCTCTCCTTTATGAGGCATCTCTTTGGGTATATGGGTGTTGGGGAGCTACTTGAGGAGACAGTCTGTACCTTATAGGATCTCAAGTGCTGTGCTGGGAGCTCCGTTGTTCCATGCAGAGCTGCTAGGCAGGAACCTTAAAGTCTGCTGCAGCGGAACTCGTAACTGCTTCTATTCCCATGTGCTCTGTCCTAGGAAGGCCAGCTTTATTTATAAGTCCCTGAGGTGCTGCTGCCTTTTTTCATAGATGCCCTGCCCCACACAGAGTAGTCTTGTCAAGTCTACCACCAGAGGTGTTGCTGAGCTGCTGCAGGCTCTGCCTAGCTGCTGTGTGAACTACCTTGGTAGTGGTGGTGGCCCTTCCCTCCACTGAGCTGGACCGTCCTGGGTCCATCTGCACTTGCTGCAAAACTCTCAATCTAGAGCTTTTCAGATTGTTTTATGGGGGTGTAACTGCAGAGCAAGATTGCCTGGCTCCCTGTCTCTGTCCCCTGCCTTTCAGTTGAATGGGTGTCTATGTCTCCCAGGCATTCCCAGGGCCAGTCGAAATAGTCTCCCAGATTTGTGTGAGTTTCTGTGTGCTGACCCAGCACTGACTGAAACTGCCATTCTGAAAACTTGTGGTGCTTTTCAGCACGGAAATCTCCTGGTCTGTGAGCAGTGAAAACTTGTTTGGCATTGCGGTTGGCACTCACCCTCTGTGTTGTTCTTTCTGGAAACTGCACTCTGGAGCTGTTCCTATTCAGCCTTCTTGGATCCACCCAATGTGTGGTCTTATTTTTGAGACCTCTATTCTGTTCCATTGGTCTTTGTGTCTGTTTTTGTGCCAGTACCATGCTGTTTAGAGTATTGTAGACTTGTAGGGTACTTTGAAGTTGGGTAGTGTGATGCCTTCAGTGTTGTTCTTTTTGCTTAGGATTTTCTTGTCTATACGGGCTCTTTTTGGTTCCACATAAATTTTAATGTATTTTCTTAATTCTGTGAAAATATCAATGGTGGTTTAATGGGAATAGCATCAAATCTATAAATTGCCTGGAGCAGTATGGCCATCTTCATGATATTGGTTCTTACTGTCCATGAACATGAAATATTTTTCCATTTGTTTGTGTCCTTTCTGATTTCCTTGAGCAGTAGTTTGTAGTTCTCCTTGAAGAGGTCCTTCACTTCTCCTGTTAGCTATAGTCTTAGGTACTTTACTCTCTTTTTAGCAATTGTAAATGAGAGTTTATTCATGATTTGGCTCTCTGCTTGTCTATTTTTGGTGTATAGGAATGTTTGTGATTTTTGCACATTTATTTTCTATCCTGAGACTTTGCTGAAGATGCTTATCAGCTTAAGGAGCTTTTGGGCTGAGACGATGGGATTTTCTAGATATAGGAACATATAATCAGCAAAGAAAGATAATTTAACTTCCTCTCTTCTTATTTGAACATCCTTTATTTCTTTCTCTTTCTTAATTGCCCTGGCCAAAACTTCCAATACTATGAGGAATAGAAGTGGTGAGAGAAGGCATCTTGTCTCATGCTGGTTTTCAAGGGGAATACTTTCAGCTTCTGCCCATTCAGTATGATATTGGCTGTGAAGTTTGTCATAAATGGCTTTTTTATTTTAAGATATATCCCATCAATGTCCAGTTTATTGAGAAATTTTAATATAAAGGGATATTGAATTGTATCAAAGGACTTTTCTGCATCTATTGAGATAATCATGTAGTTTTTGCCTTTAGTTCTATTTATGTAATGAATTACACTTATTTATTTGCATTTTTGAATCAGGCTTGCATTCCAGGAATAAAGCCAAATTTATCATGGCGGATATGCTTTTTAAGGTGCTGCTGGATTCCATTTGCCAGTATTTTATTGAGGCTTTTTGCATCGATGCTCATCAAAAATATTGGCCTGAAGTTTTCTTTTTTTGTTGTATCACTGCCAGGCTTTGGTATGAGGATGATGCTGGCCTCTTAATAAGAGTTAGGGAGGAGTTCCTTCTTTTCAATTGCTTGGAATAGTTTCTGAAGAAGTGGTATAGCTCTTATTTGTACCTGTGGTAGAATTTAGCTGTAAATCCATCTGGTTCTGAGCTTTCTTTGGTTGGAAGGCTATTTATTACTATCTCAATTTCAGAACTTGTTATTGGCCTATTCAGGGATTCAACTTCTTCCTGGTTTAGTCTTGGGAGGGTGTATGTGTCCAGAAATTCATCCATTTCTTCTAGATTTTCTAGTGTATTTGCATAGTGCATAGTGGTGTTTATAGTATTCAGTGATGGTTGCTTGTATTTTTGTGGGATAAGTAGTGATATCTTTTTTATCATTTTTTATTGTGTCAATTGAACTATTATTGTTTTTAATTTTTATTAGCATAGCTATCAGTATATCTATTTTATCAAAAATTTTAAAAATAACCAGCTCCTGGCTGGGTGCAGTGACTCACACTTGTAATCCCAGCACTTTGGGAGGCCAAGGCGGTCGAATCATGAGATCAGGAGATCGAGACCAACCTGGCCAACATGGTGACACCCCAACTCAACTAAAATGCACATACACAAAAAAGTTAGATGGGCGTGTTGACATGCCTCTAATCACACCTACTTGGGAGGCTGAGGCAGGGGAATCACTTGAACCTGAAAGGCGAAGGTTGCAGTGAGCTGAGATCATGCCATTGCACTCCAGTCTGGTAACAGAGTGAGACTCTGTAAATAAATACATACACAAATTAAATTAATTAATTAAACAGCTCTTGAATTTATTTTTTTTTTTTGAAGGATTTTTGTGTCTCTATCTCCTTCAGTTCTGATGTTAGTAATTTCTTGTCTTCTGCTAGCTTTTGAATTTCTTTGCAATTTGTTTTCTAGCTCTTTTAGTTGTGATGCTAGGATGCTGATCTGAGATCTTTCTAGCTTTCTAATGTGGGTATTTAGTGCTGTAAATTTCCCTCTTAACATTGCTTTAGCCGTGTCTCAGAGATTCTGGTACATTGTCTCTTTGATCACATTCGTTTAAAATAACTTCTCCATTTCCGCCTTAATTTTATTATTTACCCAGGAATCATTCAGGAGCGGGTTGTTCAATTTCCAAGGAGTTGTGTGGTTTTGTGTGTTTATTAATCTTGAGTTCTAATTTGATTGACCTGTGGTCTGAGAGACTGTCTGTTATGATTTCAGCTCTTTTGCATTTGCTGGGGAGTGTTTTACTGCCAATTGTGTGACAGATTACAGAGTAAGTGCCATGAGGCACTGAAAAAAATGTATGTTCTGTTGGTTTTGGGCGTAGAGTTCAGTAGATATCTACCAGGTCCACTTGATCCAGAGCTGAGTTCAAGTAACAAGTTCAAAACTTGTTATTTTTCTGTCTTGATGATCTGTCTTATATTGACAATGAGGTGATACAGTCTCCCACTATAGTTGTGTGAACGTCTAAGTCTGTTTGGAGATCTCTAAGCACCTGTTTTGTAAATTTGCATGCTTCTGTATTGGGTGTATATATATTTAGGATAGTTAGCTCTTCCTGTTGAATCAATGCCTTTACCATTATGTAATACCCTTCTTTATTTATTTATTTTTTTAAATCTTTTTTTGGTTTAAAGTCTGTTTTGTCATAAATTAGGATTGCAACCCCTAGTTTTTTTCTGCTTTCCAATTACTTGGTAAATTTTCCTCCGTCTTTTTATTTTTAGCCTATGTGTGTCTTTACATGTGATATGGGTCTCTTGAATATGACACAGCAATGGGTCTTGAGTCTTTATCCAGTTTGCCATTTCATGTCTTTTAATTGGGGCATTTAGCCCATTTACATTTAAGGTTAATACTGCTTTGTGTGAATTCGATCCTGCCATCATGATGCTAGCTGGTTATTATGTAGACTTGTTGATGCAGTTGTTTCATAATGTCATTCATCCTTGTATTTCAGTGTATTTTTGCAGTGGCTGGTAATGGTTTTTTCTTTCTACATTTAGTGCTTCTTTTAGGAGCTCTTGTAAGGCAGGCCTTGTGCTGATGAATTCCCTCCACATTTGCTTCTCTGAAAAGGATTTCATCTCCTTTTTGCCTATGAAGCTTAGTAAGCTGGATATGAAATTCTGGGTTAAAAATTATTTTCTTCAAGAATGTTGAGTATTGGCCTTTGATCTCTTCTGGCTTGTAGTGTTTCTGCTGAGAAGTCTGTTGTTAGTCTGATGGGCTTTTCTCTGTAAATAACTTGGCTGCCCTTAACATTATTTCCTTCATTTTGACCTTGGAGAATCTAATGATTGTGTCTTGGGGTTGACCTTCTCATAGAATTTCTTACTTGGGTTATCTGGATTTTCTGAATTTGAATGTTGGCCTGTCTTTTTAGGTTGAGGAGGTTCTTTTGGGTGATATCCTGAAGTATATTTTCCAACTTGGTTCCATTCTTCTCATCTCTTTCAGGTAGCCCTATCAGTTGTAGGTTCAGTCTTTTGACATAATCCCATAGTTCATGGAGGTTTTGTTCATTCCTTTTCTCTTTTTCACTGTAATTTTGCCTGCCTGCCTTATTTCAGTAAGATAGTCTTCATGCTCTAAAATTATTTTCTCTGCTTGGTCTATTCATTTATGCTCTTCTCTACACTGGTTATTATGGTTAACAGTTCCTGTGATGTTTTATCATGGTTCTTATCATCTTTGCATTGGTTTAGAACATTCTCCTCTAGCTCAGTGAAGGTTTTTATTACTCACCTTCTGAAGTTTACCTCTGTCTGTTCATCCATATCAGCTTCCACCTAGTTCTGTGTCTTTGCTGGAGAGGTGTTGCAATCATTTATAGGAAAAGAAGCACTTGGGCTTTTGGAGTTTTCAGTATTTTTAATTTGATTCTCATCTTCATGAGTTTGTCTAGTTTTGATCTTTGAGCTGTTAACTTTGGATGTGTTTTTTTGTGGGGAATTTTGTGAATGTTGTTGTTGCTTTTTGTTTGTTTTTCTTTTAACAGTCAGGTTCCTCTTCGGTGGGGCTGCTGCAGTTTGCTGGGGGTTCACTCCAGGCCCTATTCACCTGGATCCCACCTGCACCGGTATATGTCACCTGAGGAGGCTACAGAACAAGAAAGATGGCTGCCTTTTCCATTTTCCGAGATATCTGTTCCAAAGGGGCACTGATCTGATGCCAGCAGGAATGTACTTTTATAAGGTGTCTGGCAAACCTTGTTGGGAAATCTCACCTAGTTGGGGTCACAGGATTGGCAACCCACTTAACTAGCACTCTGGCTGCCCCTTAGTGGAGAGGTTTTGCTGTGTTCTGGGGTGTCCCACATATCTGGGCTGTTCAGATTATTTAGAGCCAGTAGGGAGAAAGACTAAATCTACTGATCCATGGAGACCACAGCCACCCAAGGGCTGATGCCCAGGGAGATCAGAGTTGTCACTATAGTCCATGGCTGGAGTTGCTGAAATTCCTGCAGGGAGTCACCACCTGGTGAGAAAGAAAGAGACAAAGACCATCCTAAAGAGGCAACCTGGCCATGATCTGCCACAGTTGGTGTGCTGGACTCTGGGGAATTCCTGCTGTGTTCAAACCATCCAGTCTCCACACCACCAACAGGGGAATAATGGCAGACTGGAGCTACAGTGATGGCTGCTGCCAGTCCCCAAGTGACCAGTTATCTTAGACAGCAAGCAGCCACAGTGATTATGGCTGTCCCCCTACTTGGGAACTCAGTAGTCTTAGGCAGTCTCCAGCCTAAGTCTTGCAGCTATTATTGTATTGGGAGCCTCTCTTTAGCTCTAATAATATTTGCTTTATATATCTGGGTGCTCCAGTGTTGGGTGTATATATATTAATATTTAAAATTGTTATATCCTCTTGCTGAATTGATACTTTATCTGATATAGTGGGTCTTTTCTTTTAGTTTTCATCTTAAAATCTATTTTGTCTGATATAAGTATAGTGATTCCTGCTCTGTTTTGGATTCTATTCACATGGAATATATTTTTACATCCCTGCATTTTTAGTCTATGTGTGTCTTTATAGGCAAAGTGTGTTTCTTGTAAGCAACAGATCAATGGGTCCTTTTTCATCCATTCAGCCACTCTATGACTTGATTGGAGAGTTTGGCCCATTTACTTTCAATCTTATTATAGATAAATAAAGACTTACTGTTGCCATTTTGTTATTTGCTTTCTGGTTGTCTTGTGGTCTTCTCTTTCCTATTTCCTTCCTTCCTGTGTTCCTTTAGTGATGGTGATTTTCTCTTTTGATATGATTTAGTTTCTTGCATTTTATTTTATTTGCATCCATTCTATGTTTTCTGGTTTGAGGTCACTGTTAGGCTTTCAAATACTATCTCATAACCCATTATTTTATCCCAATAACAAGTTAACACGGTTTTATAAACAAACTAACAAATGCGGAAAAAAAAAACCCTAATAAACACTCTAAGCCTCAACTTCATCCCCCTATTTATTAATTTTTTTGTTGTTTATATTTATATCTTCTGGTATGGCCTACATCTTGCAAAGATTTGTGGTTGCTATTTTGGATTTCCTAATTGTTTAGTTTTTCTACTTAAGATAAGAGTAGCTTACAAAACACAGTTATAGTGTTACAATAATTTGTTTTTGTGTACTTATTATTACTAGTAAGTTTTGTATGTTCAGATAATTGCATGTTACTTATTAACATCATTTTCTTTCTGATTGAGGAAGTTTTTTAAGCATTTATTGTAGGAAAAGCCTTGTGTTGATAAAATTCTTCAGCTTTTGTTTGTCTGGTAAAGTATTTTTCCTTCATGATTGAAGGATATTTTCACTGCATACACCATTCTAGGATATCTTTTCTCTTCAGCAATGTAAATATGTGATGCCATGCTTTCCTGGTCTGTAAGTTTTCCACTGAAAAATTTATTGCCAGGTGTATTGGAGCCCCATTGTATCTTATTTATTTATTTTATTTTGCTGCTTTTAGGATCCTTTCTTCATGCTTAATTTTTCAGAATTTGATCATTAAATACCTTGAGGTGGTCTTCTTTGGGTTGAATCTGCTTGGCATTCTGAAACCTTCTTGTACTTAAAAGTTGATATCATTTTTTTGATTTGGGAAGTTCTCTGTTCTTATATTTTTGAACACACTTTCTACCCCCTATTTCTCTCTCTACCTCCTCATTAGGTCCAATAACAATTAGAATTGCCCATTTGAGGCTATTTTCCAGTTCCAGCAGGAATGCTTCATTGTTTTTTATTCCTTTTACTTTTGTCTATTCTGACTGTGTATTTTCAAATAGTCTCTCTTCAAGCTGATTTTTTTCTGCTTCATCAATTCTGCTGTTGAAAGACAATGTGCATTCTTTAGTATGCCAATTGCATTTGCCAGCTCCAGATTTTTTGTTTGATTCTTTTTTAAATCTCTTTGTTAAACTTATCTGATAAAATTTTGAATGTCTTTTCTACATTACCTTGAATTTATTTGAATTTCTTCAACACAACTATTTTGAGTTCTCTCTCTGAAAGGTCACATAGCTCTTTTTCTCAAGGATTGATCCCTGCTGCTTTGTTTAATTCATTTGGTGAGGTCATATTTTCCTGGATAATGTTGATGTTAGTAGATGTTTTTCAGTGCCTGGGCATTGAAGAAGTAACTATTGTAGTCTTCAGTCTCTGGGCTAATCTGTACCTGTCCTTCTTGGAAAGGCTTTCCAGACATCTAACAGGATATGGATGTTGTAATCTAAGCTGTATCTGCTTTGAGGGCATCCAAAGCCCAGTAACACTGTGGTTCTCTTAGGCTTGCAGAGGTACTGCCTTTATGGCCATGGGCATAATTGTGGAGAATTCTCTGGATTACCAAGCTGAGATTCTTTCTGTCTTCCCTTACTTTCTTCCACACAAAGGGAGTCTTGCTCTCTCTATTCTGAGACACCTAAAGCTGAAAGTCGAGTGACACAAGCACCCTGGGGCCACCACCACTATGACTGCACTGGGTCAGATCTCAAGCTAGCACAACTATGGGTCCAAATCCAGGCCTGCTGTAACCACTCCCTGTCTACCACCTTTTTACTTAAGGCCCTAGGACTCTACAATCAGGAGGTAGCTAATCCAACCAGGCTTGTGTTCTTCCGTTCAGGTCAACTAGTTCTCTCAGGCCCCAGCTGTGTCCAGAGGTACTACATGGGTATCAGGAACTGAGTCAACAACCTTAGAATTCTACCTTGTGTTCTATTGTACTGCAGCTGAGCTGGCACTCAAACTATAAGATACAGACCTTCCCATTCTTCCCTCCCTTTTCAAAGGTATTTTACCAGAGAGACACTGCCACCGTAGGTCACAGAGTACTCCCTGACTATTGCTAGTGTTTCCTTAAGGCCCAAGGGCTCTTAAGTCACCTTATGGTGAATTTTACCTTGCCTGGGATTCATGCTTTAGGGACGTGGGCTCCCCTTTGCCAGAGAAAGTCCCAAAGTGCCATCCAAGAGTCAAGTCCTGGAATCAAGGACCCCAAGAGCCCACTTCATGCTCTATCTCCCTGTGTCCATGCTGGTGCCTGAAGCCAGCAAGCCTCAAAATCTCACCCAAAGCCCTTGACACAGTACCTGGGTATTGTTGCTGGCTATTCAGGGCCCCAGGGCTCTCCATTTAGCAGGTGACAAATTCTTCCAAGGCTGGGTCATTCCCTTCAAGGCAGCAGGTTCCCTTCTGGCTGATTGTGTGTCTAAAAATGTCATCCAGGTGCTAGGGCCTGGAATGAGGGCCTTATGACTCTGACCAGTGCCATGCCCTGCTGTGAGTGAGCTGGTATCCAAGATCCAGGACAAAGTCCTCCCCACTCTTTCCTCTCCTCTCCTCAAGTGGAAGGAAGAGGTCTCTATTGGAGGTGCAAGCTGTGCAGCCTAGGGTTACAAGAAGGGTGATACCAGCACTTCCTTAGCTGTCCCAGCTGGTGTCTCAGTAGGTAGGATGCTTCCCCCTTCCACTGTCTCTGGGCCCAGTTCAGCCCTAGGACTCATCTAAGACTTTAAGTCTTTGTAGCCCCGACTGCCTTTCAAGCTTACTTAGAGATTCAGAGCAGTTTATACCTCAGTGGTGAGGTTTGCAAGAACTCAAGTTTAGATGGCTAGGGCTGGTTGAAATGCTCCCTCTGAAGATGGGTGTCAATTGAGTTTTGTCAAGTTTCCTTTTCTGCTCTAACAGGACAGTATTGAATTCACTGACTCATGATTGCTATGCTCTCCCTCTCCCAGAGCCCAGAGATGCTCTTGGCATCATGTAGCCACTGCCAGGGGATGGGGGAGGGGTGGCATCAGCAATTCGGGACTGATTATTCTATCTCTTCTGTGCCTCTTTCAGTGATATGTAATTAAAACCAGGTACTATGAGGGCTCACCTACTCCCATAGCAACCATAACGATCTCAACCACCAAAAAATGTTATAAAATCACTGTCTCTGTTACTTAGTGATTTGTTGAGTATTATATTATTGTAGTGTATGTTTCCATAATGTGTAGCATTAACATTGTCCAATAATTTAAAATACCTCTCATCTTTTTCAGAGATTTGCTGTCTCTGGAAGATGTTAGAAGATGGTTTGTTATTTTAATTTTTACAGACTGAAAGGTCTTCTGTAGTTTAATCTGCATAGAAAGTCACAATAATCTCTGGTAACTAGTTTGACTGCCTAAAAATGTGTTTTAATTGTTACTTTTGATAGTGAAATGCATATAGTCATAAGCTGTATTCCACTAGGGGATGTGTGAGGAATATCTATATGATATAAAAAGAGAAAATGTAACTTCCTCACTTAAAATTAAATCTGATGTTATTAGTAGCCATGTTATTAGAGACATGATAAATGTCCAGAATTCATTATTTTGTTTCAAATTTAGTTTATCGTAAATCTGCCCTATGACATATAATAACTTGTACTGTTTTTCAGGTTATTTGATAGCAAGTTCAACAATGTAGGTGAACAACAATGTGAGCAGCATAATAATGACTCCTCAGGGAAATCAGCCTTTAGGACTCTAGGTTAGAATTGCATGGGCTTTTATTCAAATGGAAGAAATATATATATTCAAAAGTTTATTATTGCTCTCATAAGACCATCAGCTAATACACTGTGTGGTTAAATGAACAAGTTAATTATATACAACAGAATTTACATTACGTGATCTTGGTATGTTTCAGAATTATGTATTAAAAGAAATGGCAGTCCAATTTAATTTGGTATAAAAACATAGGAAAAATGGTTAGAAAGCACAGAAACTAGTTTTAAATTTTTCCCTATACAAAAGGAACATCAAATCATGAAGATGAACAGCACTAGCTCAGTGATTTGCTGAAGGTAAATCAGTTGAGATATATTAATTTCTTCATATACTTTATCGATGGACATTATTAATATACTATTGTTTTTATGCAGGCAGATACATTAAGCTGAAATTTAAAATTTGGTAGATAACTGATTATTTCCCACTATGTAAAAAATGTTTATACTGGAAATGTATAGACAGAAATTTTTATTTAAGCATACATATTATGCATCTCAAATGCCAGAGACAGCCTTTCCAAACCCTTAACTATGGAGATGCTGAAAAACTGCACCCACTCTGCATAGTAGTATAACAACTCCCACAACATTACCCTTCCTCTTGAGTTGTCACTATGCATTGGAACATTGAGTAGTTTAATTTAGCCTCTCTTTTCACCAGGGTTTGCAGATTACAACCATTCTGTTTGTTTTAAGCACATCCATGTTTTACTTGGGAGATTTGTGTGAGGAAGGATAATGCACTTTTGAGGGGGTTAAAATGATGGTGTTAAATAACTGCACCAAAATTCATCTTTAAAAAACTCTGAGATTGTAGAGATGATCATATATGACTTAAGCAATTAGGTATGTTATTATACTTGTCAAACACTCTATTTTGCTTCTAATAGTACATTCACATATCCCTTCATGTACATTGAAAGGCTGACTCAGATTACATCCCTGGTAACTGAAATAAAAATTAGGCTTTACTTTAAAATCATCTTCTTGTGTTTTAAACAATACCATCATGTCTCTCACATTTCATTACTTACTCTAATATATGTCTTCAGGGTGAAGAAGCAGAAATTCCTTGGTAGATTTTATCATACATATAAAGAGAATCATGTGACTGAAAAAGACCATAGAGGTCACTAATAAACAAAGATGACAATTTTTATATATATATTGGCAAGCTACACATTTCCAATATTTCCAGTTACCAATTTGACTATGTTCTTTTCATTTCATTTACAGGGAGGGTTAGCCATTAAAAGAACAGAAACAGGATTAGTGCAAATGCCATATAATATATGTAGTATAAATATAGCACAAATATAAATCCTAAGATAAATAACACTTATTTAATAGCTTACCATAAGACAAGCAGTGTAAGAATAAAACTATAATATTACTACCACTTAAGCTCTCTATTATTGCCCAGTATTAAATAAATTGTTAAGTAAAAGTTATTTAAAGAAAATCCAAATTTGAGTGGAAAATTGTGTAATAAACATGTAAAATATTACTGTTACTACCCTAATACTAAACTACTACCACTAAATGATTTGCAAACCATTATTTGCATACATTAAATTTTACCTTACAACTTTTTGATAAGAAAAAACAGATCGTGATGAATTTCAAATCAATAGATTGCTAAAAAATTGTTCTTTAATGTTCAAATAAAAATAAATTAATAACTTTTCAATAGCGATAATGGGCTCTCATTACTGATGATTATTTATACTTAAATCATTGGTAGGAAATGTAAATTTGCAGTTTCTGCTGAACTATGTAATATGAAAACATTTAGAAATCATTTTGCAAGAATCCCAGTAAGCATGAAGCTTCTGAAAGCTAGTTTAATGAAAGTATTCACAGAGATACACACAGCAGGTCAATTCTAGGTTCTTCCTCTGTGTGGTCTTTTAGAAATGTCACTATCAGTTTTCTGTTTATTATCATGCTTGGCTTAAAGAGAATTTGCCAAGTGATCTCTGGACTCCAATCTTTAGGCCTATTGTCAAGACAAATTATGTAGAAACTCACTATGGCTCAGATACTATCTAGGAAATGCAGGATTAATGAAGTCTGTATACAAATACTTCTGTGTAGGTTTTTGGGGTAGGAGGAACAGGGAGAAATACTTGGAAGAAGTAGAAAACTTATCATATAAGAAAGCCAGTATGTTTTGATTGCATTTATTATATTCAGATTCATAAATTAGTATGTACAGTAGATTAATATGGAGCAGTAGATGAAAATATTTCTGTCTACTTAGTTACATTGCTCTTATCATGACTATTAGACACTTGTTTAATTATTCACTGATGCCATTTCTTCAGTGGACTAAAATGTAAGCTATTTTTAAAAGAATTGGAGTTTTTACTTTGCGTGAAAAATTCATTTATTTTTAACTCAAATTAAGATAACTTTTGCCATTATTTTATTGTTGGGAATTGGGCATTGTTTACAATTAGAAATTTTAGACATTAAAAGCCATCATATAGATATACCTAAATAAGCAGACACTAGGCTTATGCAAAATTACTGAACACTTCCAGGTTAAACCCTTAATTTTGCTAATGTTTTCATAAATTTTGTGGAATAGGAGGTGGTAGGTTGTTTGGGATCCTGAAATACCCAGATAAATATTATGAGAAATCTGAATTTATTAGATAACTGCCACTTCCCATCTTCATTCACTGACCTTGATACAAAAGCAAACTGATATATAGAAAGCTCACCTGACCAGTCTGTCATAAACATGCTGTTTAAACTTGATTGAGTCAGTAATCAGTTGTTTGCACCTTTGTTAACTCACCATTAAGAAAGACATGACAATGCTCACCCTTTCTGCCTCAGGAAAAATTTGAGATAATAAAATCAAGTAACATAGTTGAAAGGGGAAAAAAAGCATTGGAATAAATAAATGTCATTTTTTCTGTTATTTCTTGGATCCAAGAAAATATTGTCTTGGTTTCTCATTTTTTGAAATATAAAAGCATAGTGCATTAAGAGTCAGTATGCAAAAACACTCTTCCCAGAACTTCTTGGACTAACTTTATGTCCATAGGACTCACTGGAGAAATTTGTTAACATGAAGTTTCTGAGCAGTAGGCCTTTGATGTACTTGGAATACTGCACTTATAACAAGTGATGAATGACTTCTCGTCCAATAAACAAACTTTGAATACAAAAAAGGTCATATACACTCATCCTTTGGTATACGCAGGTATTGGTTCCAGCACCCCTGTGTGTACCCAAATCCATGCGTACTGAAGTCCTGTAGTTGGACCTTTGAGGTGGCCCCTCTCTATATGGGAGTTATGCCTCACTCAGAATTCTGTAATTGTTGATACCTGTTTGGTTGAAAAAAAGTCCACATATAAGTTGCTCCATTCGTAAATGGGCTTGTGCAGTTGAAACATGAGTTGTTCAAAAGTTAACTAAACATATATATGTAACTACACACAAACACACACACACACACATATATTTAATGATTTTGGGTCTCAGTTTTCTAATTGGTCCAATTGAGCTAACAACTTCTGCCATATGCCCTTAAAAGTTTCTTGGGAAGATAAAAACAGATATTTTGGAATTTGTTTTATACAAATATAAAGCAAAGGTTTCCTTTTAAGTGAGAATCATTATTTATGGTTGAAAGATATTAGCTGAGTGGCTACCATGTGTCCCACACTGTGCTAGATGCTTTAAGACCAAAGGAATAAATTATCTCTATCCTAGGAGTTTATAATTCAGCTATATTTAAAACTAGTCCAAATAAATGAACTATTAATTTGTACTTTATTTACAATTTTTTCTCAACACATCCAGTATGTAGTAACTATTTTATTATACTGTGTCATTCTGGTAAGTATTTATCAACCAGTTCTCTTTAAAATGTATGAATATATTAATTATACATATATGCAAATTATAGACTTTTCTGACATAAAGGACTTGTAGCAAATAATTTACAAACAACAACAAACTACACAATATTCTTTATGTAAACTCCACATAACTGGTTGCTTCTCAGAAAAGACTGGTTGATTTTTCCCAACATTTTTTTGATCCATAGTCAAATTATGGTTCCAAGTGATGAACAAGTGTAAGTCAAGCATGAACCTTGGATAATATTTTTGTTTATGCTAATGAGAAAGATGAAAGTGAAACAATAAACACGTGAAAGAACTTCACTCATTTATCTCTACTTAAATGACTTACTTTGTGAGTTAGCTTTTAGTTTTCAAACACTAAAACAACAGTTTTTTGGGGGGAGCTACTCAACCATATTGCATCTACAAACATGCTACAATCCATACAGCCTCTGTTTCAACTACTCAACTCTACAGTTGCAGCACTGTAACTGGAACCAATTATGCTCCACTCAAATTTTATTTACTAAATTAGATGGCAGGCTAGATTTGGCTCATGAACTGAAGTTTGCAGACCCCTAGGTTGAAGAATCAAGAAAATAATAAATCCAACCCCGATTTTTAGTTCTTGCTTATTTCCTTAGTGCAAATACTTGGAAAGAGTTGTACAGTAGCATATCATTATAAAGCATTCCCATTATGAAATACTCTCATTATAAAATCTTCCTATTATGTAAATATAATTTTCATTATGTAAATACAATAGGTGTAAATAACTTCAAGAGCATAGATAATAGTAAAATGTAGTAAAATAATTAAGAAGTGATAACTACTTGTTATATTTGTTTTTTTATAATTTATTTAATTGTAAGTTTACATTATTTACCTTTAATCATGGTACTGTTTAACATCTGGCTCAAAAGTTTCTTGAAAATTTAACTCAGCTTTTATGAGCCAATAACAGCCATCTCTGGAATGCCATTAGTGAACAGGAATAGATTTAATTGCACATCTTCCCATTTCAACCACTTGGGTCAATACCATATAGAAGAGGGCTTGAAGTGGAGAAAAGAAATGGGTGTGCCTACTTCTACGCACTCTCCTCACCTCACCACCAACTTCCTGCTTCCTTGTACTAAAAAGAGAAAAAAATATTGAAGAAGGCGAAAATGGAGAAAAAGGAAAAAGCATAGAGGGTGGGGAAAGTAGTGAAAGCTAATGGAAGATGAAAGGCTTACATAGCAAATTGTCTATTCTATCACTAGCATAAAAATCAAACAATGGACCTAGCATGGTGGGTCACATCTGTCATCCCAGCACTTTGGGAGGCTGAAGCAGGAGGATTACTTGAGGCTAGGAGGTTGAGATTAGACTGGGCAACATAATGATACTCCATAAAAGGACACTCTATTCAACAAATGGTGCTGGTATAATTGACAAGCCACATGTAGAAGAGTGAAACTGGATTCTGATCTCCCACCTTATACAAAAATCAATTCAAGATGAATCAAAGGCCTAAATCTAATACCTGAAACCATAAAAATGCTAGAAGATAATATCAAAAAAATCTTCTAGACATTGGCTTAGGCAAGGAATTAATGATTATGAATGTAAAAACAAATGCAATAAAAACAAAAGTAAATGGGACCTAATTAAACTAAAAATCTTTTGCAAAACAAAATAATAATCAGCAGAGTAAATAGACAACTCACAGCACAAACTATGCATGCAACAGATTAACATTCAGAATCTACAATAAATTCGAACAAATCAGTAAGAAAAAACACATAACCCCATCAAAAAGTGGGCAAGGGACATGAATATACAATTCTCAAAAGAAGATATACAAATGGCTAAGAAACATATGAGAAATGCTCAACATCACTATCAGGAAAATGCAAGTTTAAACCACAATAAGATACCACCTTACTTCTGTAAGTATTGTTGCAATAAAAAAAAATAATAGATTTAGGTGTGGATATGGTGAAAAGGAAACACTTTCACACTGCTGGTAGGAATGTAAGCTAGTACAACCACTATGAAAAACAGTATGGGAATTCTTTAAAGAACTAAAAGTAGAAATGCCATTTGATTCAGCAACCCCACTACTGAGTATCTATCCAAAGGAAAATAAATCATTATATGAAAAAGGCACTCACATATGCATGTTTACAGCAGCTCAATTCACAATTGCAAAAATATGGAACCAAACTAAATGCCCATTAACCAATCAGTAGATAAAAAAATGTGATGCACACACACACACACAGACACACACACACACACACACACACACACACACACACACATTATGGAATACTACTAAACCATAAAAAGAAAGGAAATAATGGCATTTGCAGCAACATGGATCGTGTTGGAAACCATTATTCTTAGTGAAGTAACTCAGGAATATTAAATTAAGTATTGCATGTTATCACTTATAAGTGGAAGCTAAGCTATAAGAATGCGAAGGCTTAAGAATGATAAGAGGAACTTTGAGGACTTGTGGGGAAGGTTGAGAGAGGGTTGAGTGATAGAAAACTACACATTGGGACAGTATATACTGCTCAGGTGATGGATGCAACAAAATCTTAGAAATCACCACTAAAGAACTTATCCACGTAACCAAAAACTACCTCTTCCCCCCAAACTATTGAAATCATTTTTTTTAATGTTAGCTGGGTGTAGTCCTATAGTTCTAGCTACTTGGGAAGATGATACAGGGGATTTGCTTGAGTATAGGAGTTCAAGGCTGCAGTGAGTTATGATTGCACCACCACATTCCAGCCTGGATGACAGAATCAGACCTTGACTCAAAACAATAAATAAATAACATAACATAATGAACTGATAGCATGAATATTCATAAGTATGTAAGTGAGGCATGAAAAACGCTATCCCTCCCCCCAAAATGGTCTTCAAAATTGAGGTATTTTGCATTAAAGGGGAAAATGGAAGAAGTAAGAAATGATAACTAAATAGGTTGGTACAACCGACGTAGGGCATAATGAGATGTAGAAAGGTGAAGAGGAAAGAAATAACACCATTATATTCAGGTCAAAGGCTGTAGATAGTCAAACCTTACACCACAAGATGCCAAGAGCCCATTCTTATATTATTAAGGGTTCTTTGTTAGAACTTCCTTTTGTTTCCACATACAGCACTGTTACATGTTTCAGTCGCATAACACTACCTTGGACAGATGAACTTTTAAGTGGAATGATCCTCAGCAAATCAGTCCTACTGGAAAATATTTAAATTTCTTCTGTATTCTTTACAACTCAACTTGAAGGAAAGGAACAACCCATGGGTTTATACCCTAGTTTCTCAGGTACAAAATTCTCTGAGGCTGAATGTTTTCAAACCACATTCATCAGCAAAACAAGAAAGTTTTCACACACAATGTCTTCTTTCTGCATGAAGCCTCTTTGACATAAATAAAAACGTCTAAATTTCCAGAATAATTATAGGCATATAGTTTCACCAAGTAGAGAATTCTGGCAATATACACTATGTAATAAACTGAAGCAGCAGTAGTTAAAATGGATTTAAAAAAAATACATACAATATATAGAATATATAATATATAAGTTACACTTGATCTTAGCCAAAAGGCCAAGAAATGATGTGTAATATACAACTTAGATTATTTTATTTGTATAATTAAATAATATATGCATTTTCTCACTATCCTTCAGATTACATGCCCTGCTCTATGGGAAACAAACAAGTCTATAGAGTGCTTTGGCACACCAAAATCTACACATGTTGTTTCCAGTCATAGCTTGGAATGCTCACTGAAAGTACACAAAGGGTGTGGGTCACAGACTCTTGTATAATTTTGCTGAACTGTTGTTTCTGAAAAGCCCATTTCAAAACTAAAAAAAAAAAAAAAATATGAAACAACTACGAGTCTTTTAAAGTTTATGAATAACATTTGCAAAGGCAATTAGGAACAGAATGCCAAATTATCAAACAACATATAAAATCAAGGTTAATTTTACCTTGTAATAAACCCCATCAGGTGATCTATTTTGCTTAGAACTAAAATATCCATACATGAACACTGAATAACTAGGTAACAATGAATCATTTCCATTACCTCCCAACAATTCAGAAGGGAGAGTCATCTTCTAAGGGGCATTAATTTCAGATTCACCTCATCTCTTGCTGAAGCAATTGCTCCCTAGATGACTTGCATTCATCTGGCCATTCTGATCCTTCACACTGCTGTCAGAAATATGTTTTCGAAAGGGATTTTTCTTGAAGCACTCTTCTGCTGAAAATCTTTCAATAATTCCCTATTGCTTATAGGTTAATGCCCAAGTTCTTTAGTGAAAAGCAGGCCAAAACTACTCTTCTAGAATCATCATTTCCTTCCTCCATCCCTTTTACACTCCCACTCCTCTCTTCTTTGATTGATGGATGTCTGTTTCTCTCATTCAAGGCCCAGGTCGAATGTCACCTCCACTGTGAATCCTCTTCTGACTTCTACCAAATTAATTAGCCACTCTATCATGGGTTCCCATAAATCTTTACCCATGCAATGTGCAGGATGCGGGGAGAGAGGGAGAGAAGAAAGGTGCAGATAGAGCACTGGATTTCACCTGAGAGGTACCTATGGGGCTGTCAACTATAGCTCCTACTTCAAACAAAGCATATTAAATCTTAAAATTTGTATACATTCTGAATAAAATTTTATTTTAAAAAGTATTCCTCCTCAACAACAATTAAAAAAGCATAAAAAATGCAAGTATAGTGGAAAAAGTATTATCTTTGGAGCTAGACCGAGATAGGTTTTAAATATTCACTTTTCTACTTTACTGGATGTGTGACTTTGAGCAATTCAATTATCCTACCTACTTCCCTAACACCATTATCTGTCACTACTTTCATCTGATCTACCAACTGAGCAGAGTAATTAGAGGATGATCTTACTCCACTACCTCCGTGTCTAACTCTTATTGATACTTCAAGGCTCAGTTAGTGTTACTTCTACTGTGAGGTCTAACACTAGATGGAGCTCAATACTTTACACTATACAAACCTCTATGATGTTTTGTCATTCTTTGCATGTCTTGAACCCAGAGCTTATTAAGCCCTAATATAATCCTAATAGTTGTTATAATACTAAAATATGGTTGGATGTGGTGACATGACTGTAATCTCAGTACATTGGGAGGCAGAGAGAGGCAAATTGCTTCAGCCCAGGAATTTGAGACCAGCCTGGGCAACATGGCAAAACCCCATCTATATAAAAAAAATACAAAAAATTAGCCAGGCAGGTTGTGCATGCCTGTAGTCCCAGCTACTTGGGAGACTGAGGTAAGATAATCACCTGAGGCTGCAGTAAGTTGTGTTCATGCCACTGAATTTCAGCCTGGGTGACAGAGTAATAACCTGTCTCAATAAAATAAAATAAAAAAAGTAATTATAGCTGCGTGAGGTGGTGCATGCCTCTTGCCACAGCTATTTGGGTGGCTGAGGCAGGAGAATTTCTTAAGCCCAAGAGTTTGACCCAGCCTGGACAACACAGCAAGACCTTGTCTCTAAATAAATAAAGTCAAAATAAAATAAAGCTGTATAAGTTGGTAAATATCCAATGTCCTAAATATCACCTCCTGTGCCTCCTAGCACTTCTAGGACACCCCTACAAAGAAAGCCTCCAATGACCAAGCAACTAAACAATTAATATCTGAAATAGCAGGGAGCCTCCAGAACTCTGCCATGGCTAAGGTTTTTGTTCATTTCAATCCATCAGTGCCTGTGCAGTCCTGGTTGTTAATATTTGAATATGGTTCTTGTTCATTTCCCTCATAGAAGATGAATGGCCTGAGAGCAGAAATTGAGTTGTTATTTATCCTTGTATTTTTGAAGATAATCCTTCTACTGTTCTAGGTGTTAATTATTTCATTTATACTTCTTTTCATTACTTCTCTCCTCTCTGGTATTAACTATAGTTTCAAGAGGTCCTCAATGACCTTATATTGTCCTTTTGAGGTGTCATGGAATCTTTACCTGGGCCTAACCTACTTGGACCTATAATTGCAACTTATTCTTCCTCTATCCCTGCGTGGGAAAACTAATCCCTTTTCTCAGAAGCACACAAGGAGAAGCATAAAGGCTATTGTATTTTAAAAAGAAATAATGCAATTGAGTATGTATTGTTAACTATAAACTATACTAAATATTAACATGGTTTACAAATGCATATCACATAACAGATTCTCTTCAATTATTAATCACTAGGTGCTGTTTTATTCACCTGTTCTTTTGAATAACACATTTCAAAAATGTTATAACAGTAAACAAATACATTTAGACATTTTAGGAGTTCTTACCACTCTTATCTTCACCCCAATATATTGTCCAAAATATTACCACAATTACTATATATAGCACCTGTTGTATTTTCTGAAATGATTATTCCATTTCCTACATTAAGCACAGTTGAATATAATTCTTAAAACACTGCAACAACCAAAATCACCTTGGAAAGATAGCTGCCATGAATGAGAAAATAATTTCTTTCATTTAATGACCAGATATATGAAATAGTATGAATAAAGTATGTTTCTAAACCAAACGTCTATTACTAATGTAGAAACCTGAAGTAGAATTTGATTTATATCCAAAAGATATTATTATTACAGTCTTAGATGATTCTAGTGGGTACTAGTTTTCACTACAGAATCACTCTGATATCTTATATATCATTATTAGTCACAGCTATCTAGAGTCATACCAGGCCAAACACAAAGTAAAATATGATGGGATAATAGTAGTAAGATGTTCATTATTTGAAACGTACTTGCTATGTTGTTTTTAGTTAATTGATTCATTCATTTATCAAATATTCATTGAATGTCAGTTCTGTGCCACATGGTAAGAATACGAAGTATAGTGTCTAATATTAAAGTGTTCACATTAGGAAGCAAAAATGGTTATTTTTAAAAAACATATGTTTCTGAATGTCAATTTATTACTAAGACTCACATTCCATAGCACAGTCAAGAAGCAGGAAAAAGATAAAAATAAAATCTTCTGAAGATGTGTGCTTTTTATAAAGGCAGACAAGTTAATTTAATTTAATTTTCTCTGGCTATTGATTATCACAATGGAAAAAGCTAGAAAATATTTTTTCAATGTTGTTAAAATCATAGAAAAAAATATTGAATGATAATGAGAAATTCCTGGTTTGAGATACGGCAAGGGAACAGAACCAAAGCCACTTTTACCCTTGAGGTATTTACAGATCTAGAATAAGCAGCTGAAAAACTGATCCGAGTATTTAGTTGCCTCCCAAACTCAGCCAGAAAAAAATTCAAAGTGAAGAGTCCGCAAAAGATGGAGGCTCAATATACTTTCCTTTAATTTGGACTAAAGAGGTAAGGGGTTAAACACTAGGTGCAAGGGCAAGGCAGAAGGAAACTAACCTTCATAAAATTGCAACCTGAATTTGAGGCCCAGAAAATAATAAACCTGGAGCTTGCTGATTTGCTAGTGTCCCCAGCAACCTAACAAAAGCATACTGACATCATCTTTGGAGAAATAAATAATCACCCCAGGCTTCAAATTATTTGTACAAAATGTAATTAATGTGCAGAACACATTTAGAGACAGTTAGACACAAACAAAAAGACCTCATATGCTAGAAACAGAAGAAAAAAAAACAGAAATTAAGGAGGCACATAAGGATTTCAGATATTGGTATTATGAACACAGACTGTAAAACAACAATGCATATTTTATTCAAGGAGATAACCATCAAGCTTGAAACTTTTAGCAGGAAAGTGAAACAGAACAAATGTAAAGAAATACAAACTAAAATTCTGGACTTGAAAAATATTATGTCAAATTAAGGACTGAATGATTGAGCTACAAAATAAATTATACACAGCTGAATATAAGCTTAGTGAACTGGAGAAAAAGTCAAAAGAAAGTAAGCAAAATGAATTCTTAAGAGACATTGTGGTAAAAAATATGAAAGAGACAATGAGACATAAAAAATACAATCTGATACACTTAGTCAGAGTCCCATGAGGAGGGAAGGGAAAAAATAGACATAGTCAATGCTAGACAAAATGATTGCTGGTAGTTTATAATTTCAATACCTCCAAAAAATTACATGGAAAAAAATAAAAAGAAATCCACACACCATAAAAAATCTATGAAAAAACAAAAAAATATATGTTTTAATATTTGTCAGAATATAAAACAGTTTACCCTCAAAGAAACAGCAGTTAAGAAGACATCTAATTTCTTAATAGCTTCAATGGAAGACAAAAGACAAGGTAACAATATCGGAAATGTACTGTTAGAAAATAACTGACAATCTACTCAATGAAAATATCCTTCAAGAATAAAGACAATATAATGACAATTTAAGGCAATGACTGAGAAAGTTCGCCACAAGAAACCACATGCTAAAGGGAATGCTAAAGTATTTATCCGTTAGAAATTAAAAAAAAAAAAACTTAAATAGTCACAGATATAGGAAAAATGAAATGAGCTACACAATCTTACATGTGTAGGAAAATCTATGTTAATGCTCAATGTATAAGAAAATGATATATTGTACTAAGATATGTATATGTGGAGACAGGAAGATAGAGAAGGTAAAAAAAAAGAAGAGAAAGGGGAAAAGGAGAGGAAGGATTAAAATATAGTACACAGCGTGAGAGTGAGGAACAGAAGAAAAATAGGGTTAAAGTGTTATAGGGTCCTTAATTGTCCTGAATAAGGATAAAGTATATATTATCATTTAGTTTTCATAATTTAAAGATATATATGATGCATTATTTTCCTATATTTTTTCTATTAAGAAAAAAGTGCAGAACATGCAGGTTTGTTACATAGGTATATGTGTTCCATGGTGGTTTGTTGCACGTATTGACCCATCCTCTAAGTTCCCTCCCCTCATCCTGCATCATCCCCCCAATTCCGCCCCCGCCAACATGCCCTGGTGTGTGTTGTTTCCCTCTCTGTGTCCATGTATTCTCAATGTTGAACTCCCACTTATGACTGAGAAGATGCAGTGTTTGGTTTACTGTTTGGTTTACTGTTCCTGTGTTAGTTTTCTGAGGATGATGGCTTCCAGCTTCATCCATATCCCTGCTAAGGAAATGATCTCATTTTTTATGATTGCATAGTATTCTGTGTTGTACATGTACCACATTTTCTTTATCCAGTCTATTATTGATGGGTATTTAGGTTGATTCCTTGTCTTTGCTATTGTGAATAGTGCTGCAATGAACATACATGTGCATGCATCTTTATAATAGAATGATTTATATTCCTTTGGGTATAGACCCAGTAATGGGATTGCTGGGTCAAATGGTATTTCTGGTTCTAGATCTTTGAGGAATCTCCACACTGTCTTCCACAATGGTTGATCTAATTTACATTCCCACCAACACTGTAAAAGTGTTCCTATTTCTCCACAGCCTCTCCAGTATCTATTGTTTCCTGACTTTTTAATAATCACAATTGTGACTGGCATGAGATGGTATCTCAATGTGGTTTTGATTTGCATTTCTCTGATGTTCCGTGATGTTGACCTTTTTTTATATGTTTGGTGGCCATGTTGTCGTCTTCATTTGAGAAGTGTCTGTTCCTATCTTTGCCCACTTTTTGGTAGTTTTTTTTTTTTTTCTTCTTGTAAAAGACATATATATTTTAAAGTAACTAAATGAAGTTTTTATGACTTCCAAACTAAAAGCAGGGGGGATGTAAACAATAATAATAATTACTGAATACATTAAAAATGAAGCATCTAAAGAGAAAAAGAAAGTAAATAGATAAGACATTAAAAGCACAACATAAGATATAGATTTAAAACTCAAATGTATCATTAATTACATTAAATATAAATGGACAAAATGCTATTATTTATAAAATACTGTCACACTGGAGGAAAAAAGAAAACTCAATTTAATGTTAATTAAAATAATAGATTTAAAACATAAAGATACAAAAATTCTAAGACAAAAGACCATTAAAACAGGAAATAAAAGAAAATAGATTTGACCATTAAAATATAAGTCAAATCTAAATGGCAGGGCAAAAAGATGACTAGAAACAGAGATCAGAATATTATGATAAAACATTTATGTCATCAAGATGAAATAGAAGTTATCTATGAGTATGCACCTAATACCATAAAGCAAAACTTGATAATGCAAATTCACCAGCATAATAGAGCTTAACAAACTTCTCTGTTTGTTACAGAGACAGAGACAAAAAATCATTAAGAATATAGATTTAAATAATACAATTAGCAAACTTAACGTGGATATACTTCTATCCGTGCATAGAAAACTGCAGAGTGAACATTTTTTTCAAGAATATATTAAATACTTGTGAATAAAGTGATCATATCTGTGGCCCCAAAGCTAACATTAACACATATGAAAGAACTAAAATAATACAAAATACATTCTCATGTCACAATGCAACTGTGCTTGAAACCAAAATAAAGAGCAAACAACAACAAAAATTATTCCATATGTATGGAAACTAAAAATAGACCTTTAAATAAATAGCAGAAAATATACAATGAAAAAAGTTGAAACTGAATAGTAATAAAAATAACAAATATCAGAACTTGTGAAATGCTGCTGAAGTAGGACGTAATAAAAGGGCCTTACAATTTTATGTTAGAAAAAATATGAGGATTAATTAGCTAATAATACTTCTTAAGAAATTAAGTTATTGATATTAAAATAAACACAAATATATAGAAAGGAAAATAAAATAAATGCAGAAATTAATGAAGAAACGAAGTTACATTAGAGAAAAACAATGAGTGTAAAAGTTAGTTTGCTCTAAGTTAAATGATAGACACACTTTTGACAAATGAGCAAGAATAAAAGAAAATAAGAACAAGTAACTAGAATCAGGAATAAAAAAGGGGCAAAATCACAGTTTCTGTATAATTATAAAGAAAAGAGACTATAATCGATAAATGTATGACATACCAGATTGAAAATCTAACTGAACATATTTCTAGAAACACACCTCACCAATACTACCCAAAAGAGGAACAGAAAGAATGAATTTTTCTATAACTAATTGAAAATTGAAGTCATAAGAAAAACCTACCCACTACAGAAATTCACAACCAGGATGCTTCTCTGATGAATTCTACTAAACATTCAAAGAAAAAGAAACTTTAATTGTACATAAGTTTTCCCAAAGAATAGAGAAAGCAAAAATGTTTCACAATACATATTATGAGGCTCACATGTTCTTTAAAAAAAATATATCGTACTTTAGGTTCTGGGGAACATGAGCAGATCATGCAGGTCGCTTGCATAGGTAAATACATGGTAATGTGGTTTGCTGCCTCCATACCCCCATCACCTCTATCTGGCATTTCTCCCCATGTATCTTTCCCCAATCTCCCCACCCCCCACTGTCGCTCCCCTAGCCCCCCTACAGACCCCAGTGTGTGATGCTCCCCACTATGTGTCCGTGTGTTCTCATTATTCACCATCCACCTATGAGTGGGAACATGTGGTGTTTGGTTTTCTGTTCTTGTGTCAGTTTGTTGAGAATGATGATTTCCAGATTCATCCATGTCCCTACAAAGGACACAAACTCACCAATTTTTATGGCTGCATAGTATTTCATGGTGTATATGTGCCACATTTTCCTTGTCCAGTCTATCATCGATGGGCATTTCGGTTGCTTCCACGTCTCTGGGATTGTAAACAGTGCCGCCATGAACATACATGTGCATGTGTCTTTATAATAGAATGATTTATAATCCTTTGGGTATATAGCCAGTAATGGGATTGCTGGGTCAAATGGAATATCTATTTCTAGGTCCTTGAGGAATCTGTTGTCTCCAGATTTTTTTAATGGTCACCATTCTAACTGGCGTGAGATGGTATCTCAATGTAGTAATGGGATTGCTGGGTCAAATGGAATTTCTATTTCTAGGTCCTTAAGGAATCACCACACTGTCTTCCACAATGGTTGAATTAATTTACACTCCCACCAACAGTGTAAAAGCGTTCCTATTTCTCCACATCCTCTCCAGCATCTGTTGTCTCCAGATTTTTTTAATGGTCGCCATTCTAACTGGCGTGAGATGGTATCTCAATGTAGTTTTGATTTGCATGTCTCTAATGACCAGTGATGATGAGCATTTTTTCATATGTTTGTTGGCCTCATGTATGTCGTCTTTTGTAAAGTGTCTGTTCATATCCTTTGCCCAGTTTTGAATTGGCTTGTTTGCTTTTTTCTTGTAAATCAGTTTTAGTTCTTTGCAAATTCTGGATATCAACCCTTTGTCAGGTAGGTAAACTGCAAAAATTTTTCCCCATTCTGTTAGTTGCCGATTCACTCTAATGACTGTTTCTTTTGCTGTGGAGTTTGACTAGGTCCCATTTCTCTATTTTGGCCTTTGTTGCCAATGCTTTTGGTGTTTTGGTCATGAAGTCCTTGCCTGTGCCTATGTCCTGAATGGTTTTGCCTAGATTTTCTTCTAGGGTTTTTATGGTGTTAGGTCTTATGTTTAAATCTTTAATCCATCTGGAGTTAATTTTAGTGTAACGTGTCATGAAGGGGTCCAGTTTCTGTTTTCTGCACATGGCTATCCTGTTTTCCCAACACCATTTATTAAACTGGGAATCCTTTCCCCATTGCTTGTTTTTGTCAGGTTTGTCAAGGATCAGATGGTGGTAGATATGTTGTGTTGCCTCCGAGGCCTCTGTTCTGTTCCACTGGTCTATATCTCTGTTTTCGTACCAGTGCCATGCTGTTTTGATTACTGTAGCCTTGTAGTATAGTTTGAAGTCTGGTAGTGTGATGCCTCCTGCTTTGTTCTTTTTGCTTAGAATTGACTTGGCTGTGCGGGCTCTCTTTTGGTTCCATATGAAGTTTAAGATGTTTTTTTTTTTTTCCAGTTCTGCGAAGAAGGTCATTGTTAGCTTAATGGGGATAGTGTTGAATGTGTAAATTACTTTGGGCAGTATGGCCATTTTCACGATATTGATTCTTCCTAACCATGAACTTGGAATGTTTCTCCATCTGTTGTGTCCTCTCTTATTTCATTGAGCAGTGGTTTGTAGTTCTCCTTGAAGAGGTCCTTTACGTTCCTTGTTAGCTGTATTCCTAGGTATTTTATTCCCTTTGTAGCAATTGTGAATGGCAGTTCATTCTTGATTTGGCTCTTTTTAAGTCTGTTATTCGTGTATAGGAATGCTTGTGATTTTTGCACATTGATTTTGTATCCTCAGACTTTGCTGATGTTGCTTATCAGTTTCAGGAGACTTTGGGCTGAGACAATGGGGTCTTCCAGATATACAATCATGTCATCTGCAAATAGAGACAATTTGACTTCCTCCTTTCCTATTTGAATACCCTTTATTTCTTTTTCTTGCCTGATTGCTCTGTCTACAACTTCCAGTACTATACTGAATAGGAGTGATGAGAGAGGGCACCATTGTCTAGTGCCAGATTTTAAAGGGAATGCTTCCAGTTTTTGCCCATTCAGTATTATATTGGCTGTTGGTTTGTTATAAATAGCTTTTATTATTTTGAGATACGTTCCATCAATACGTAGTGTATTGAGGGTTTTTAGCATAAAGGGCTGTTGAATGTTGTCAAAGGCCTTCTCTGCATCAATTGAGATAATCATGTGGTTTTTGTCTTTGGTTCTTTTTATGTGGTGAATTACGTTTACGGACTTGCATATGTTGAACCAGCCTTGCATCCCTGGGATGAAGCCTACTTGATCATGGTGGATAAGCTTTTTGATGTACTGTTGCAATCGGCTTGCCAGTATTTTATTGAAGATTTTTTCATCTATGTTCATCATGGATATTGGCCTGAAGTTTCCTTTTCTTGTTGAGTCTCTGCCGGGTTTTGGTATCAGGATGATGTTGGTCTCATAAAATGATTTGGGAAGGATTCCCTCTTTTTGGATTATTTGGAATAGTTTCAGAAGGAATGGTACCAGCTAATCTTTGTATGTCTGGTAGAATTCGGTTGTGGACCCGTCTGAACCTGGCCTTTTTTGGGGTGGGAGGCTCTTAATTGCTGCCTCAACTTCAGACCTTTTTATGGATCTGTTCAGGGTTTCAACTTATTCTTGGTATAGGCTTGGGTGGAGGCAAGTGTCCAGGAATTTATCCATTTCTTCCAGGTTTACTAGTTTATGTGCATAGAGTTGTTTGTAATAATCTCTGATGATGGTTTGAATTTCTGTGGAAACTGTGGTGATATCCCCTTTATCATTTTTTACTGCATCAATTTGGTTATTCTCTCTTTTCTTTTTTATTAATGTGGCTAGTGGTCTGTCTATTTTGTTGATCTTTTCGAAAAACCAGCTCCGGGATTTATTGATATTTTGAAGAGTTTTTTGTGTCTCTATCTCCTTCAGTTCTGCTCTGAGCTTAGTTATTTCCTGTCTTCTGCTAGGTTTTGATTTTTTTTTTTTTTTTTATCTTGCTCCTCTACCTCTTTCAATTTTGATGATAGGGTGTCAATTTTAGATCTCTCCTTTCTTCTCATGTGGGCACTCATTGCTATATATTTTCCTCTAGAGACTGCTTTAAATGTTTCCCAGAGATTCTGGTATTTTTTGTCTTCATTCTCGTTGGTTTCAAAGAACGTCTTTGTTTCTGCATTCATTTCATTGTTTATCCAGTCAACATTCAAGAGCAAGTTGTTCAGTTTCCATGAGGCTGTTCGGTTCAGAGTTAGTTTCTGAATTCTGAGTTCTAACTTGATTGCACTGTGGTCTGAGAGACTGTTTGTTACGATTTCCATTCTTTTGCAATTGCTGAGGAGTGATTTGCTTCCAATTATGTGGTCAGTTTTAGAGTAGGTGTGATGTGGTGCTGAGAAGAATGTATATTCTGTGGATTTGGGGTGGAGAGTTCTGTAAATGTCTATTAGGTTTGCTTGGTCCAGGTCTGAGTTCAAGTCCTGGATATCCTTGTTAATTTTCTGTCTGGTTGATCTGTCTAATGTTGACAATGGGGTGTTAAAGTCTCCCACTATTATTGTGTGGGAGTCTAAGTCTCTTTGTAAGTCATTAAGAACTTGCCTTATGTATCTGGGTGCTCCTGCATTGGGTGTGTATACATTTAGGATCATTAGCTCTTCTTGTTGCATTGATCCTTTTACCATTATGTAATGTCCTTTTTTGTCTCTTTTGATCTTTGTTGCTTTAAATTTTATTTTATCAGAGAAGAGAATTACAACTCCTGCTTTTTTTTGTTCTCCAGTTGCTTTTGCTCTCCAGTAAATCTTCCTTCATCCCTTTACTTTGAGCCTTTGTGTATTCTTGCATGTCAGATGGGTTTCCTGGATACAGCACACTGATGGGTTTTGGCTTTTTATCCAATTTGCCAGTCTGTGTCTTTTGATTGGGGCATTTAGTCCATTTACATTTAGGGTTAATATTGTTATGTGTGAATTTGATACTGCCATTTTGATGCTAGCTGGCTATTTTGCCCATTAGTTAATATACATTCTTCATTGTGTTGATGCTCTTTACCATTTGGTTTATTTTTGGAGTGGCTGGTACTGGTTGTTCCTTTGTATTTGTAGAGCCTCTTTCAGGAGCTCCTGTAAAGCAGACCTGGTGATGATGAAATCTCTGAGTACTTGCTTGTTCGCAAAGGATTTTATTTTTCCTTCACTCATGAAGCTTAGTTTGGCTGGATATGTAATTCTGGGTTGAAAGTTCTTTTCTTTAATGATGTTGAGTATTGGCCCCCACTCTCTTCTGGCTTGTAGGGTTTCTACTGAGAGATCTGCTGTGAGTCTGATGGGCTTCCCTTTGTGGGTAACCCAACCTTTCTCTCTGGCTGCCCTTAGCATTTTCTCCTTCATTTCAACCCTGGTGAATCTGACGATTATGTGCCTTTGGGTTGCTCTTCTTGAGGAATATCTTTGTGGTGTTCTCTGTATTTCCTGGACTTGAATATTGGCCTGCCTTGCTAGGTTGGGGAAGTTTTCCTGGATAATATCCTGAAGAGTATTTTCCAGCTTGGATTCATTCTGTTCATCACATTCAGGTACACCTATCAAACGTAGATTAGGTCTTTTCACATAGTCCCACATTTCTTGGAGACTTTGTTCATTCCTTTTTACCCCTTTTTCTCTAATCTTCCCTTCTCATTTTATTTCATTGAGTTGATCTTCGACCTCTGATATTCTTTCTTCTGCTTGGTCAGTTTGGCTGTTGAAACTTGTGCATGCTTCTTGAAGTTCTTGTGTTGTGATTTTCACCTCCATCAATTCACTTATATTCCTCTCTAATTTGACGGGATTTTTTGAAAACTAAACCTCAGTGACACACAATTTAACCCCATAGCAAACCTGCACATGTACTCCCTGAATCTAGAATAAAAGTTGCATTTTTTAAAAGGTGGCTTAAAAAATCCACCCTGAATTAAAATTATAGTGATCTCTGAAATTATGTTGAAATTTATTTCACTTTATGTGTGCATTATCAACTTGAGTGGGTGGCTAAAAGTCTAAACTATATGTTTATATAAGAAATATAATAATTAAAAACAAATATAAATAATTATTGATTCTTGCTTGATAATTTGTGTTGCCAGTACAAAATTCTTTAGTAATTACAAATATTAAACTAATGTACTGTACAAAAAGTGCAAAAGTAGAAGAGCATAAATAATCATGAAATTATACTCAGAATTAGCCATGAGACATCCATAGGCAGTAAAGTGGCTAATGGAACATGCAATTAAATACAACTAACACTTTTAAACTTTGGAAAAATGGAACAAAATAAATTGTTAAGTATTGATCTTCAAAAAATGGAGACATACAATTTACCTGAAACAATTTCAAAACAATTTATTCCCAATAAAGATGCTCTATGAGCTCAACAAAACCATGTGTGAAGGAAATAAGAATATCACCAAAGAGATAGAACATATGAAAAAAAAGGCAAATTTTAGAGTTAAAGAATACAAAGATCTGAACTGGACCATTCACAAGAAGAACCCAACAGCAAGCAAGATCAAACAGAAGAAAGAATTAGCAAAATCAAAAACAGTTCATTTTAAATCATGCAGTCATGGGTATGAAAATAAAATAAAATGAAATATAGGTGAAAATGCCTAAGGCACTTATGGAAGGCAATCAAGATGAGCAAATTAAAAATTAAGGAAGTTCTAGAAAGAGAAATGAGAAAAAAGAAGAAAAACTCTTATTCAAAGAAATAGTAGTCCTAAACTTCCCAAATCTGGGAAATAAAATGGACATACATACATATTAAAGAAGGTCAACAAACTCTAACTAGAATGCATACAAAGAAATCCACATTAAGACAAACAAATTGTCAAAAGTAAGACAGTTTTTTTTAATTAACAAGGGAAAAGTGTCTTGTCACATACAAAATAACTACAATAAGACTATAAATGGATTTCTCAGCAGAAACATTTCAGAACAGAAGAAAGTGGCATAATATATTCAAAGTACTGAAAGTGAAAAAAAAACTGCCAAAAAAATACTGTATTAGGCAAATTATCCTTTAAAAATTATAGAGAAATACTTACCCTAACAAAAAAAATTTGAAGGAGTTCACCAAAACTAAACTTGCCTTACCATAAACGCCAAGGGGAGTAATTCAAGATGAGATAAAAGCATTTTAGTCAGCAACACAAAAACATATGCCAGTATAAACTCATTGGTAAAAGTAAATATATAGAAAAATGGAGAATAGTCTAATACTATAATGGTAGTAAACAAATCTAATTTTAATTCTGCTATAGAAGATAGAAGACAGAAGTTTAAAAATAAATGTTACTGTAAAAATATGTCAATGGAGCAGAAGATCAAACACCGCATGTTCTCACTCATAGGCGGGTGTTAAACAATGAGAACACATGGACACAGGGAGGGGAGCACTACACACTGGGGTCAGTTGGGGGGAAATAGGGGAGGGACGGTGGGGGGTGGGAAGCTGGGGAGAGATAGCAAGGGGAGAAATGCCAGATGTAGGTGATGGGGAGGAAGGCAGCAAATCACACTGCCACGTGTGTTCCTATGCAACAATTTTGCATGTTCTTCACATGTACCCCAAAACCTAAAATGCAATAAAATAAATAAATGGGAAAAAAATATGTCAATGGAAACAAAATATAAAAATGCAATTTGTGACATCAATCGAATAAAGTGTAGGGGAGAAGCAAAAGTGTAGCCTGCCTGCATGCAATTGAAGTTGTTATCTGCTTAAGATAGGTTGCTATAACTATAAGGTGTTTTATGTATGTCCCATGGTAAGCACAAAGCATATATCAATGCAACATACACAAGAGAAAATTAGAAAGAAACCAAAACACAAAATCATACACACGAAAACTAAATCACAAAAAGAAAAATCACACACACACACACACACACAAAATTGTACAAAGGAATACAACAGGAGAGAAAAAGAGAGACAAATAGCTAAAACAAAGACAATGAAAAATTAATAAAAAATGGCAATAGCAAGTCTCTTGCTATCAGTAATTAGTATAACAAAATGGATTAAAATCCCCAATTAAAAGACACAAAGTAGCTGAATAGATTTTTTTAAAGTTATAACTATAAATCAAGCATCCCTAATGCAAAACCCCAAAATTTTAAATGCTACAAATGCCAACACTTTTGAGTGCCAAAATGATGCTCAAATATAATGCTTGTTACAACATTTTGGATTCTGAATTTTTGGATTAGGGATGCCTAACAAGTTAGAGAAATGCAAATATTTCAATAACCCAAAACATCCAAAATCTAAAAACATTTCCTGTCCCAAACATTTTAAATAAAAGTTTAACATCTTCTATATTCAGTTTAGGAGAGATTTGTGTTATATTTAATAACATACATAGGCCAAAAGTGAAAAGATGGGAAAATATGTTCCATGAAATGCTAACAAAATAAAGCAGGGTGGGCAGAGTTATATCAGAAAAATAATAGATTTTAAGTCAAAAAATTTCAAAAGAAATGGTGAAATAAAAATTTCACCATTAGATATTGATGAAAGTGTCAGTTCACCAGGAATATACAACAATTATAAAAACATAGGTACCAGGTGCCCTGCCCCAGCAGATGTGCAAGCCCCCCATGGCACTGCCATGTCTGCTGACATTTGCAGGCAAGCACAGTTCCCATTGTCACTGCCATGATGAAGTGCTTTGGCTGGCACCACCTATTAAAGTGTTGTCAGCAGACCAGAAACACCTCAGTTGCTCCAGGACAACAGGTTCCTAACCTTGAGGGACAAGATAAAAAAAGTCAAGGGCCTCGTTCAAGTCCCCCAGAGTTAGGGAACACAGCTCAAGAGTGCTGAATTGAGCCTTGGTCCCCTAAAATCTCCTAAAAATAAAACCATTTGACTGAACCCAACCAATACCACAATTAAACCCAAAAGGCATCAAAGAAGATAAAAGCAAAAAGTTCCATCCAAAGGAGAGTAAGTTCAAATATTGAAGGAACATTATCCCATACAGACGAGGAAGAATCCTGGCAAGAACTCCAGCAACTGAAAAAGCCAGATTCTCTTCTTACCTCTAAACAACAATGATACTTCCCCATCAATGGTTCTTAATCAGTCCGAAATGGCTGAAATGACAGAAATAGAATTTAGAATATGGATAGAAATGAAGATCACTGAGATTTGGGAGAAACTGAAAACCCAATCCACAGAATCTAAGGAATACAATAAAATGATACAGCAGCTAAAAGATGAAATAGCCATTTTAAAATAAAAATTAAACTGATCTGATAGAACTGAAAAACTAACTTCAAGAATTTCATAACGTAATTGCCAATATTAACAGAAGAATTACCAAGCTGAAAAAAGAATCTCAGATCTCAAAGGCTGGCTTTCTGAAATAAGTCATTCAGACAAAAATAAAGAAAAAAAACAATAAAGATAAATGAACAAAACTTCTGAGCAATATGAGTTTATGTAAAGATGCCAAATCTATGACTCATTGACCTTCTTGAAAGAGAGGGACAGAAAGCAAGTAACTCAAAAAACATATTTGAGGATAGTACCGATAAAAATTTCCCCAACCTCACTAGAGAGTCCAACATTCAAATTCAGGAAATACAGAGCACCCAAAGGAGAAATGACCATTCCCAAGACATATAGTCATCAGATTCTCCAAGGTTGAAATGAAAGAAATGAAATGAAAGAAGAAAAGGTAAAGGAAACTAGGCCACAGAAAGGTCTAGACACCTACAAAGGGAACCCTATCAGGCTAACAGTGGACCTTTCAGCACAAGCCCTACAAGCCAGAATAGATTAGGGGCCTAGTTTCAGTATTCTTAAAGTAAATAAGTTCCAATCAAGAATTTCATATCCAGCCAAACCAAGCTTTAAGAAGCAAATGAGAACTAATATCCTTTTTAGACAAGCAAATGCTATGGGAATTTATTACCACCAGCCCTGTCTTTAAGTGAGTGATAAATATGAACAGAAGAGACTATTACTGGATGCCACATAAATACACTTAAACCCTTAACTGCATAGACAATTGACACTATAAAGCAACTTCACAATCAAGTCCGTACAATAACCAGAAAAAAACACATTGACAGGATCAAATCTGCAAATATTGATATTAACTTTGAAGGTAAACAGAACAAATGCTCAAATTAAAAGGCACAAACTGGCAAGTTGGCTAAAGATGCAAGACTGAACTGTATGCTGTCTTCAAGAGACCCATTTCACATGCAATGACATTCATAGCCTCAAAATATAGAGATGGAGAGAAATGAACCAAGCAAACAGAAAAGAGAAACAGAAAACAGGATAGTGATTTTAATTTCAGAAAAAGAAAATAGAGTTTAAACAAATATATATCAAAAAGAAAAATAAGGGCATTACATAATTGTAAAGGGTTCAAGTCAATAGAAAAACCTAACTATCTTAAATATGTGTGAACTCAACCCAGGAGCATCCACATTCATAAAGCAAGTCTTAGAGATGTATGAAGAGACTTAGATAACTACACAAAAAAAGTGGGAAACATAAACATCTCATTGACGGTATGAGACAGATTATTAGGGCAGAAAACTAACAAAAATATTTGGGAACTGAACTTGGCTGAACTTGACACTTGACCAAAGGGGCCTGACAGACATCTATGTAATAGAAAACCATACAGTTACATGGAAATTAAACAACCTGTTCCAGAATGACTTTGTGGTGAACAATAAAATTAAATCAGAAAACAAAAATTTCTTTCAAGCTAATTTGAAAAAAGATACATTATACAACAATCTCTAGAACATAGTTAAAGCAGTGTTAAGAGAAATGTTTACAGTGCTAAACACCCAGATTTAGAAATATTTCAAATTAACAACCTAACATCGTACCTAGAGGAAATAGAAAAACAAGAGCAAACCAACCCCAAACCTAGCAAAAGACAACAAATAACCAAAATCAGAACTGAACTGAAAAAAAATCAATGAATCTGGGAGCTGATTCTTAGAAAGAATAGATAAGATTAATAGACCATAGGCTGATCTAAATTAACACAATCAGAAAGGACAAAGTGGACTTTACTATTGATGTCACAGAAATACCAAAAAAACCTTCAAAGACGACTACAAACACCTCTATGAACGAAACCTGGAAAACCTAGAAAAATGGATAAATTCCTGGAAATTTACAACTTCCCAAGATGGAATCAGAAAGAAACTGAATCCCTGAAAAGACCAATAATGAATTCTGAAGTTGACTTAATAAGAAAATGTCTGCCAAACAAAAAATCCCAGGATCAGACAGATTCACAGATGAATTCTACCAGGCGTGTAAGAAAGAGTTGGTTTTTACTGAACATATTCCAAAAACTTGAGAAAGAGGGACTCCTTAATTTATTCTATGAGGGCAGCAACATCCTGATAAACCTGGTAGAAATACAACGAAAAGAGAAAACTTCAGTTCAATATTTTTGATGAACATAGATTTAAAACCTCAAAAAAATACTAACAAACTGAATCTATCAGGCCACCAAAAAGTTAATTCACCACGATCAAGTAGGCTTTATCTCTGTGACATAAGATTGGTTCAATGTACACAAATCAGTAAATGAGATTCATCATAAGCAGAACTCAAAACAATAAAATGTTAATCTCAATAGATGCAGAAACAGCCTACTATAATATTCAACATTCCTTCATATTAAAAATGTGCAACAATCTAGTCATTGAAGGAACATACCTCAAAATAATAAAATCCATCTCTGACAAACCCAATGCCAACATCATATTGACTAAGCAGAAGCTGGATGCATTCCTGTTGAGAACCAGAACAAGACAATAATTCACTCTCTCACCACTCCTATTCAAGGTAGTATTGGAAGTCCAAACCAGAGCAACCAGGCAAGAGAAAGAAATAAAAGCTATTTAAATAGGAAGTCAAACTATTTCTCTTTGCAGACAACATGATTCTTCACCTAGAAAAATCCACAGTCTCTGCTGAAAGCTCCTAGATCTGATAAACTACTTCAACAAAGTTTTTGTAGACAAAACTACAAAAGTAAGTAATATTTCTATACACACACCACGTCAAAGCTGAGGGCCAAACCAAGAAAACAATCACATTCACAATAGACACAAAAAGCATAAAATACCTATGTATATAGCCAACCAGTGAGAGAAAAGATATCTACAATGAGAATTAGAAAACATTGCTGAAAGAAATCAGAGAATTCACAAACAAATGGAAAAACATTTTATGCTTATGAAAAGAAAGTATCAGTATTGTTAAAATGGATATACTGCCAAAGCAATTTACAGATTCAAAGCTATTTTTATCAAACTACCAATGACACTCTTTAAAGAATTAGAAAAAAAAAAAAAACTGTTTTTATATATACAGGGAACCAAAAAAGAGCCCAAAGAGCCAAATCAGCCCCAATCAAAAAGAACAAAGCTGGAAGCATCAAACCATAGCATCACCTAACTTCAAACTATATCACATTAACTTAACTTCAAACTATATCACATTACCTAACTTCAAACTATATTACAGGGGTATAGTAATAAAAACTGCATGGTACTTGTACAAAAACAGACACATAGGCCAATGGAACAGAAAAGAGTCCAGAAATAAAGCCAGATACCTACAACCATATTATCTTTGACAAGGTCGATAAAATAAGCAATGAGGAAAAGATTCCCTATTAAGTGAATGTTGCTGGAATAACTGGCTAGCCATTTGCAGAAGATTGAAGTGAGTAGACCACTTACTTACATCATATACAATAACCAACTCCAGATGGATTAAAGACTTAAATTTAAAACCTACAACTATAAAAATCCTTAAAGAAAACCTAGGAAATATCATTCTGGACATAAGCTCTGGCAAAGATTTCATGGTGAAAAAGCCAAAAGTAATTACAACTAAAACAAAAATTGGCAAATGGGATCTGTTTAAACTAAAGGGTTTCTGTACAGCAAAAGAAACTATCGATGGAATAAACAGATTAAATTAGAGAATGTGAGAAAATGTTTGCAAACCATGCATCTGACAAAGGTCTAATATCCAGAATTTGCAAGAAATTTAAATTAACAATAAAAAATAAGCAACTCCACTAATTAGTGGGCAAGGGACAGAAAAAAGATAATCTTCAAAAGAAGAAATAGAGCGGTCAATAAGCATATGAACAAAAATGCTCAAAATCACTAATTATTAGAGAAATAACGCAAATCAAAACCACAATGAGATATCATTCCACACCAGTCAGAATGTCTATTAAATGTTCAAAAAATAACAGATGCTGATAAGGTTGCAGAGAAAATGGAATGTTTATAGGTTGCTGGTGGCAATATAAATTATTTCAGCCATTGTGAAACACAGTTTGGTGATTTCTCAAAACTTAAAACAGAACTACCATTTGACCCAGCAATCTTATTAATGGGTATATACACAAAGGAATATAAATCATTCTATCATAAATACACATGCTCACACATGTTCATCGCAGCACTATTCACAACAGCAAAGACATGAAATCAACCAAAATTCCCATCAATAGTAGATTAGATAAAGAAAATATGGTACATATAAACCATGAAATACTCATCCAGCCATAAAGAAGGATGAGATCATGCCTTTTTAGCAACATTGATGGAACTGGAGTCCACTATGCTTAGCAAACTAGCACAGGAACAGAAAACAAAATACCGCATGTTCTCACTTATAAGTTGAAACTAAACACTGAGTACACACGAACACAAAGAAGGAAACAACAGACACTGGAGCCTATTTAAGGGTAGACAATGGAAGGATGATTGAAAAACTACCTGTCATGTTATCAAGTCCTATGCTTATTACCTGGGTAATGAAATAATCTGTATTTCCAACCCCGTGATAAAAAGTCTACCTATATAATAAAACTATACATGTACCCTTGAACCTAAAATAAATACACACACACAAACACACACAAGCATACACACATACACACACCAGATGTCAGAGCACCCAAAAATATAAAGCAAATATTGAAAGAATTGAAGGGAGAAGTAGACAACAGGATAATAGTAGGAACAATAGCAGGGGATTTCAATATTCCACTTTCAATAATAGGTTGAACATCTAGACAGAAGATCAATACAAAAACAGAGTATGTGGCTGTGTGCAGTGGCTCATTCCTATAATCCCAGCATTTTGGGAGGCTGAGGCTGGCAGATTGCTTGAGGTTAGGAGCTATAGACCAACTTGGGCAACATGGAAAACCTTGTCTCTACAAAAAATACGAAAATTGTCTAGGCATGGTAGCTTGTGCCTGTATTCCCAGCCATGTGAGTGGTGAGGTGGAAGAATCCCTTGAGCTCATGAGGCAGAGGTTGTAAAGAGCTGAGATCATGCCACTGCATTCCAGCTTGGGTGACAGAGGGACACCCTATCTCAAAAACAAACAAGCAAGCAAACAAAAAAGATTGTAAACAACAGTATGAATTGAATAGATCTAAAAGACATATACAGAACATTCCATCCAAAAGCAACATCATAAACATTCTTCTCAAGTGCAGCGGAAACATTCTTCACAATAGGTCACATTTTATGCCACAAGACAAATTTAAGAAGATTGACGTCATACTGAGTATATTTTTAACCATGACAGAATGAAATTAAAAAAAAATAGTGGCTGAAGATAAACAGCAAAATTTACTAGTATGTGGAAATTACACAACATATTTATGAATAGCAAAAAATCTAAAAACAAAAAGTAGAAGAAAAAATAGAAAATATGTTGAGACAAATTGAAATCAAAACACTGATATTTTCTGAAACTTATAGGATATTTGCCAAAGCTTATATGATGTACTACAGCAGTACTAAGAGGGAAGTTTATTTTCACAAGTGCCTATATTATAAAGAAGAAAAGTCTCTTGTAACAATCTAACTTTACACTTATAGGAACTAGAAAATGAAAAACAAACTGCTCAGAGTTAGCAAAAGAAATAAAATGAAATTAGAGCAGAAATAAATGAAATAGATAATAGAAGATAACCAATAAAAGTTGGGGTTGATTTTTTGAGAAGATTGCAATAATATTGACAAACATGTAGTTAGAGTAACAGAGAAAAAAGGGAGAAGATGCAATTAAATAAAATTAGAAATTAAAAAGACATTGCAACTGATGCCATAAAAATAAACAGGATTATAAGAGACTACTGTAAATAAAGTACATGCCAACAAAATGGATAAGCTAGAAAAAATGATTCAACTCCTGTAAACATACTTATTTTTTTTCCTGACCCTAGAGGAAAATATTTCAGCTTTTCATCATTAAATATTATGTTATCTGTGGGTATATTAGTTAGTTTTCATGCTGCTGATAAAGACTAACCCAAACTGAGTAATTTATAAAGAAAAAGAAGTTTAATGGACTCACAGTTCCACATGGCTGGGGAGGCCTCACAATCATGGCAGAAAGTGACAGGCATATCTTACACGGCAGCAGTCAAGAGTGAATGAGAACAAAGTGAAAAAGGGATTCCCTTTTTAAAACCATCAGATCTCGTGAGATGTATTCACTACTAGGGGAACAGTATAAGGGAAACTGCCCCCATGATTCAATTATCTCCCACTGGGTCCCTCTCACAACACATGGAAATTATGGGAGCTATAAATCAAGATGAGATTTGGTTGGGGACACAGCCAAACCATATCAATGGACATTTCATATGTGACCTCTATTATGGTGCAAGTAATTTTCTATTTCTCTATTAGCAAAAGTAGACTGCCCTATAAGTAGAAAACATAAACAGACCTACAAATAATGAGCTTGAATCAGTAATCAAAACCTCACAATAAAGAAAAGCCCAAGTCCAGATGGTTTCACTCATGAATTTAACCATTTGAAGAATAATTAATGCCAATTCTTCTCAAACTGTTTCAAGAAATTGAAGAGCAGGAGCATTTCCAAACTCATTACATGAGGTTAGCCAGAAAAAGACACTACAAAGGAAGAAAACAGGTCAATATCCCTGATGTATATACATGCAAAAATCGTCAACAAAATACTAGCAAACTAAATTATATCAGCACACTGAAATAATCATTAAGCATCAATGAGTTGAGTTTATCCCTGTTGAATCATGCAATGTAAAAATAAAATAGAATAGTGGTTGTCAGGGACTGTAGCAAAAAAGAAATAAAGAATCGTCATTCAATAGAGTTTTAGCCATGCAACATGTGAAAGTTCTGGAGATCTTCTGTAAAACATTGTCCTTATAGTTAACAATATTGTGTTGTACATTAAAAAATGTATTAACAGGATATATCTCACGTTATATGCTTTTTTATTGCGGTGAGTCACTTCTCTGTGACTCACCACAACAAAAACAAACACAAAGAAGAAAGAAAAACCACGAGCCAATCTCGTGGTTGAAAAGTATATGAAAATATTCTAAACAAGAATCAGCTTATAAGCAGGCTGGCTTCACTCTTCACCAACAACAGAAGACAAAGGACAAATACAGCACCAAGTTTTCACCAGAAACAACCCAGAACTCAAATATAGGTTGAGACAGATCCCAGAGCTGCAGAGAAGTGGAAAAACCCTGAGCAGATGGTAGGAGAATTAGACTTCCACATCTGCAGTGCTCCTAATCTTTTATTCTGCTTGGCAACGAGTGTATGAAAAATATTTCCCCAATTCACTGTTTCTACACTGGAAAAAGTGAGACTGAGGTGGGAAACAAGCCCTATCGCCATTCTGGGTTCCCTGGCAGGAGATCTGTTCTGGCCTTAACCTACAGGAAGCATTATGACTGCCTGAAGGAAGAAATATCCCTCCGGACAGGCAGAAACAAAATAGGGAGTGGGACTACCATCCCCAGTCCTGGAAACACTTTTCTGTAACTCAGTCAAAGGAGACATCAAATTAGAGCGACTGTTAAATAGCACCAAGCTGTATAATGTACATGTCACCAGTCTCTTTGGCATGAACCCTTTCTTAGCCAGCCTTCCCACACTGCTGATATAATCCCGTTGGATCTTTCCTATTCCAGTCAGGCAGCACTTCTATCATTTACTAAAGCCAAAGTGAAACTGGGCTTAAGGTGTGACCTAGAGGTGAAAGGGACAAAGCAACTAAGCAGTAAATATTTACTAAGCAAATATTCCCCATATTTTTTTGTAAAATCTGTACAGAGAAAACTGACATAAATAACCAACTGATCATTTAATGCAAAGATACAGACATATACTCACAAGAAACAATCATGAACAGGAAACGTAACCGCTACAAAAGAACAAAGCAAAAATCCAGTTACTTACACTAACTAAACAGCAATTTGTGAGCTTTCTGACCAAGAATTCAAAATAGATTTTTTGTTTGTTTGTTTGTTTTTTGCAGTGGTTGTAAAAGAGGTTGGGATATTGACTTGATTCTTAGCTTGGTCGTTGTCGGTGTAGAGCAGTGTTACTGATTTGTGTACGTTGATATTTTATCCTGAAACTTTACTGAATTCACTTATCAGATTGAGGAGTTTATTTGGATGAATCTTTAGCTAGGTATACGATCATATCCTTGGCAACAGTGACAGTTTGACTTCTTTTTTACCAATTTGGATGTCCTTTATAGCTTTCTCTTGTCTGATTGCTCTGGCTAGGACTTCCAGTACTATGCTGAAGAGAAGTGGTGAAAGTTGTCATCCTTGTGTTGTTCCAGTTCTCAGGGAAAATGTGTTTAACTTTTCCCTCATCAGTATAATGTTGGATATGGATTTGTCATAGATGGGTTTTATTACCTTGAGGCATGTTCCTTTGATGCCAATCTTGCTGAGGAGATTTATCATAAAGGGACATTGGATCTTGTCAAGTGTTTTTTTCTGCATGTACTATCATGATCATATGATTTTGTTTTTAATTCTGTTTATGTGATATATCACAAATATTGAACTTGCATGTGTTAAACAATCCCTGCATTCCTGCTATGAAACCCATTTGATCATGGTGGATTATTTTCTTTTTGATATGCCTTTGGATATGGTTAGCTAATGTTTTGTTGAGGATTTTTGCATCTATATTTTTCAGAGATACTGGCCTGTAGTTTTATTTTTTTGTTATGTCCTTTCCAGGTTTTGGTGTTAAGGTGATACTGGCTTCATAGAATGATTTAAGGAGGATTCCTTCTTTCTCTCTCTTTTGGAATAGGTTCAGCAGGATTGATACCAATTCTTCTTTGAATGCCTTGCAGAATTCAGCTATGAAGCCATCTGGCCCTGGATTTTCTTTTTTTTCTTTTCTTTTTTTTTTTTCTGGCATTTTTTAAATTTCCATTTCAATTTCATTCCTTGTTATTGGTCTATTCAGACTTTCTATTTTTTCCTGGCTTAATCTGGAAGGGTATATTTCAAGTAATTTATCCATCTCCTAGTTTGTATATGTAAAAGTGTTCATAGTAGCCTTTAATGATCTTTTGTATTTATGTGATATCAGTTGTAATATATCTCATTTCATTTGTAATCGAGCTTATTTGGAACTTTTTTCTTCCTTTCTTGGTTAATTTCATTAATGGCCTATGAATTTTAGTTACCTTTTCAAAGGACCAGCTTTTGTTTCATTCATCTTTTGTACTTATTTTTCTTTCAGTTGCATATAGTTCTGCTCTGATCATAGTTATTTCTTTTCTTCTGCTGAGTTTAGGCTTGTTTTGTTCTTGTTTCTCTATTTTCTTGAGGTGTGAACTTAGCTTACCTATTTGTGCTCTTTCAGACTTTTTGATATAGGCATTTAATGGTATGAACTTTCCTCTTAGCACAGCTTTTGCTGTATCCCAGAAGTTTTCATAGGTTGTGTCACTATTATTGTTGAAATTTTTTTGAATTTCCATTTTTATTTCATTGCTAACCCAAAGATCATTCAGGAGGAGATTATTCAATTTCCATGTATTTATATAGTTTTGAGGATTTTCTTGAGGTTTTCTTGAGCAACACTTTAACTTCTTTTGTGTTAATTTGGATGCCTTTACTGATTTGTGAAGAATAATATTATGGACTTTGAGGATGGGGAAGGGTTGAAGATGGTGAGAGATAAAAGACTACACACTAAGTACAGTGTACAGTCCTTGGGTGATAGGTGCACCAAAATCTCAGAAATTACCAATAAAAAACATATCCATGTAAACAAAAACCACTTGTTCTCCAAAACTGTTAAAATAAAAAATAAAAAGACACAAAAATAAAAAAAAATAGGATTGTTAAGGAAACTCAGTGGTCTTCAACACAGAAAAACAATTCAGAAATTTATTAGATAAATTTACCAAAAAGGTTGAAATAATTGAAGAAATCAAACATACAAATATTGGAGCTGAGAAATGTATTTACTAAACTGAAAAACAAGTTAGAGGCTACCTACAGCAGAATGTATCAAACAGAGGAAAAATTCAGGAACTTCAAAGACTACCTATTTGAAAATGCACTGTCAGAGGAAAAATAAACAACAAAAAAATAAAGATGCCTACAAGATATATTAATAGAAAATACTTCAAAACACCAAATCTAAGAGTTGGTGTTAAAGAGGAAGCTAAGCAAGATGAAGGGATAGAAAGCTTAATAAAAGAAATAATAACAGAAAACTATTCAAAACTTGAAAAAATGTAAATATTCAGATACAGGAAAGTCTGAGAACACCAAATTGATTCAGCCAAAATAAAATTACTCCAACATATAACAATCAAACTCTCAAGTGGCAAGTACAAAGAGAAGAGCCTAAAAGCAGCAAGCGAAAACAAGCAAATAACATGTTACAGAGTTCCAATTCATCTGGCAACAGATTTCTCAAGGAAAATCATAGAGGCAATAGGGAGTTGTATGATCTTTCATTTTCAAGTTGCTTAAAGAAAAAACAAACAAACAAAAAAACCCACTATCCAACTATAATGTACTAAACAAAATCACCCTTCAAATATGAAGAAGAGATTAAAGTATTTCACAGAAAACAATGCCTAAAATCTTATAATATTTCACCACCACCAGACCCATCTTACATGAGATGCTAAAGGGAGTTCTTTAATCTGAAAGAAAAAATAAAAAACCACCAATGTGCAAAAAAAAAAAAAAGAAAGGCAGAGGGCCGGGCGCGGTGGCTCACACCTGTAATCCCAGCACTTTGGGAGGTCAAGGCGGGTGGATCACGAGGTCAAGAGATCGAGACGATCCTGGTCAACATGGTGAAACCCCGTCTCTACTAAAAATACAAAAAATTAGCTGGGCATGATGGCACATGCCTGTAATCCCAGCTACTCAGGAGGCTGAGGCAGGAGAATTGCCTGAACCCAGGAGGTGGAGGTTGCGGTGAGCCGAGATCGCGCCATTGCACTCCAGCCTGGGTAACAAGAGCGAAACTCCGTCTCAAAAAAAAA